>NC_044035.1:317575315-317889690 GCF_901765095.1 Microcaecilia unicolor | reverse complement strand
GACTTGGGGGTGATTGTGTCTGATGACCTTAAAGCTTCCAAACAGGTAGAAAAAGCGACGGTCAAAGCCAGAAGGATGCTTGGGTGCATAAAGAGAGGCATGACTAGCAGGAAAAGGAGGTGATAGTGCCATTGTATAAGTCTCTGGTGAGGCCCCATTTGGAGTACTGCATGCAGTTCTGGAGACCACACCTACAGAAAGATATAAACAGGATGGAGTCGGTCCAGAGGGCGGCTACAAAATGAGTAAGCAATCTTGAATGCAAAAATTATAGGGACAGGCTTATGAACCTCAACATAGGCGGTCGGTGGCCCAACTGTTTGGGGAGGCTAAAGGGGGCGAGGTTAGGGGTGGGGCCAGGGGTGGAGCTTAAATCCATAATTGTCTGATAACACACAGAAAAAATAAATAAATAAAAATAAAAGTCACAATTAATAACTTTTATTAAATTTAGATATTAGATATGTATCATATGTCAAAGAATAAAGTGGTTGCTCAGAGCATATACTAACCACAATTGCTCAACTACAAAACACTATGCACAACTTTGTGCAAAAACACACTCAGAACCTTACTGTACCATAAATATTACACTGGGCAGAACCTAATACACCAATATACCACCCATATGCAAAATGCAGACCGTCAACAATATGAAACAAGGGATCATATCATCACAATTCTCATGTAGAGCCACAAAACACCCTAATTCATCTTTAATGTGGGATAATATGCCATAAATAAGTAAATAAATATAAACTTTTAATGTTGAGCACCTAATTCTCAAAGTGGACATATTCCAAACACTATAATGAAAATAAAATGATCTTTTCTACCTTTGTTGTCTGGTGACTTTTACTGATCATGCTGGCCCAGTATCCGATTCTGCTGCTATCTGTCCTCAGTGCAGGTCAGGAAGTCATCCTCGTTAAATATCTCCTTGGCAACCCAGGACACCTCCAGCCAACCCCCCCTGCTCTCCCAGCAGTAAGGTAAACAAAACATAAACCAATTTCTACAACTGGTTACACAAGGCTAGAGGGCTTTCACTGCAGCTCCTGCTGTGAGGATGGAGGTAAATCAACAATTTAAACCCCTCAGAGCACAGCAGGGGAGGCTTAGCCTCTCCAAGCCTCTTATACCAGGCGCCTATGAACCTCAACATGTATACAATGGAAGAGAGGAGGGAGAGAGGATACATTATAGAGATGTTTAAATATCTCAAGGGCATTTATGTACAGGAAGAGAGCCTTTTTCAAATGAAGGAGAGCTCTGGAATGAGGAAGCATATGACAAAGTTAAGAGGGAATAGGCTTAGGAGTAATCTAAGGAAGTACTATTTCACAGAAAGGGTGGTGGAGGCGTGGAATGGCCTCCCGGTGGAGGTGGCGGAGTCGAGGACTGTTCCAGAATTTAAAAAGTCATGGGATAAGCATGTGGGATCGCTTAGGAACAGGAAGAATTAGGGGTTACAGAGGATGGGCAGACTGGATGGGTCATATGGCCTTTATCTGCCTTCTTGTTTCTATGTTTCCAAGAGCTGGAAAAGAGCTGTTGTCAAACCAAATCGACAAGTTAGAGTTATAAATCACCTGGACTAGATGGCATACACCCAGGGTACTGCTGTTAATGATCTGTAACCTGTCATTAAAATTGTCCATAGTACCTGAAGATTGGAGGGTGACCAATATAACGCCGATTTTTAAAAAAGGTTTCCAGTGATGATCCAAGAAATTACAAACTAGTAAGCCTGACTTCAGTGCAAGGCAAAATAGTGGAAACTTTTATAAAGAATAAAATTGTGGAACACATGAGTTAAACATGGTTTAATGGGACAGAGTCACCATGGTTTCAGCCAAGGGCTTGCCTCACCAATTTGCTTCATTTCTTTGAAGGCGTGAATAAATGTGGATAAAGGTGAGCTGGTTGATGTAGTGTATCTAGATTTTCCGAAAGCTTTTTGACAAAGTTACTCATGAGAGACTCCTAAGAAAATTTAATAGTCATGGGATAGGAAGCAATGAACTTCTGTGGATTAAGAATTGGTTATTGGATATAAAACAGAGGGTAGGGTTAAATGGCCATTTTTCTCAGTGGAGGAGGGTGAATAGTGGAGTGCTGCAGGGATTTGTACTGGGACCGATACTATTTAACATATTTATAAATGATCTGGAAATCAGAACGCCAAGTGAGGTGATTAAATTTGCAGATAACACAAAACTACTAAAAGTTGTCAAAACACTTGCAGATTGTGAAAAATTGCAGGAAGACCTCAGGAAACTGGAAAATGGGGCATCCAAATGGCAGATGAAATATAATGTGGACAAATGCAAAGTGATGCACATTGGGAAGAATAAGCCAAATCATAGTTACCTGATGCTGAGGTCCACCTTAGAAGTCAGCACTCAAGAAAAAGATCTAGTTGTCGTTGTGGACAATATGCTGAAATTCTTTATACAGTGTGCAGAGGTAGCCAAAAAAGCAAACACGATATTAGGATTTATTAGGAAAGGGATGTAAAATATGACTAAGAATATTATAATGCCTCTATCATTCCATGGTGCAATCACACTTTGAGTATTGCTTTCAATTCTGGTCGCCCTATCTAAGAAAATATATAGTGGAATTAGAAAAGGTTCAAAGAAGAGTGACCAAAATGATAATGGGGATGGAACTCCTCCCATATGAGGAAAGGCTAAAGAGGTTAGGCCTCTTCAGTATGGAAAAGAGATGGCTGAGGAGAGATATGATTGAGGTCTACAAAATCCTTAGTGGAGTAGAACAGGTAAAAGTGAATTGATTTTTCACTCTTTCAAAAAGTACAAAGACCAGGGGACACTCAATGAAATTACATGGAAATACTTTTAAAACAGAAGGAAATATTTTTTCACTCAAAGAATAGTTAAGCTCTGGAACTCATTGCCAGAGGATGTGGTAACAGCTGTTAGCATATCCTGGTGTAAAAAAATGGTTTGGACAAGTTGCTGGAGGAAAAGTCCATTAATCTGATATTGAGTTGGACATGGGGGAAACCAATGCTTGCCCTGGGATTGGTAGCATGGGATGTTGCTACTAATTGGGTTTCTGCATGTTACTTGTGACCTGGATTGGCCTCTGTTGAAAGCAGGATACTGGGCTACTTGGAGCATTGGTCTGACCCAGTATGGTTCTTCTAATGTTCTTATAAACTTGTCCCACCTTCACCAAAAATGGCATATCATAATTCCATCAGGAGCTCAGCCTTTTTTTCAGGGCTCCAAAACTTTGGAATTACTTCCCCTCACTGTTAGATCCAAAACCTCTTTTATAAGGTCTACATAATTGTTTTAACCTAGCTTTACTGTATGAGACCTATTGATCAGAGAGGTTTTGTCTGGCTCACATTGATCCATTTCATGTTGGTTATTTTCTTGTTTTTATGCTCTCCTTTAGTTATGAAGGGTCCCTTTCTGTTATCATATGTCATTCCTTTTCAATATAATTATACTTTGTTAATGTTTAAATCTATGTAAATCGCTATGATCTCTTATCAGAAATGGCGGTATATCAAATTTTAAATAAACATTAACATACTGCAGCTCTTTGCCCTATTTAAAGTTAGATTTTGGTGTGGGATCTTTAGTTTTTTTTTTATCTTTTCGTCTGATGAAAGTGAGGGTGGGGACAGAGATGAGGATCATATTATTTTTATGTATTTGAAGTGGATTTGATTATATTTTGAATTTTGATGTTACTGTATTGTTTTATTATGTTGTATTATTGTACTAATTTATTATGTGGTAACCACTATAAGGCCTTTTTAGAGTGAGTGATTTAGGGGCCCTTTTACTAAGCCGTGTAAGCGTCTATGCGTGCCCAACGTGCTTCAAAATGAAGTTATCGCCCGACTACCATGTGGATCTTGCAGTAATTTCATTTTTGGCATGTGTCCAATATGTGCGCCCAAAAAATATGTTTTTATTTTCGGACACGCATATCGGACGCGTGCCAAGTGGCATTTGATGTGAATAGGTCATTACCACCCGGTTACCGCGTGACACTTTACCACTAGGTCCATGACTGGCAGTAAGGTCTCAGACCCAAAATGGATGAGCGCCAATTTTGATTTTGCCAAATGTCTGTTTTCAGCAAAAATTTTAAAAAGGCATTTTTTGCAGATGCGCTGAAAAATGGATCTGCACACGCTGAAAACAGCGCCTACACTACTGGAGAGTACTACACAGTAAAAGGACCCCTTAGTAATGTGATCATGAAATGAAATAAAAAGAAGACAGAATGAGAGCCCTCAGTGAGTACAGCTGCACAGAAGGCCACACTGGCAGTGTAGCATAAGGCTTTATAGGGCCACTTTACTGTGCCTTCAATCTGTTTAGGACCCAAGATGCCTTTCAGCTTTTTCTCCATGGAAGATATGAATGAAGGATTCATTCTTCGTTCCATTCACATAGTTAAGAATGAGCCAGTATCTTGCACTTACAGTCCGTTATACTGGCGAAAGCCTTGAGTATTTCCTTTCACAACTTGTCCTTTTACCATCATGGACCCCTTACTTGCTTCTTCCTCAGGAAGTGCTGAGTAATGCTCCACAATCCAGTGCTGTAAAGAATGCTGTGAATCTGAGGTCTGGGGTTCCTGCAGTACACATTCTCTGGGATACCATTTTTACCTTCAGTGGTTAAAGGTGGTGATGCAGATCTCTCTTATTCTACTAATCCCATCTCCTCTCCTACTTCCTCTGCTGTCTTCCTCCCTCTTCTTCCCTGCTCCCCACGTTTTGTAGTCCTCCATCTCTTCCTCTAACTTTCTCATTCTCTTCAATTTTGTCCATCTTCTTGACATCTTTCTGCCTTAAGTAACTTTCCACAGTCTTTTAGCAGCACTAACTACATGTGACTTTGACAGTCAAGTTTTGTATTTCTCCTAATGGGCTGGTACATTGCTGGCGAGGCTGCCACTGTCAGTTGGTTAGATTATTGCATATTCTTTTTTTTCCCTTCCTTGTATAGAATTCTTGCTCAACAAATGGGATAATCAAATAGCAATGTGGTAAAAATAGTACACTGAAATTTGCTAATTTCATTAGCTTAGTACATTAGATGATATCAGCCAGTGTTTAGCATACAGTAGTTTTCAGCTGAGGGGAGATGATAGAGGTCTATAAAATAATGAGTGGAGTGGAACGGGTAGACGTGAATCGTTTGTTTACTCTTGCCAAAAAATACTAGGACTAGGGGGCATACAATGAACCTGCAAAAAAGTAAATTTAAAATGAATCGGAGAAATTTTTTCTTTGCTCAATGTGTAATTAAACTCTGGAATTCTTTGCCAGAGAATGTGGTAAAGGTGGTTAGCTCAGCGGGGTTTAAAAAAGGTTTAGACAGCTTCCTAAAGGAAAAGTCCATAGACTATTATTAAAATGGACTTGGGGAAAATCCACTCTGGGATAAGCAGCATAAAATGTATTGAGCTTTTGGGGGAAATTGCCAGGTATTTGTGAGCTGGATTGGCCACTGTTGGAAACAGGATGCTGGGCTTGATGGACCTTTGGTCTGTCCCAGTGTGGAAATACTTATGTACTTATGTACATAGTTTACTTATACTCACATATGTACTAAAGTTTAGCATAAGGTGTTGTAGCAAGCCCAACAGTGTGCTATCTACTATTGCCCTACTGTGTACACTGAAGAGAAGAGACTTATAGGAGAGATAAAACCAAAGCAGGAGAGCACCTGGAACCTGGTATAGAAGTTTGAAAGAAGAGACTTTCAGGATATAGAAAACCAGGACAAAAGTACTGCCGGCGCCCACGTTGGTCCTACGGTAGCTTCAAATTGGTGCACGGTAAGCCTACATTGGGCGTACTGCTGCTCTGTAAAATGGCCCCTTTGGGCGTGAGAACTTGTACCTGCTAAAACCTGGTATAAATGCTGGGGTGCAACTAATGGTAGTTGGGCACATAAATCACATCGCGCCTAAATTCTGGGAATGCCCTCATCCACCCATGCCCATCCTGTGGCCACGTCTCTTTTTGAGTTGCACGCTATAAAATGTAGATGTGCACCTTATAGAATTGGACACGGGGCAGATTTGCATGTAAACCCAAAGGAGTGCCAATTAACACCAATTATTGTTAATGGCTCATTAATTAGCTTGTGCGCAGATCTAGTTCCGCACCGTAATTTGGGTGACATATAGAATCCAGGGGATTATGGAGGATGTAGACATTTGAAAGAAAGAGAGAGAGAAAGAGAGGATGCCAGAGAATAAAATACCAACATGCACTTGAGGATATCTAAAACTTTCAACCCAAAGTTTCACCCGTTAACTCATTTTCAAACATTGTTCAGTAATGCATTCTGTATAAAGCACAGTTGTTGTCACTAATGCAAATGAAGGCCCATTCCACAAGTTCTTGTTGCTACCATGATTGTGCCGAAATGTTTCTTTGCATGTGTTCTATGCTCATAGGGTACGAGACGTCCATTAGATAGGTATTGCAGCAAAGAATAGCCTGCAGCAACTGAGCCACAAATCCCTTACAAAAAGTATCAAATGTGAAGTAGGAGGTATAGAGGGGCATAATCGAACGCGAATGTCCATCTCCATGGGCGTCTATCTCCGAGGACGTGTCCACGAAGGGGCGGGCCAGACCGTATTTTCGAAAAAAGATGGGCGTCCATCTTTTATTTCGATAATACGGTTGGTGCCGGGCAAATGCATCGCATTTGGGTGGATTTGAGCTGGGCAGTATCGGATTTCAGCGATAATGGAAACCGAAGGCGCCCAGCTCAAAAACGAACAAATCCAAGGCATTTGGTCGTAGGAGGGGCCAGGATTCGTAGTGCACTGGTCCCCCTCACATGCCAGGACACCAACTGGGCACCCTAGGGGGCACTTGTAAAAAGTAAAAAACTAAACTAAAATAGCTCACAGGTGCATAGCTCCCTTCCCTTGGGTGCTGAGCCCCCCAAATCCCCCCCAAAACCCACTGTCCACAACTCTACACCATTACCATAGCACTTATGGCTGAAGGGGGCACCTACATGTGGGTACAATGGGTGTTCGTGAAAAAAAGGGTCCAAAAAAAGTGACCCAAATGCTCGCTTCTGGCGCCCATCTTTTTTTCTATTATCGGCCGAGCGCGCCCATCTCTCCTCGGCCAATAAACACGCCCCAGTCCCGCCTTCACCATGCCTCCGACATACTCCCGTCAACTTTGTCTGTTCCCGTGACAGACTGCAGTTGGAGGCGCCCAAAATCGGCTTTCGATTATACCGATTTGGGCGCCCATGAAAGAAAGGCGCCCATCTCCCGATTTGGGTCGAAATATGGGCGTCTTTCTCTTTCGAAAATAAGCCTGATAGTCTTTCCACTAAAGGTTAGGTGCCCCCTCCAGCTTTCTACATCTAGTCCATGGTCTTCTTGGATAGATGCTTCTGTGCAGTGTGAATAGAGTGTGGGGTGGAAGGGGAGTGGGGGTGAAGCTTCGGGAGATGGGCTATATACTGATATTATCCATCATCTGAATTTGATTTTCTGGTATGTGGTGAAGGTCACTGCTGTCAATACTGTGGTTAGGCTGTTGAAGGACAATTGCAGGTTATCTGAAGCTTCAGTATGAACAGCTGCCATTGTGCCATTGCTGCCCCAACACAACAGGGTTCTCATAGAGGGGGTGTGGTCAAATATATATGCTGGAGCTGGCCAAGGCAACTTCTGATTTTGGTCATTCTCATCTATAGCAGGCATGTACTTTTGTCCTGGTTTTCTATATCCTGGAAGTCTCTTCTTTCAAACTTCTATACCAGGTTCCAGGTGCTCTCCTGCTTTGGTTTTATCTCTTCTATAAGTCTCTTCTCTTCTTTCATACTTCTGTCCAGGATTCAGACGCTCTCCTGCTTTTTTTTTTTAATCTCTTCTCTCAAACTTCTGTACCAGATTTCAGATGTTCTCTTCTTTGGAACCCTCTTTTCTTCTTCCAACCTTCTAAACTATGTTCCAGATTCTCTCCTGCTTTGGTTTCATCTTTCCTGGATGTCTCTTTTTTCAACCTTCTGTATCAGGTTCCAGATGCACTTCTCCTTCTTTACTCAGTGCCAACAATGTAGCCTATAAGTCAAGCTCATTTCTGTCCAGCTTTGAAGCAAGAGCAGAGGAGACCAGTCAATACAAAAAGAAGACTGTTTCTCAGTTTAAGGCACTCACACATTGTTGTGCCCTCATGCTATTTAGTGCATAGGAGCTATTAGCAACCAGAAGCTAAAGTTTTAGGGGTACATGTGCATAGCGCTCCCTGCTATTTTTATCTTTGTGCTTTAATGACAAAATTGAGTGCATTACATGTTAACGTTGTTTGAGCATTTTCATGTGCATATGATGTACTGTATATTCATTTGAATCACATAGAAAATAACAATGACGTTTCCCATGCTAACCGATTCAAAGAAGAAGGCTGTGCCGTTGAAGACGTCAAAAAATGTATTAAGTTAATCCAATAATAAGGTATTACTTTATCTTCCTTTCTTTTGTTTAATTTTATTTCTATGTATTACTTTTAGGGGTCTGTTTACTAAGCCATGCTAGCGGCTTCCATGCGGCATTGCCAGCACAGCCCATTCAATGTGAATGGGCTGTCGGTAATAGCGCACAGTCAGCCGCACTAGTGAGTTAGTAAACCCTAGCATTAATGTGGACTAACACGATAAGTGTGCTATATTTCCCATGTTTAATGTCATTTTTACCTCGAAATGACAGGAAACTCCCTTCCCCCAAATTTTGTTTTTTGCCCCTGAGTCATAAGTAGTGCAAAAGAGCATGGACTCTATAGGAAAGAGTGTGGACTCTTTATGACATTGCACAAAATGAAAAAAAAAATCTAGATAAACAAAGAAAATACAAAATCATATAAATGATACATGAAAACAACATGAAAACATTTGGACCACACACCCCTATTTGCAGTGGCATTCCTAGGTCGGCTGCCACCCGGGGCGGATCGCCACTGCGCACCTCCCTCCCCGGGTGCAGCGGCGTCCGTCCCCCCAGGGTGCAGCATGACACCCCCCCGGGTGCATTCTTGGCTGCTGGAGGGTACAGAGACCAGCCGCATGCCTGTTGGCTCCACTGGCTCCCTGCTCCCTCTGCCCCGGAACAGGAAGTAACCTGTTCCGGGGCAAAGGGAGCAGGGAACCAGCGGAGCCGACAGGCGCGCGGCTGCTCTCTGCACCCTCCAGCAGCGTGCACCCAGGGTGGATCGCCCCCACCGCCCCGCCCTTGCTACGCCACTGCCTATTTGACAATACAAACATGTAAAATTCTGCTTATAAAATTACCCCAGTGGCATAGTGCACTTGGGGGGAAGTCTCAAGGTGCGGTAAAAGGCAAGCTTTTACTGTACCTAGGTTTACCATAGGAGTTACCAATCTGCAGTATCATACATAGTCCTGCAGGCTGCTCACTTCTGCAGTAAATGAATATTACTACTTGTGAGCCACCCCACAAGCTGTGCTGTTCTAGCCACCTGGAGCTTCGGGCCTTAAAGCCATAACCAAATGATCTTGGGTCGCATCATCTAAGGGCCACTGTGCTACCTCACTAACATCTTCTGATTACTACCACCCCTAATTAGGCCCCCCTGAGCAAGCCCCTCTTCAATGAAGCCCCTCACCCCCCCCCCCCAAAGGATCCCCCCACCCCTGTGGTTGTATCTTAATCCCTAGTGGTATAGTAGTCCTCAAGCAGGAGTGATCCCTAGTTATATCTGCCCATCCTGTGCCATCCTTCAAGATGGCATTCCTAGCAGTAGTCTCTCAGAATTTCCACTAGGGGTCATGTTTCTGTATAAGGGCTGCAAGGGGGTGAGAAGATCCTTTGGTGATCGGGTGCTTGATTGATTGTGGCTTGCTTATGAGGGCCTGATGGGGAGGCTTGATCAGGAGGCATGCTTGGGAAGGTGAGAGCCTTGATTTGGGGGGGGGGGGGCTCTGGAAGTGACTACTGGGAGCATTGGGGAATGGCTTTGCAGCCCAATGCTCCTGCGGCAATAAAATAATGTTATTTTACCATTATTTTATGGCTAGAACCCAACCTACACCTAGTGTTCACATATTAATGAGCTGCTTTACATGCATTTGCATGTTTTGCATCTCATTACTCTGCACCATGAGGTAACTTATGTAGGGGCCAGTGATCAGAAGCAAACACGGGTGCTACAGGCTATTAGCACCATACTAGTGCCTGCGTTTGCTCCCACCCCATGATCAGAGCCCATGAGCATGTGAAACAATGTGTTCACAGGCTCTGACAGCAAGTAGCATGCAAATGCATGCTAAACAGGGCATTTACTATTCCTCCCAAATGCTCAGCGGGCAGCAAACCAAACATTGGCGCTGCTCATTTGGCAAACCCTACACCAGCTTGGAGCAGGCATTAGGGTTTGTGGAACATTGGGGAGGAATGGGGATCCCTGTCCATCATGCATTTATATGCTTGCAGGCCCCCCCCCTGCATGCAAGGGGCAGGAGGTCCAGTGGATCTCCAGCCCCCACCCCCCCCAGACAGGGGCCCAGTGGCCTTCTCCCTCCCTCCACCCCCCCTTGGATATGGGGGCACAGGGAGGCTAGAGGTCCGGTGGTCCTCTAGGCCCCCTAACCCTCCCTCCACTCCCCACCCACCCTGGTGGTCTAGCACCCCACGACCCCCTGTACCTTGCAATGATGGAGGAGGGAGTAGCATTAGCAGCTTAGTAAATTCCAGCATTAGTTTTACTAAAAGTAAAGTAGATGAAATTATAGAGCAATAAAATTGTTGGGATAAAAATGTTAACAATAGTTGCATTGACTGTAGTTAAGGTACTTTTACTTTTTACTCAAAAAGTATCATATTAGGCAGTATTTTATTTTACTTAAGTACATTTTTAAATGTGTTCTTCATTGTATTTTTACTTTTTCTTAAGTATTAAAATACACATTTATTTTTACTTTTACTGAAGTACTTTGACTTAGTACTTTGAACAACACTGGCATTGGTTCTATGCAGGTACCACGGGCTAACTTATTTATTTATTTATTTATGATATATATATATATATATATATATATATATATATATATATATATATATATATATATACCCCACATTATCCCTAACTGGCATGGATTCAATGACAATAGCTCACAACCTGTAATAAAAATCTCCCAAGAGTGATGTCTTAAATCTGGGCTTAGCATGTGGTAAAATCCCACATTACCATGCTTTAAGTCTAGATTCTAGCCCATTTTAGTGAAGGGGCCCTAAAATTAGATGAGGAGGTTGCAGTGGTTTAAATGGGAGGTGCTGAGAGAGCAGATAAGTGTTTTGGTGGCATGAAAGGAAGGGATGAATTTTGGTGATGTACCTTTATTCAAACAAAGTGGGGGTATCTCTGGAGGCTCCTCTGAAGTTTTTTTAGTGCTCTTTTTGCAAAAGTCAACATTAATAGTGTCATGAAACACCTAGCCATCTGCCTGGGGTTACCCTGCAGACACTTAGAGGGTCTATCCTCAGCACAGCACATGTCCGCCTGCATCTGCTGCTTGTGTTCTACACTAGCACCCTCCTCCCACTGACTGGGTCACTATTGCCACTGGACGACTCCCCCACTCTCAAATTATTTCCAATGGTTTTTAAGTTACTGGGACCACATTCCCAATGGTCCCACAATTCCCAGAAAGCACAAAGACCCAACACACAAACCACCAGGATTCTTTATCAGTCCAGATAGCAGAGGCAAAAAACTGAAAATTGTTTATTGTCTTAAAAATATTAAACAATGAACAAAAAAAGTGCAATCAGCAAACAATAACAGGTAACTGAAATATGGATCAATTATAAGACTATTTAAACATTTATTTACTTTCTAAAACGTACCTGGGAAGATCAGGACATATAGCTGTTCACAGCCTCATCAAAGAGATTCTACTCTATTTTCTTCCTGGGTAAGAATGGGGCAAAAGCCAGTATAATCCAAAAGAAATTGAGCTCCTGGGCCAATAAGAGCCCAGAACAACAAGTTTGAAAGTATACTACAGACTACCTTTCCAACAGGCTTAAACAAAGAAAACACACTTTTCTGTCAGAAATAGCAAATAGTGGCCTCATTTTAGCAATTTTTCACAGAAGGGGTATCTCTTCAGAAAGCTTGCAAAAATTCAATATGCACAGTATGCTTTGCAGAAACATGCATTATTGCATGTTTGTGCAAAGCTTTATTTGCAGAATAAACTTCCCACCTCTGCTTATTAGCTTCAAAGCTTGAATTGTTACTTTCAGTACTGTTGTCATCATTTTGGAGAGTTATTTTGTCCTCAGACAAACATTCTCAACTCCTTATATATATATATATATATATATATATATATATATATATATATATATATATATATATATATATATATATAATTGTTGGGTTAGAAAGACTAAAAGACAAATGAACTCAGACCTGGGGTGGCCTGTAGAAGTTTTAATACCCCACATACTGCATAGAAGAACCACACCCCAAGGAGAGCCAACTTCAGATATTTAGCTCATTGACCAAACAGTAATTTCATTATGTGAGCATGATGACCTGAGCTAGTCAATGAACTGGATGAGTATAGAGTGTTCATGTGGTCATAACCTGAGAGGAGGCTTGTGCTCCGGGACACATACAGTATATTAGATTTAAAGTAATAACAACCAGATGTGATATTTCAATGGAAGAGGAAAATGGGCAGACGAGATAGGCCTAGGGGTCTTCATCTGTTTTAGTGGGTAGGGGGAGGGGAGTTGCGTGTAGGCGCAGTCATGCAATTGTTTAACTAAAAATAAAGGAACAGACTAGAAATGCAAAGAAGAAAAAGTATATAGGAGTCGTCCAGGTTTAGAGTGGGAATCAGTAGTGGGAGTGCAAGGGTGGAGAGGGATTTTGGGTAGTGGAACGGCAAATGGAGGAAGATGAATAAATGGTGAGGAATGAAATGGATAGGATAAAGCAAAAACAACAGTGTTACCTAATTTTTGATTCAGCAGCCTCCACAGATCTACTGTCAGATTCTCTGTTTCTATATATATTAAACCCCCCCCCCCCAACAATAAAAAGAAAAATCAGATAAGGTAAAAAGCATAACTTATGCAAAGTGATAATCAGACTAAAAAAAGAGGGCACATAAAGCAAAAAAAATAGGTTTTGATAAGATTCAAAGGGCAGTCGCTGAGTCTGACATTCTAATCTTCCACTATGTAAGTCAGAAGCATTAAACAATGCAGAGCAGCTTTCATTTCAGCCATTGAACCTCAGTCAGATTCCTCTTGTCTGAGCACTTTCTTCCGCAGGGAGGGGGGAGGAGACGGTTTCTTTGTGAGTGGCAAGTGTACATGAACAGTACCACATCAACTGCCAATATGTTATGAGGCCTTGGTAACAATCTGGAGTCTCTGGGGAGCTCTGCTGCAGTTCAAGTGAGTATCAGACAGAGAGAAAACAATTTCTGGTGCCAATAATGCAGCACAGATGAAAAATGTTTTAATATTTGAAGCTGCTTTATGGCAGAAGCAATGACAGTGATGGAGTCAATGTCAGTTCTTTTCCTTTAAATGTCATCTTTCGTCTATGAGTTTTTTTTGCTCTGGAGGCATGCGAGGCTGATGCAGACTGTTTGCAGCCATTGATCATTGATTTTATTCTAAATGGAAAGCTTGCCAGAAGACTTGAAATTCTAGAATTTATTAGGATTTCTTTAAGAGGCACTTTAGCTCAACCATTCTCATTACTGTCTTTACAATGTTAACTTATTTTTCTTTTATGTCATGTGATTCCAGAAAGGGTTCATACAGAAGAATACGCTATTAAACCATCAACTGTGCTGGAATTATCAGCCTAAAACAATCCTAGAAAGACTAACAGCTGTATTCAGTGTGGAACAGCCGATCATTTCTAAGTTAAAAACTTTATTCAGAATTTTTGCACTGAACATTCCACTAACGTACAGCTGCATTACCTAAGATTAAATTAGCACTCTTTGGGCCCTGTTTACTAAAGTGTGCTAGCGTTTTTAGTGCATGCATAAAATTAGCACGTAATAACTGTGTAGGCGCCCATAGGAATATTGTAGGCACCTTCACAATCAGCACACGCTAAAAACGCTAATGCGCCTCTAGTGCAGCTTTCAGGGCCCTTTATTTTTTAATATAAAGAAATATGTCACACATTCAATTCAAGAATATAATGAAGATTTATAATACTAAATTATTATCACTAATTTATTTGTTGACTGCCTTTTTGAGAGGAATGAGCTGACACTAAGGAGAGCCTGGGGGGGGGAGGGGGAGGATAATTCTGGAAGAGCATCTAGGCCAGTGATTCCCAAACCTATCCTGGTGGAATTTTCAGGATATCTACAATCAATATTCATGAGATTAATTTACATACACTGCAAATCTACCTGATCTTGTAAACCTGACTGGCTGGGGCTCCCCCAGGACAGGTTCGGGAACCCCTGGCCTAGGCTATGAAGATACATATGCCACACCTATTATATAAATAAAAAAAACAATTGTAGCCTTTCTCTCACTGGGTAGTGAAAGTAACCTTGGAAGGGGACATAAAAGAGATTTATAAAAGGAAACATCCGAGTTTTGATGGGTGAGGTATGTAGACTACTTGAAGGTCTTTGCTGGAATAACACTCAAAACACAAAATGTTAAAAAAAAAAGTTCTCACTGAAAGGCATTTTTTATTTACAAAAAACAAAAAAAACAAAAACAAACAAAAAACCCTTTACTGAATATATCCCTAAAATAAGCACATGCAAGGAAGCAATTAGGCAAAACTAGTAAGGGCAAGGGCAAATGCACAGGGAACCAAACTTCTCAGTGCAGAAGTCTGAGCTCCTGGTCCTTCTGTGCCTCAGAGATATTTAAGCAATACCACCATCTACCACCCACAAAGTCTCCATGAGGGCATTGAGATCCATAAGAAGCAGCTTGGAAAGGTGACTGTGAAGCAGGGGCATAGCCAGACAACAGATTTTGGGTGGGCCTAGGCAAGAAGTGGGTGGGCACCAAGAGGCTCATTTTCAAAGCACTTAGCCTCCCAAAGTTCCATAAAAACCTATGGAACTTAGCCTCCCAAAGTGCTTTGAAAATATGCCTCCAAGTGTTCTCTCCCCCTCCCCCACAACCACCAAAAAAATATCTCAGCTGGCGGGAAACTGCTTCTTTCCACCTTGGTAGACTGCAGCAGGCATGCACTGAAAACTGAGCATGTGTAGGTGCCGGTATCGTGGAGAGTAGCATTTTCGCTACCATCAGGAGTGGAGGAGTGGCCTAGTGGTTAGGGTGGTGGACTTTGGTGGCAGAGTGAGGGATCCCCACCAGCTACTGCTAAACATATGCTACTGTTGGGTGGGCCTGAGCCCTAAGTGGGTGGGCCCTGGCCCACCTAGGCCCACCTGTGGCTACGCCACTGCTGTGAAGCAGTGCCCGCCCCCCACCAGGTTCATAGCACCACTAATGTGCAAGCACCATACACAGAAGACTGGGTCACATTCAGTGAGTTCCTTTTGTTATTGCAATGCATTTTATTGATTTTTTTTTCAGTATGAAGAATAACAAAACATTGCTGAAATCAGAATGTCCAGAATATCCAATAACAAGTAATTGTGGGCCCGTCCACTAACCATTACATGTTGATATGAGGGACTGCACATATCTGGATCCCCTACCCCATACCCCATACTGATTGGAACGTTGTCAAAAAAGTACAATCAACCACCCAAAGTCACACCTGCTTTACCCCACTGCCTATCCCCACCTCCAGCAACAGTGCTCATGCTCTACAGAAAAGCCACCATGCCATCCTTTGTCCCCATGCCCACCTCAGCTCACGCAGTGTCTGTGCCTGTGTACTGCATACCTACCCCCTCAGCACCCCACCACCAATCTGGCTGTTGCCATCTGCCACAGGCTATGCAAGGAGCATTGTACAACATGTCATTAAAAATTATATGTCAAAAGATGGCGGCTCTGTCTCGAGGCTCCACTGCAGTTTGAGCTGAAATCTCTCTTGCTTTCGTTATATCGCTTTTCAGATGCCCCATACAAAGAGAAAGGGGATAGTAAAAGGTCTACCGCTATTGGCCCGAACACTTACCACTGGTCAGCAAACACTCCAGTGGTTCGTCACGAGTACCCCAGCGGTAACCGGCGAGAGGGATCCCGCTTATGGAGCTGTCGGAGGAGCGACATCCCCATTAGGGATTGAGACATCTTTATCCCCACCTGTGCTTACCCCACCGCTTTGTCCTGCTATTCTTCGGGAACATGTGGAGGTCTCAACGGAGCCGGAAGTTGGCGACCAGAGGGCCTCAGAGAGCGGTGCACAACCCCAGGAAGCAGAGACTACGAACATGGAGCTTTCTTCTGCTCCCCAAGCGGTGACTCTACAAACTATCTGGACTGCTTTACAACAGTTAACGGTAGCTGTAACCAAAACGTTTCAAGAAACGTCTCTAATGGTTAGTAAATTTGACTCTTTAATATCTGCGCTTGAGAATGTTAAAACTGAATCGTTAGCCCAAAAATCTGAGATTTTAACTTTGAAATCTGTAGTGGAAACGTTGATAAAGGATAAAACCAGGACTTCTTTAAAGTTGGAACAGATAGAAAATTACAACAGACGGTTGAACCTGCGGTTTATAAATTTTCCTATTGTATATGGAATTTCACCGATGGACCTTTGGAAAAAATACCTAATTGAAGTTTTGGCTTATCCTCAAACTGCGGTTCCACCGATTAATAAAATTTACTATCTACCTGAATCTAAACAAACTAAAGTGACTCCAACAGATAATAACCAGGTTTCGAACCTTCAAGACATTTCAGCTTTCCTGGAAGATTCTATGACAGAGGTGTCCACTCGTAGGACGCTCCTAGTAACATTTGTATTCGAACAAGACTCAAATGCCTTATTAAGATTGTTCTTTAGGAACTCACATAAATTATTTTGTGGTCAAAAAATTTGGATCTTCCAGGATGTGACTAGATTAACACAGGAACGTAGGAAAGTTTTTCTAGCCTTCAGAGAAGAAGTTAAAGCAATGGGGGCTACATTTCTGTAAGCTTACCCATGCAAATGTTGTATAAAATATTTGGGTAACAAATATGTCTTTTTTGAATCAGACCAGCTTAAATTGTTTATTGAAAATAAAAAGTTGTCCAGGTAGGATGTGTTGAGTTATTAAGTGTAAGAATTGATAGTTGATAGCCAGGCCATTTTCTTTTTTATTTGATTCTATCATTTAATCTCCTCTTTTTTCTTTCCCCTCCCCCACTAAGAATGGTGGTCTAAGGAAGCAATTCTCCATTATTATGTCTGTTTAATTTGCCTTTGAATCTATATCATTTTTATTTTACTGATAAACAATGTAGTTTGTAAATGTACGGCTGTATTACCATTTATAAGTGAGATCTTGTAAATTTTCAAAAAATAAATAAAGTATTAAAAAAAAATTATATATGTGACACCAAGAAGTCCCATCTCTAGAACCCTGTCTCTACCAACTTCCTGTTTTTCAGATGATTCAGCATCCACTGTGTCCTTGAGGCACCAGGCGCTGATACAGGCGGATACACTGGGAAAACCCAGGCCTCATCAATCACAAGATGGAGCACCTCAGGGCCCAACATAAGGTACCAATACATTATTAGCCATTTCTATCCCACATTATCTGTGAAGTTCAATGTGGTTTACACTTTGTAAAAAGCTAAATAAGCATAATAGAATTATGGAAGGATGAAAAGAAACACAGTGTAATATAAATCCAAAAATCTCCTAAATAAAAACAATTTCAGCACCTTTCAAAACAGTCCACCCTATAACAGTTCTGTCCTGGATCAAAGTCGGAGTATGCAGCTACCCATATTACAGTGTGCCCACAATCCCCATATCTACTATAATGTGTTGCAGCCAACCCACACCTATGAAATGACATGGAAAGGAAGGGGGGGGGGGGGGTGGGGGGGGAAGGATTTGGACAGCATCCTTCTGTGACCAATAGAAAGTGGCCAGCACATCGCACACACCTACCTAGCATATTGCAGCAGTTATGGCAAGGTAAATAAAACAACAACCAATAACACCCACAGTGGGAATCAAACACATACCCCCTACGTTGAGAGGCCACATCCCTAACCTATGCATCGCAGAAGTACCTGACAAAGGAGTGACTACAGAGGCTGTGAGAGCACAAGTTGTCACCCAAATAGATGGCCTCTTCTGGTCCAGAGGATACATTGATTGTATGTACCAATGAGAGATCCAAAAGTAGGTTTGCTACTCTGTGAAACGTCCCTCAAGGTCAAACCTGAGATCCCTTGAAACCTCTACATGGTAGTGGGACAAAACCCTCTCCTTCTGGAAACTACTCCCCCCCCATTGGCTCCCCGAGATCATGGCTATGAGTCATGGGGTGATGTGCAGCCACTGGTATCATAGGGCCCCAAGCCAGTTAGCATGATTACATCACAGATATATGCCCCCAAACCCAGGATTCCCACCTTGCAGTATGTAAAGTGCTTTTCTCAATGGAGTCCCAGCAGAGGTGACCAGAAGGATGGGAGGATCAAACAGAGTCTCCTGCCATCTACCAGCTGGCTGTAGGCCACATAGGCATGGGGACGCACACACACACCTACACCCTGACAAGAGCTGTAACAGTGGCCCCATCTATGTAACAGCACAGTGGCATACAACTTCCCAGTCAGTTCTGGTCACCCAGGACCCTCCAGCAGGGCCAGGACCCATGTTGCATGGCTGTAGGGCGACAACCCTCTCAGGGGACAAACAGCTATCATATCATTGGCTCTGGGGTTCCCTCATCTCATAGGTGCCACAGATCATGGATGTCCCCCGGGTAACAATCAACAGCCCAAGCTGTTCCTGTCCCTGCCTACTGATAGCCAGCTATACCACTATTCAAGCCATGTAGGATGTGCTGTTCTCAATTGCAAAACTTTTAACACACAGGTCACCCTCCAGCTGCTGCACAGCCTGCCCCCGACCAGCCTGCTGTGCAAGATGAAGTGTTATTGGACCGTTATAGCAAAAAAGAAATGCCTATCATGTAACGCTGCCCATCTCACACCCAAGACATGGCTCAAAAACACTCCTTCTGAAAACGTGCTTTTTCGGCGAATATAAGACTTAAACTTTATTTTTTGAAGGTTTTTATTATATGGTTTATACATTTTCATGTGAGAAACACATCTATCTGCCACTTATGCTATTTTTTGTATGTTTTTTCTTTGGATTACGAGTCCCAAAATGCCATGTTTTTTTTTTTTTTTTTTGTGTGTGCTCATTTTCAGTTGGTAATGACATAAAACACCATAGGATATGTCATTGGCATTTTCTAATGTCATTGCAAATGACCGTCTATCCCTAATGTTTAAGCATTAGTGCTGAATGTGTTCATAATACAGTCACTGCACTGGTGCTGTCCATTTAATTTAGGGTTATTATTCAGCAGGTCTGAACTAAATGCTGATGAATATTGCTGCTATCTGAATAATTTTGAGTCCACTCTCCAAACGTTTCTTATACAAATAGTACTGGGCTGTTTGTATGAGGGCTAAAAATCCACAGATAGGGAAGTTATATGCTTACTGATTGCTGGTAAATGTATAACTTATTTTGAACATTGGCCACAGAGAAGAAAACACAACTACCCTGCCAATACTCCTCCAAGACATAAGTCTAAACAAGCAGTTAGCTTACACTTGGAACAGGTTTAAATGCTAATGGGTAATTTGTTTTAAAGTACTCATGTACTGTGTTGCAAAATAGGAAATAATACATTTACTTTTCAGGCCATCCAATAATACCCAGAAAACATGTCTCTTTGAAAACTGGACATGCTGCGGATATACAACTATAAAACTATAAGTAACAGTTTTTCTAAAATAAGTACTTACATGTGTCGCTATCTACACATGCCAATGCTGCACAATCCTTCAAAAATAGATTTCAAAAGCTGTGATAAACACACACACACACACACATATATATATATATATATATATATATATATATATTTAGATAATATAAATAAATATAGATCAAAGAATAAAATAAGAAAGGAAAATTTGTGGCTGAAAATAGTTGTGTTGTTGTTTTTACAGCAGAAAAACAGAAGAACAGTACCCTTGTAGGCATACAAACTGAACAAACACAACAAGGGTGACCAAAGAAAGAGCAGCAGACGATAGCCGAACCAACGTCTTTATTAAATCATCCTGGATTCGACATGAACCGTGTTTCGGCCCCCAGGGGCCTTCCTCAGGAGTCTTTATATGGATGGCTGCTGTGGTTAAGCTAAGCTTAAAACAGTATGGATGTTGTCAAATGTCTTGCTGCTTGTAAATCAAAATAAACCGCTTGGATTCCCAAACAGCATTCGTAGTGCACTGGCCCCCCTGACATGCCAAGACACCAACCGGGCACCCTAGGGGGCACTGCAGTGGACTTCAGAAATTGCTCCCAGGTGCATAGCTCCCTTGTGTGCTGAGCTCCCCCCCCCCCAAATCCACTCCCCACAACTGTATACCACTACCATAGCCCTTATGGGTGAAGGGGGGCACCTACATGTGGGTACAGTGGGTTTGTGGTGGGTTTTGAAGGGCTCACATTTACCACCACAAGTGTAACAGGTAGGGCGGGCATGGGCCTGGGTCCACCTGCCTGAAGTGCACTGCACCCACTAAAACTGCTCCAGGGACCTGCATACTGCTGTCATGGAGCTGGGTATGATATTTGAGGCTGGCATAGAGGCTGGAAAAAAAATTTAAAAACATTTTTTTTGAGGGTGGGAGGGGGTTAGTGACCACTGGGGGTGTAAGGGGAGGTCATCTGTGATTCCCTCCGGTGGTCATCTGGTCATTTAGGGCACATTTTTGTAGCTTGGTCATAAGAAAAAAGGACCAGGTAAAGTCGTCAAGTGTTCGTCAGGGACGCCCTTCTTTTTTCCATTATCGGTCGAAGACACCCATATGTTAGGCACGCCCCAGTCCCACCTTCGCTACGCCTCCGACACGCCCCCGTGAACTTTGGTCGTCCCCGCGACAGAAAGCAGTTGAGGACGCCCAAAATCGGCTTTTGATTATGCCGATCTGGGCGACCCTGTGAGAAGGACGCCCATCTTGCGATTTGTGTCAAAAGATGGGCGCCCTTCTCTTTCGAAAATAAGCCTGATAGTGAGAAGACCCCATGATAGGAGAGCAGTACAAAAAATTACCAGTATGCTAATTATCTATTATATAGGAAATAAATGTTTTAAAGCTTTCCGAAAAACATTGTTTGAAGTGATTTGTCAAATCTGATAAGGAAGACTATTCCAAATTTTCACTTCTTGATATGAAAAAGAATGTTCAAACTGTAATGATAGTTAATATCAGCCTTGGCCTACTAAAGGGAACATTCAGTCTAGTTGACTATGGAATTTATCCAAGCATTTAGATCTACAGTTGCGTCCAGTGATATTCTTCATTTATGTGATCACAATAGGTAGTGGGATAGAAAAAAAGTAAAATAATCTGGACAAGAGGAATGAGTATGGCCAGTGGGTATAAAATTTTGCAAAGTTAAGAGTAAGTATTCAGATTTATGGATGGATTATTAAAACAAACAACAATTTTGAGGACTATGTCCAACCCTTTGTCCCAGACCCCATGTCAATGTGCTGAATTGCCTTTAACAGCAGTACACTGAATGTGCAGAGAAATTCACCTTTTATGCATTCTGCTTGAGTTGGGGCATTGATTTGGAAAAGGGAAGGTAAGGCAATTAAGGGGGCATTATAGTGTTTGATTCATGTTGTATTATGCTCACTGCACATCATAAACAAATGTGCCTTGGGTTTGTTTGATAGTCTGTCAATTTGCTCTATGGTCATTGGGTATTTATTGAGGAGGGATGGCTTGAACTGGATAATGATAAAGCCCACAGTCAATAATGTTCACCTGTATACCTTTGGGTTTGCTTGCTGTGGAATTGTATTTCCTAATATATTGTAAGCTCTGTCGAGCAGGGACTGTCTCTTTATGTTCAAGTGTACAGCGCTGCGTACGTCTAGTAGCGCTTTAGAAATGATAAGTAGTAGTAGTAATATATGTGCACAATAAAAAAAGCTAAAACAAAAATAATTCTGGCATATGCAATAGTGCCTTCATATATATCCAGACATCATGAAACTGATGTCAAGACACAATGTTTAACTTGTTTGTATCTATAATTTGTCATATTCTCAAGTGACATATACTGAATTATACCACATAGGGTGTGATGAGATGCAAATCAGTGTTACAAAGAACCCTGCTGTCCATCTTGTCATGAAACAAACCTACATAGTATATGACAGTAGATAAAGAGCACACGGCCTATCAAATCCATCTATTTCAAATATTTCATATTTGACCCCTGCCTTAACACTTGCTTCCTTGAAAGATCTGTGCTTTTCACATGCCTCCCTAAATGGCATTGCTGATTTTGCCCCAACAGCCTTCAATAGGGATTTGTTTTTAACTACCAGAGGTGTTACTAGGTACTTAGAAACCTCAAGGTATAGGCCTATGGGGATCAGGATCATACAGTCTCCCCCCTCCCCCCTTCAAAGATTTGGATAATTTTCAGGGTACCTAAATGGTGGTGGTGCATTTTTATAGAATTAGCTTCATATCACCTATTTATTTATTTATTAGAATTTATTTACCACCTTTTTGAAGGAATTCACTCAAGAAAGTGTACAGTAAGAATAAATCAAACATAAGCAATAGGCAATTACACCAGTAAAAATATTAAAATAACAATGCAAGTATTGGCAAGGTATGGCTACTTACAATGTCAACACAATACGTAATAAAACATTTTCATAGACAGCGTAGGGTATAAGCAAAGATGGCACATACAGATAGGTAAGAGAGTAAGAGGAGTTAGAAAATAAAGGGACTAATTTAAAGAAAGTTGCATATGAGTTCAGAGAAGTGATTAAATATCATCTCAGCTAGGGCAGGAGTGGGTAAACATGTCCTGCTACAGTACGTGCAGCCAGTGTCACTCCTTGTGTGTGTGAGAGACTAACAGGTCATTTACTTCTTCCATTAAAGGCTTGGTTGAAGAGCCAAGTTTTCTTTCATCTGCTTCCTGAAGTAGAGATAGTCCACTATGTTTTCCTGGCACCTACTTTTATGCATGTATATGCTGTAGTAATCCTATAAGTGCCTACCTGAGTGTGTTAAACACTGTTCTACATGCTCAAGTCACTTATAAAATTATCCCCATAATTCTTACATTGATACAATAAAAGTCATTACAGCATGTAGAGAATCCCATTTACTCCAGCAGCTGCACAGCTACTAGATCACTTGTTACATATTCCAGTCCTGTGGTGCTCTGCAGAGAGCTAAAGCCCTGCAGGATTCCAGCACTGTTAGTAACATAGTAAATGAAGGCAGACAAATCCCAGAGTGGTCCACCCAGTTTGCACAAGTGAGATTCATCCATTTCGGGTTGGTGCAATATAAATATTCAGAAGCAACCCAAATCCCATGACTCTCAAGGTTTTTACAGTAGTTGTCCTCATAACCCTTTCCCCATCACTATTTTCCATATCTCCCATATGCATGCCTCAAATCTGGAGTAATCTAGTGGTTAGAGCAGTGGTCTGAGAACCAGGAAAACTAAGGTTCAAATCCTGCTGGTGTTTCTTGTGATCTTAGACAAGTCACGTAGGGGCCCTTTTACTAAGGTGTGCTAATGATTAGCATGTGCTAAATGATAAGAAGCCTATTATATTCATATGGGCACCTTATTATTTAGAGTGTGCTAATCATTAGCATGCACTAAATCTGTTAGCGCACCTTAGTAAAAGGGAAATGGGACTTGATACACCACCTTTCTAAGGTTTTTGCAACTACATTCAAAGCAGTTAATATATATTCAGATACTTATTTTTGTACCAAGAGCAATGGAAAGTTAAGTGACTCACCCAGAATCACACAGAGCTGCAGTGGGAATTGAACTCAGTTCCCCAGTATCAAAGTCCACAGCACTAACCACTAGGCTACTCCTCCATGCCTTAATTCTCTGCTGCCTCAGCTACAAACTTAAGGCCTGATATTCAAAAGGGTTTAACCAGGCAGGCGAGGCTATTGGAGAGTTTTTCAGTGGCACTTAACCAGGCAGTGCCTAGGACAGTGGATAGTGCAGGTTATACATTTTTTAAATAAGTAACTAGACCTGGTAAAAGAACAGTTTTGTAAAGATTTTCTGCACATTTGCTGAACACGCACCAACAGAGTTAGGTTAGGGTATACAGAGTTTTGAGGTGAAATGAGTCTGTTAGAGGGGTGCATGAAGATTGACCCAAATGTCTCCATAAATAGGCTTGCCCAGGAGAATCTGAGACAAGCCTGCTTTGCACCATACTGCCTGAAAGATCATGAAAAAAGATTTAGGGGCCATTTTACTAAGGTACGCTGAAAAATGGCCTGCGTTGTTATAGGCATGTGTATTTGACGCACTCAGGTCCATTTTTCAGCGCGCCTGCAAAAAAGGCCCTTTTCTGGCTGAAAATGGACGTGCGGCAAAATAAAAATTGGCACGCATCCATTTTGGGCCTGAGACCTTACTGCCACCCACTGACTTAGCGGTAAGGTCTCACGTGTTAACTGGGTGGTAATCATCAGCACGCAATACAAATCAATAAATAAACAGTGAAGATTGAACAGTCAAGCTCATTACCATTTTAAAGATAATAAAGATTATGGTTCAATAAGATAAGTTACTTGAGAGGCGGGTGTACTAAGCAATTATTCCATAGATATCAAAAGCCAAATGTACAAGAGTAGTTAATATTCAAGCAATTTATATAGTTAAAATCAGATCTTGCAAGCATGAATCTATCTAGTTAAAAATTCAACCTCAATTTTTCCATGTTTACAATAAATCTTTATAAAATCACTGTGTTCAGAGATTTGGGGGTGAAGTTATCAAGCCGTGTTATGGCCTTATGACCCATTATTTGCCCCTTAATATGACTTAAAAGGGCTCCAATGCAGCTTGACTTGTTCTACCACGGTGATATTTAGGCCTCCAAGGGATAAGTTATGGTTGGATGTACCCCACAAGTCGTGTTATGGCCATAAAATTAGATTGTTAGCCCACTAGGGACCGATAAAGTATCTGGCATTGCCCTGAGCCATGTGTGTGTAGTTTTTCTCTGGCTGCAGGTTCCTTGATTGCTTTGCTTCCATGCACCTGGGTCTACTTTCTCTCTGCCTGGCTTCCAGTCTCCTTGATTGCTTTGCTTCCACACACCTGAGTCTGCTCTCTCTCTGCCTGGCTTCCGTTGCATCTCTCCTATTGGTCTTCCGGTTCCTCCTTCCCCTGCTCTTGTCCTATGGCTGTGTTCCTTTTCCCTGCTGGTCCCTGCTGATGTCAGACGCCAGTACTTTATCAGCTGAGCTCTTCCTGGACTCTATGCTCCAGCTTCTACTTTGGTAGGTGTTACTTGCTCAGTAGTTTGCTTCTTCTCTACTTTGTCCCTCGTTGCTGACTTTGCCTGTACCTGGATTATTCCCCTGCCTGCTGCCTGCCTATTGACTTTACCTGTGCCTGGATTACTCTCTTGACCTGCTGCCTGCCTACTGACTTTGCCTGTACCTGGATTACTCTCTTGATCTGCTGCCTGCCTACTGACTTTGCCTGTACCTGGATTACTCTCTTGACTTGCTGCCTGCCTACTGATTTTGCCTGTGCCTGGATCACTCTCTTGCCTGCTGCCTGCCTGGCTGATACGTTCACCACCCTGCTTCCAGCTCCATCCCGTAAGTCCTGCAGGCCACCTGCACTTAGGGGCTCAACCTCTGGGGAATGGCGGTCAGCGCAAATGAAACCCAGGGTTGTCCGGCTGCCAAGCAGAACCTGGTCCAAGTACTGGACTCAGCAGTACTCTACTTGGTACAAGAACTCAAAAGCCTGACATAAGGAAACATGACCTCTAATGGTAGTACCATAAGACTACTGCTAGAAGTGCCGTTTTGGAGATGGTGCGGGTAGGGCAGGAGCACCAGGGGATCACTCCTGCTCTTGACCACTGGATCAACAAGTACAGTGCCCTTAGGTCCTCGATGATGGAGGGGGTCTTAATCACTGGGTGGGAGGGTCATCAAGTGGGGGAGTGTGATCATGGGTGTGGGATTTTCATCCAGGAGGATCTTAATCAGGGGGTGGGGAAGGTCTTCATCTGGGCAGGGAGTGTGATTGGTAGGTTGGGTTCTTCATCTGGGGTGGAATGGTGTGAAAGATGGGTGGAAGGGGGGGTCTTCATCCAGGAGTGGTCTTGATTGGGGGTAGGATGGTCATGATGTAGAGGTTTCAATCAGCCTCATGGCCCTGGATCTGATTGTTGAAGATACGTTTATTATTAGATATAAGAAAGAAAAGAAATGAAAGGTTTATGTAAATTATATTAATCGGGTGTACCGATGACGAAGTTTGCGTTATTGATACTGCCATATTAACATGTTTTTAGCAGTAAACGCTACTGAGGTCCCCTAAAAAAGTGAATTTAGTCATGGTAATACGAAGAAGAGTGAATGAGTGATGCTGAATTTGTCATTTAAAAGAACATATGAGTAAGAAGTTGGGTCCCAAAAACTTATAAACTGTTCTTTATCTGCACCTAAATTTAGGCACAATTCCCTGGCATAACTACAATTTGATAAACCACGCCTAACTTTAAGCGCAGCTTATAGAATAGTTTGTTTTTTTTCAGTGCGATATATAGAATTCACCCCATAGTGTTTAGTTAGAGGCCTAGTTACTAGAGTGAAAATCTAGGTCTAGAATTACTAACCTACAATATAATAGTGTGATGTTGCGCTATTTTACCATACAAAAATGTATCATGGGATTCACTAACCTGTACCTCAGCAATATAAGACAACAGTATGAACAGGCCCGGTCTTAGCAAGTGCGGGGCCCTGTGCAGACCAATTTGGTGGGGCCCCATCCTAGCCCCGCCCTACCCTAGCCCCGTCCCCATCCTAGCTCATCCCCACCCTAGCTCCACCCCATTGATAAGATTATTCCATTTTTAGAAAATTTTGTATTTATGCAATTTCAAATAAAGACAAATGAAGCTAAACTTGTACAACTTGTACAAAAAAAACTGATTGAAATAATAAGCCCAATGCTATCTAGAACCCCCCCTCCCCAGAAATTCAGTTCAAGTTCACTACAATTAGTAGTTCCAATTCTCATAACAAAGGAGAATAAAGGAAAAATACTAAGAAAAGATCCAGTACTTTCAAATTCCTCTATTTTTTAATTTAAAAAGGTTCCCTGGAAATGGATTTTATATGTGCTCTTTTCCTCTCCTAAGCTGAACATGCTTAGAGAAATGTCCCTCTTTCTTGAGGCTACAATGCTATTTGCTTTGGAAACTCAAATTCTCCTAAATACACATGATCTGGCCAGCTTAGCAAGATAAGTACCTTTAGATGGACAATTTTTAGTCTGCCCACTTGGGATTCTTTAGGTTTTCAATAACTTTGGGCAAATTAACAGTAAAGTCTGACACTACTAGCCCTCTCCACTTGCCCTTTTCCCCACCTCTCACATACACGCACCACTTTAGCTAACCTCTTGATCTTTTCCTGTCACTGCCCTTCATAAAACACTGAATTTTGACTTAATCATTGATGGGAGAATAATAGACTACTGCAATAGTATTTACCTTTAAAATGGCACAAAAGGGGTTTGACACTTCCTTCTTCCTTATAAGAAAAGCTATCATCATACCTGGCTTGCCTTTGAATGGCAGTGGCACAAACTTGCTCCAGCTCGAGCTCCACTTGACTGTCTTTATTTATTTTTAAGTCACACTCACTCGCACACCAGCTCACCTCCGACCATGCTCCAGGCAGCTTTCCCGCTCAGTGATTTCCGCCCGCCAAACAGGAAATACCTCATCAGAAGGCGGGACATTGAGCAGGAAGTGAAATGCTGGGGTAAGCAATCTCTGCAACTCTCTGTCGGGAGCTGGGGCCATCTCGCTGGCGCTGCAACTGTCTGTCGGGGCCGTCGGTGCAACTGTCGGGGTCCAGGAAGGTGGGAGGATGCTGACGGCGGGCTCAGCGGGGGGTGGGCACCGTGCCGCAACATGGTGGGAACGGAGTGGTGGCAGCCGAGCGGGATCATGATGCGGTAGTCCGAGCGGGGGTCGGTCGGAGGCAGAGTTGAGGCACACTGCTCGGGGCCCCCCTAAGCGCGGGGCCCTATGCGGCCACCTTGGTCGCCTCTGCCTAAGACCGGCCCTAAGTATGAATCCTACAGTAATTTTATTTTGTTTGTTTTGTATTACAGCAGCTGGGAATATCAGGCATTCTTAGCTGCAGCAACACTAGGTCAGCAGGTTCTAAGTTGACCTGCTATTTTTTTTTTTTTTATAGAACACTTCGTACTTCTGATCCTTTAAAAATTAAGGGCTCCTTTTTCCAAGCCGCAGTAGTGATTCCCACACAGCAAATGCAACAAAGCCCATAGGAATTTAATGGACTTCTTCGCATTTGCCGCGCCAGAAATGACTACCGCGGTTTAGTAAAAGGAGCCCTAAGATTCCCTCCTGGTGCCCTCATTTCCCAATCTCTTAAAAGTGAAGATGACTTCCCAATATCTTAAAAACAAAGATGCCCCTGATACCTTCCAACCTTTTGATATATTAAAAACGAAGATGTTACCCTAGAACTGCCAACTCCCATTTCTCTTTTTTTTTTTTAATTCAGAGCGACACTAGTCATTTTGAAGAGATCCCAGTGTGGGAGGGTACTGGAAGTGAAAACTGGCAGGTGACAAGGTGTCGTTATCTTTTGCAGCTGGGCCCTGCGGCCTATTTTCTTTCAAAGGTCTGCTACAGACCTCTTTTCCTTCCATACAAACTACCACGGAAAAGTGTAGCTAATCCACGAACATCCTGTGGTTTAGTGCTTTGGACCCTTACTTTGATACTTAAATATATATTTTAACTATAGCATCAGAAAAAAAAGAGGAAGGCTTATGAAAACAGAAACAGCAATACAAAAGGTTGATCAGTCTGTTGGTACTTTACAGTCGACTGCTGTTTCTGCTGTTAAGGGTAGCTGCTTGATCCATTCTCACCTGGAAGCACTGGAGAACAAACAGCGAATTAAAAATCTCAGGATACCTAATTTCCCAATGAATCATTATCTGGCACCAGTTGTTGAAAATGCGTTTAAAGAACATTCTTCAATACCCTCAAACAGTTTCTTTAGCTGTTGAGAGTATATATTATGTTTAGAGAAGCTCGGTACAGATAAGTGAAGAGGGTCAAATAGACCAGGCTGTGTCTACTCCTGTAGGAAGTTTAGATCTTTCTCAGTGTCTGGTATCTTCAAAGGATTTGATAGCAAGGAGAGAGCCACTCTATTTTAATTTTCCTCTGAAACTGAAAAAAACTAATACACTTAAGCTTTATTTCTCTAAAAAAAGTTATGCCTTTCTGTGGTCAACAAATCTATATGTTCCCTGATGTGGCCAGGCAGACTCAGCTTCGTAGAAAGCAGTTCCTGAAGCTAAAGCCTAAAGCTTTGGTTGTGGGGGCAACTTTTTTCATGAAATTTCCCTGCAAATGCTTGATCCACTATGGGAACAATAAATATACCCCTATAGATCCTTCCTTTCTTCTGCATAAACCTCTACTTTCTGGACAAGTTTCCTAATGCTGTTATGGTTTTGAGTTTGTTGGAGCAGTGTATATATATATATATATATATATATATATATATATATATATATATATATATGTAATTGCCTGCTTTTTGCTTTGGTGGATATTTTGTTTCCTTGTTTAGATTCTGTCTCACTTGTCAGCTTATTTCAGCTTCCTAGATGTGGACTATTAATTATTTACTGTTTTTCCCTTTTTGCATTATTTCAGTTTTGGATATTTCTTTACTCATGTACTGTAACAATTATGGATAATTTGTAATATAGAAAAAAAAGAATAAAAGAGGAAAACAAAACTGCTAGCCCGACATTTCAAGTGAGTTATGTGTTTGCCAGCAAATGCATAATTCAATTATTTATGTACTTTTACTTTCCAAAATTTGAAAGAAGGAGCTGGCATTAGGGAGGTGCAAAGGTAGAGCTGTTTATGCTGTCCTAACTTTATGCAATTACTTAGCTGATTAAGGGACTGAAAGTTGCCGTTAACTGGCTAAAAATTTCTGCTTCACCCACAGAACCACCCACACATTAGCAAGTTTTGGCATAGGCTGTTAGAGGGGGATATTCAGTGGCAGTGTTTGGTTATGTATCGCTGAATAGTCCCGCACAAGCAATTTAAAATGGGCAGAAGCCTCTCCTGGCCATTTAAATCACTTTGAATATCAGCCGCTAAATGAATATGTTCTGTGTTTAAAATAGCAGGCCTAAAAACTTGAAAAGGATGGTTGCTAGTTGTTAGTTAAACTGCTTGCACATGGGCTGACTGACCCAGCTGTATATATGGTCCTGGGGAAATCCACTGCATATCCCTGGGGTAAATAACATGAATTCTTGCTGCTTTTTGAGATTCTGCCAGGTGGATTTGCCACTATTGTAAACAGGATGCTGGGCTAGTTGAACCTGTGGTCTGATCCAGGATGGCAATGCTTATGCCCTGTATTCTTTTTTTCTTTTGCACATCTTGAAATGGAAGAAATATTCAAATTCTAGAATAACTCGTCTCTAATGGTGACTCCGGCTGATGTAGAACACTAGATTTTCCACAAATGAACTAGTTTTGCAGTGAATGAAACTTGTAAAAATGCAGTTCGCCAATTAGACTGAATGAGCATGATGTTCAAAGCACAGAATGAATACAGTTGTGTGATATTACAGCCTCATTTCTTGAGACTGAATTATTTTACTGGATGGATGATTTAAAGGGTGAACTTTCATTCACCCTGATGTTGTGTAACAATTTGCATGTCACGTTTTGCATTATTCCCCGGCTTTCTACTTTTCCAAGTTTTTTTTTAGTTGCATAGTAGATAAGATAGACTGAATAATTTATTTAGGGACTGATATTCAAAATGATTAAACTGGAAAGGAGAGGCTTCAGCATTATCTAGTTAATGCTAGGGAAGTCCAGGGGTGTAGCTGGGGCAGGCACAGAAGTTATCGGCACCACCGATATTCAGTGCCATTGCTTAGTTAACTGAGCATGTTGGGCTGCGTATAGGGGCCCTTTTACTAAGTAAAAGTAGGCCTAATGTGGGCCTACCTTGCAGTAAAAGGGCACTACCACGAGACACGCTGAGGCGTCTCATGGTAGTTTGGTCATCATAGTAACATAGTAAATGAAGGCAGATAAACTCATTTACACGGTATGTGATACTTTATATGTATACCCAAGTTTGATTTGACCTCGCCTTTCTCAGGGCACAGACCATAGAAGTCTGCCCAGCACTGTTCTTGTACTAAGTTCTGAAGCTAACGTCGAAGCCTCTTAAAATTTACACTCTAGCTCATCCCTATCTATTCAGATACGATCAGGGCATAGACCGTAGAAGTCTGCCCAGCTCCCATTTTGTTTCCCAATTACCGGCATCGCCACCCAATCTCCGCTAAGATTCTGCGAAACCATCAGTGCGAGTTACTCACACGGTAAAAAATGTTTTTGGGGGTTTTTGCCACGGGAGGAGTGTCTGCGCTAATCAGGTAGCATGTGCGCATTACCGTGTGCTACCCGATTACCACAGGAGTAGTGTGGGAGCCCTTACTGCCTCCTAAATAGGTGGCGGTAAGGGCTCCTGGCGGTAATGGCCATGTGCTAATGGGGAAATCAGCGCATGATCATTAAAAAAAAAACAACCATGGCCATTTGTCAGCCATGCTAGAAAGTTGCCAGAGCGTGCAGCAAACCCATGCGCTAATCACAATTCTGGCTACTTCCTAGCAGGCTTGGTAAATGGACCCCAAAATGCAGTCCTAGGTATGGCCTGTTAGCTATCTGGGTGTGGCACTGAATTTTGGCCATACCCGGGCAACTTTGGGATGCCACCAAACACTTGGATATTCAGGGGCCAATATTCAGACCACAGGAGTTAGCCTAGCTAACTCCCGCAGTCAGCACTAAACCCAAATATTCAATGCTGGGCCCTTTCCAGAGGCCAGCATTGAGTATCCATTTAAATTTTGGCTGGTTTGAACATAACTGACTAAGTCAATATTCAGACTTAGCCAGTTATGTGTAAACCAGCCAAAGATATTCCACTTATTCATGTGGTCAAATATAGCTGCTAAAGTGGGGCTGAAAATCAGCAGATAGCCGGTTCTCTGAAGACAAGCAGGTCAATATTCTCACATGTGGGTAAGGCGCTTCTGTGTTGCCCGATCCGGAGCTTGTAACAAGCTTTTAAAAACAGTCTTCTGGAGCACGAGTGATGTTCCACTGTGCATGTGCAAGTACCTTCCCGCCCACCTCACACATGTGGGAGCATCAGTTACTTTTTTCCCACGGTGAGGAGAGGATGTGTTTTCTTCTACTATCCTCACAGCTACCGGTCCAGTTCTCTATGGAGTTTCTTTTGTGCCTCTTTTTGTTGTTTCTTCTTCGTTCAGGTTGTTTTCTTCCCATTTTTGCTTTTGTCTACGTTCTTATTTTTTATGCCTTTTCTGCGGCTCTGTGGGCCGCAGTTAGGCCTGAGCTGCAGTGGCACATTCCTTCTCTTGTTTCTCTAGTGCATTGTTTTACAGGGCACCATTGAGTTTTCTTCTCTTTTTCTAGCTGCTTTGAGTGTGGCTTGGTGCCTTCTAACTAGGTTCTCCTGAGTCTTTGATATTTACCAGACACCAGTTAGTCTTGCGGGGACCTCTCCTCGGCGCCGTTTGAGGCCTCAATGTCAACATCAGCATGGTTGTTTGTGGTGTCGGCATCAACATCGCCAGTGGTATCCACACCTGCCTCGCTTTCGGTCGCTATTAGGGTCCCTGGTGCCAACCTCTTGTTTAATTTGTTGGTGCAGACTCTTCAGTGCTGGTACAAAGCAGTTGACCACTTAATTGGTGCTCAACTGAAATTGCATATGGATTTCCCATGTGTGGGTTCTATAACCTGGCACCTAACTTTTCCTGTACACAACCCAAAAGAGGACGTGGTCATAGGAGGGGCATAGGCAGTCATGGGCATTCCCTAATCTCAGGTGCCAAGTTATGGAATGGTGTCGATGTGCACCTAACTTTGGGCGCCAGACTTATACCTGTTTCCAGCAGGCAGAAGTTTGGAGCCCAAAGTTAGGCAAGGACTGCGCACTATGCCAGTATTCTCTAAAGGTTGGGCGCCCTGTATAGGGCTCTATATGCAGAATTCCCCTCTTAGAGATTTGGCCTCCAATCTAACCTCTAATATGTATTCTGAAATCATTGGCTCTAATCTCTATAGATAAACATTTTAGTGTGTTTTAGAAATGTTGGAAATCCTTACTTTAACAAAAAATAGCCTTGTCCTGCTCTAATATATTTTGGAAATCCATCTCACAATGCTTTTTGTAATTTACAACTGAGTACAGTACACAGCACTGCTGGACAACTGTCATACTGGCTGATGGATATTAGAGGAAAGTTGATCGTGCATCATCTTCCTTCAAAATATACTTGCCTTGCAAAAGTGATACAGCTGTCAAAGGAAGGTCTTCTGCATGTGGTATCTGGGGCTATATTCAGAAACAAAACTGTCCAATTACATTAGAGGGCATGAACTGTAGGGGTGTGCACCAGAAATAGGTCATCTGTAGCTCTGCTTTTTCCTTTACCTGCTCTAGAGCTGAAGATGGCTGCATCAAAGTTGTGTAAATTTCCTTTATGCTTCATAAAATGGGAATTCATTCTGAAAACTTGGAAACATAAATCCTCGCTTTAAAGTCTTAGCTCCTTTGACTTGATTATTCTTGTACTAGTGTTTTGCTATGGTATTGTGTTGTAATGTTTTTGATTGAATCTGTTTGTATCTGTCTTCATACATAATACAAAAATTATTTACAAAAAAACAGGCTGCCAAGACTAATCATTTCTGTGGATACTAGTTAACTTATGAGATTTGATTATTTGATTAAAAAAACAGCTATAAAGTAGAAAAGCTGGTGTCATGTTTAAGCAAAACTTTTAATAATGCTATTGCAATTATGCTTGTTTAAAGGAACTCAACTTTTTTTTGGAAATAATGGGGTCCTTTTACTAAGCTGTAGTAAGGACTTAAATACAAATCAACTTACGCATCCAGCTTTTCCTACATAAGCACACAACTGTGGAACACACTACCAAAAGCCTTCAAAACGACGTATGACCACCTAAACTTAGAGAAATCGCTAAAAACTAACCTGTTCAAAAAGGCATACCCCACCGATCCAACTTAAATGCTCGATCCCTACAACACAACAAAACCAAAGCACGTAATGGACAAATCTCAACTCTTCCGATACACGTCTCCCTGGTGTGGCCATGCCACATGAACTTTATCTTACCACAGCACCACTTTGTATTTATTCTCACCGGAGTATGCAAATGCCTCTACGGTGCTATGTAAGCCACATTGAACCTACAAATAGGTGGGGAAATGTGGGATACAAATGTAACAAATACATAAATAAAATAAATAAAAAGCATTACTATGAGACACACTCAGGCTTCCCAAAGTAGTTTTCAGATCAGTGTGCGCTTCCCATGTGCTAAAAAATAGAATTTATTTTTTCGTGCTGTTGGCATGTATGGGGGTGGACAGTAGATGTGTTCTCCACTAATTGGTTAGCGCAGCTACATTTCTGCTAACCAATTAGCGCAGGATTAGCATGTGAGCCCCCCTACCACCTAGAAAATAGGTGTTGATAAGCGCTCACATGCTAATGGCTGCTGAGAGGGGGGCAGAGAGGCAAAATTCTCCAGGGCCTGGCCTCCAAGGGGGGCCCAGCGCTCGCCCAGTGCTAGCATGGCTCTCCTGCTCCTGTGCACTGCACAGCAGTGTATACCACTCTATGCCAACAAGAGGTTCCAGGAGGTGTACTTAAAAGAAGCACAAACAAAATAAGGTATTTCATAATTAAAAAACTATAACTAATGAATTAACCATCGGATATAACAAATAAAAAATGTTTTGGCCTCTTACATAATCGCATGCAATTTTGATTTATTTGGAGTATAATTGGCAATTTATTCCAAATAACAACTGCTTGAAAAGGAAACATAGAATCCAACTGAGGCTTAAACCGAATATTTTTTAAATGTAGAACATTTCAATTGCAAACTATTAAGGACATATAAAAACAGTGAGAAAAAAACTGAGGGCCCTGTTTACTAAGCTGCGCTAAGGGTGCGCTTAGTGTTTTTAGCGCATGCTAAACACACCAATATATTCCCATGAATGTCTCTAGCATGACTTAGTAAATAGCGCCATGAATTAATGAATATAGAAGTATTACCATATAGTACCTGAAACTTTATACAAGTAATCCCTACACAAACACGAAGCCAACGAAGTTTTTTTTAATACACTCAGATACACTTTCTAGTCATTTCTAGTCATTTTTGACCCCAAATGACAGGCAAATCCTGAAATTTGTTTTTTTTCCCCTATGTTGCCTATACTGCTCAAAATCACTCTCAAATGTATTGATCAATAGCATACTACATTGATTATAGCATTATGTAGCTCTTAAAGGGTCCCTTTTACAAAAATGCATTAAAGATGGGATTAGTGCATTTTAATGTGAGCCTTTCGTACGCGCTAACCCCAAATTATCCACAGGTCACTAAAAATCATGCACGCAAATTTGGGTAATTAGCTACGATAATTGGCTTGTGATGCTGGTTTTAAGGGTCTGCTGGCAGCCAGCCTGGCCATTGCAAAACTGGCCAGGCTGGCTGGAAATCGGACAAATGGAAACTCTCCCCCCTCCCCCTGTGTTTTGGCATCTCTCTCCTTCACTTCCCCTTCTCTCACCCATGCTGTGGCTTCTCTTTCCTTTCCTCTCCCCCCCCCCCAGATGTTGTGAGGTATGGGCCTTTTGTGGGGTTAGTAGCACTTCCCAGGGCCCAGTGTCCTTGACCACTTCTTCTAACATTCTCTCTGGGGCCGCCTGGTCCTAGGCAGGCATCTACTGGGCTGGAAGTCTGGGGTAGGCTGGCCCTGAGTGGCCTAGTTGTGTGTGTTTATGTGTTTAAAAAGTTTGTAATTGAGACCAACACATCCTACATGGCTTGCCTAGTGGTGCAGCTGGCTATCGGGAGGCAGGGACATGGACAACTGAGGGCAGTTGCTGTTACTTGGGGGACATGTCTGAGGTGTGATACCAATGAGATAATATAGCAGGGAACTCCAGAGTTAATGATATCAGAGCTGTTTATCCCCTAAGAGAGTGGTCTGGCTTTGGACCTTCAGGATGGGTCCTGGCCCTGCTGAAGGACCCCGGGTGAGCAGGCACTGGATGGGAAGTAGTATGGCACTGTGTGGTTGCAAGGGTGGGGCCACTGTTACTGTTTTTTTGTCAGGGATGTGAGAGTGCCTGCATCCCCATGCCTTTGTGTTGTACAGCTGGCTGGGAGATGGCAGGGGAGCCACTCATCCTTCTGACCACCTCTGCTTGGACCCCCAGGAGAAAGACAGTTTCCAGGTATCAAAGTTTGGAAACCTAGGTTTGCAGGCATCTATCTGTGGGGTACTCATGCTAGCTGGTTTAGGGCCCTCACTGATGGTACTGGCTGCACATCACCCCATGACTCATGCTCATATTTTCTGGGGTGCCCGGGGGTAAGAGAAGTGGTACACATAGGTGGTAATTTCCATAAGGGGGGGTTGGAGGCCCCGTTATAATGTGGAGTTTTCAGGGGCCCCCAGCTTGGGCCTAGAGGGATATCTCACAGGGCAGTATACCAAACATTTGAGCTGACAATGGTATATCCAATGAGTGTGGGTTAGGGGGCATGACAAACCATCCATATGGGGGCAACTGATCCTGTGATGGCCCTCTATGGTCAGTGTAGTGTCCTTCTTGAACATTCTTTTGTCAGATACCTGTTTGGCATATGGGTTAGGGCTGTGTTCCTTAAATGCAGGGGGTTTGAGTTTGATTCCCACTATGGGTGTTTGGGGTTTCTGTTTTATTTCCCCTTGCCATAGCAGCTACAATGTGCTAAGTAGGTGTGTGTAACACACTGGGCATTTTTGTATTGGCTGCTGGAGGGTGCGAGGTGTGTGCCTTTTGTGGGGTGAGTGGTACGTCCCAGAGCTCAGGGTCCATGACCACTTCTTTCAATGCTCTCTCTGAGGCAGCCTGGTCCTGTGCATGTATTTCCTGGGCTGGCAAGTCTGGGGCAGACTGGTCCTGAGCGGCCTGGTCAGTGCATGCCGAAGCATCTGAAAAACACGTGTTGGTGGAGACAGGGTTCAGGTGATGGGCCTTGTTGACGTCACATATACTATTATTTTTTACAACATGTTTTGTAATGCTCCTCACATAGCCTGTGACAGATGGTTACAGCCAGATTGGGGGGGGGGGGGGGTTGAGGGGGTATACATTACACAGGCACAGGTGCTGTGTGAGCTGAGGTGGCCATAGGGAGAGAGGATGGCATGTGACCTTTCTGTGGACCATGTACACTATTGATGGGAGGTGGGGATGGGCAGTGTAGTAAAGCAGGTGTGCCTTTGGGTGGGTCAATATACTTTAGTGAGCTGCTGTCAATGTTCGCAGCAGGATGCTTGGGAGGGAAGGGCGTCAGGATGTGTGCATGTAATGGCTAGTAAAGGGGGCCCCCATAATTACTTGTCATTGGATATTCTGGGCATTCTGATTTCACCACTGTTTTGTTATTCTTTCATATAAAAAAATCAAGTAACATGTATTGCAACAACTAAGATACCATCTCTTAACCATGCCCCCGTCCTGCCTTTGGTACACTGGCAACACGCCCCCTTGAATTTTGGCCGGCCCTGCGACGGAAAGCAGTTGAAGCCGGCCAAAATCGGCTTTCGATTATACCGATTTGGCCAGCCTTAGGTGAAGGCCGGCCTTCTCCCGATTTGTGTCGGAAGATGGCCGCCCTTCTCCTTCGAAAATAAGCAGGATTAGCACCCTCCAAGCATCTAAATAGAGTTGAACTGTTATAAAATTGCCATCTGTATGTGCACAAGAACATTTTTATGTGTGTAATCAATTTATGCACATTAATTCTTAGGTATATGAGCATACAAGATTTGCAAAATGTTTAAATTTGTAGCTGAACTGAATGCATGCTCACAAATGCACACCCTTAACAAATATGTATAGTGGAGATTGCTATCAAGCTGCAGCATTCTATATACTCTTTGGCTAAACTTATGAAAAATTGTGAGCACCCTGTGGATGGCAGTATGCACTGCCATGATAGCTCCTATAGGGGCCCATCGAACTCACACAGATATCTATAGCTTCATTGGCAAATGCGGAAACAGTTTTTGAGCTCTTAGGAATAAGATTCAGTGCGAGTAATCTAGTCAGAGAAACAGAGGTCTGGCAACTCTGAAAAATAACTAAATTAGTCCATGCTACTGCCAGAGCCCCTAGCAACAGAAGCTCTGCTCTTGGAGCACTGAAGTTCCGTCATCTCAGCCAGAGTGCAATATACTCTCGGTGTGGCCTAGAGTCCTGCATTTGTTTTGATTTTTCTTCACACACTCCGTAAAGCCTGTGAAAGATGGTTTTCCACCTCTAACACTGTCTATCCTACTTAAAATGCAATAATGAAATATGCCCCATCAAAGGTAATATAAACACAGCTACAACCCTGCCATACTTTTGGGAACCACCAGTGTTCCATTTCATTTTAATGCTGCAGGACTGTTTTCAGCTCACTACACCCAAACCTCACAAATCACCGGCTCACTGATCTCACTAACTTGTCTGTATTATGTTCATTTTCTGGGTGGCAATAAATATTAGAATAAAATAAACTAAAGAGCACTGGCTGAGGCTCTGCTAGCTATCTTTACGGTTTCCACTGCGGCTGAATGACAGCTTGGGCTGGAAGCAAGCAGCCCCCTTCCCACCAAGTAAATGTAGCCTTGGGAAGGATGAGCATCATCTAACTCTTGAACAGTGATGGCGGATGCCAGTCTGTAAATCAGTCAGATTTTAATTATCAGACACATGACAGGGAGCAGTGACAGTCTGCAGTCCACTGGAGAGCATTCCTTCAAAGCAGCTTTAAAAACAGAATAGCTCCTGAAGAGAAAAGCCAAGTGCACAGTAACACAGTCGCAGCTGAATTGCAGGACATTAACAGCATGGTGAAATTCCCACACTAATAATTTTAAGTGCCTTGTAGCAGCAGGCCTATGGGGAATTTTTATGTCATTCAGAGATATTAGACATGTTTTCTATGTTTCTTATATGTTTTTCTTTTTGTTTAAACAAGGCTACGGTTTGTATTTGGATTTCACGTGGCACTTTGCATAGAAGTCATGTACTGCAGAGGATGGGATAGGTTTTCTAAAGCTATTAAAGAAAAAATATCAATGATTATTTGGATAAAAGTTGCCTACTTAGCAGTGGCGTAGCTACAGGAGGCCACGGGGGCCTGGGACCCCCAAACTGGATCTGTGCCCCTGGTCTGACTGCCGGGGGTTCCCAACCTCTGCCAGCTGAAGCGTTTTTTTCCAGTGCTCGTCTCCAGCGCCGCCGCATTTCCTGCCCTGCTCTTTCTTCCCCTCACATCCGGCACGCTTGTTTTAGTGAAACTCAGCATGCGCCTATGTTCAATTTTATTAAAATAAGCACACCGGGCATGACATGAGGGGAAGAGAGAGCAGGGTAGGAAAAATGCGCTTCAGCTGATGGGGGCTGGGGACCCCTGCCAGCCAAGTCATGTGCAGTAGTGAGCACTGCGGAGGCAGTGCTTCAGTTGGCGGGGGTTGGGGACCCCCGCCAGCCAAGGTATGTGCAGCAGCAGCAATGGCGGCAGCAGCAGGGCAGCAAGGTGGTGGTGGTGGGGGGGGGGGGGTGGCGGGGAGGCAGACCAAAATGTGCCCCTCACTTTGGGCTCTGGTCCCCTCCCACTTCGATGTCTGGCTACGCCCCTGCTACTTAGACTCTGGCAGTTGTTAAAATAAGCAGAGTGTGAATGGGCCAGTCTGGTTGTAACTTATAATGCAGTTATACACTCTATTTTCGTTAACTTCTTTTAAAATTCTTTAAGTAAAATATTAAACCATATACAAACAACCATATCACCCAATAGAACCCCACCGCAACCCCTCTCACCCCTTGTTATTTCTCAAATAGCACCTATGTAAACTCTGTCAGACCACTCACATTCTCAGATTTCCACAGGGTCACTCCCCACACCCAACTTCCTGTAGCAATTCCACATCTTTTCAAGAAGATGCCCCATATTAGTCCTCAGTGTAGTTAATGTATACATCCAGCAGTACTGTCAGAGGTGGTGGAGATGAAAACGGTAACGGAATTCAAACATGCGTGGGATATGCATAAAGGAATCCTGTGCAGCAGGAATGGATCCTCAGAAGCTTAGCTGAAATTGGGTTGCGGAGCAGGTGGGGGGAAGAGGGGTTGGTGGTTGGGCGGCTAGGATAGGGGAGGGCAGACTTATACGGTCTGTACCAGAGCCGGTGATGGGAGACGGGACTGGTGGTTGGGAGGCAGGAAATACTGCTGGGCAGACTTATACGGTCTGTGCCCTGAAAAAGACAGGTACAAATTCAAGATATGAGTTTATCTTGGGCAGACTAGATGGACCATGCAGGTCTTTTTCTGCCGTCATCTACTATGTTACAATCCAGCTTATAATTGAAAAAGAAAAACGCCTATATTGTGACCCAAATCAGGAGATAGATGTTTATCTCACAAAAACGAATAAAGCGGTATAATCGAAAGCCGAATTTGTACGTTTTCAACTGCACTCTGTCGCGGATGCGGACAAAGTTGATGGGGGCATGTCAAAGGCGTGGTGAAGGCGGAACTGGGGCGTGGTTATCTGGCGATCAGAGATGGGCGCCTTTCGCCGATAGTGAAGAAAAATATGCGATTTTAGCGAGAATTTAGGGCACTTTTCCTGTTTTTCCACGAATAAAGCCCCAAAAAGTGCCCTAAATGACCAGATGACCACTGGAGGGAATCGGGGATGACCTCCCCTGACTTCCCCAGTGGTCACAAACTCCCTCCCACCACAAAATATGCCTTTTCACAACTTTTTATTTTCACCCTCAAATGTCATACCCACCTCCCTGGCAGCAGTATGCAGGTCACTGGAGCAGTTATTAGGGGGTGCAGTGGACTTCAGGCAGGTGGACCCAGGCCCATCCCCCCTCCACCTGTTACACTTGTGCTGGTAAATGGGAGCCCTCCAAACCGCCCCCCAAACCCACTGTACCCACATGTAGGTGCCCCCCTTCACCCCTTAGGGCTATAGTAATGGTGTAGACTTGTGGGCAGTGGGTTTTGAGGGGGATTTGGGGGGCTCAACACCCAAGGGAAGGGTGCTATGCACCTGGGAGCTCTTTACCTTTTTTTTTTTTTTTTTTTGTAAAAGTGCCCCCTAGGGTGCCCGGTTGGTGTCCTGGCATGTGAGGGGGACCAGTGCACTACGACTCCTGGCCCCTCCCACGAAAAAATGCCTTGGATTTATTCGTTTTTGAGCTGGGCGCTTTCATTTTCCATTATCGCTGAAAAGCAAAAACGCCCAGCTCACAAATTGTCGAATAAAACATGGATGTCTATTTTTTTCAAAAATACGGTTCGGTCCGCCCCTTCACGGACCCGTTCTCGGAGGTAAACGCCCATGGAGATAGACGTTTTTGTTCAATTATGCCCCTCCATGTATGTTACTTTTTACTCCATTTTCGGGATAATTTATAAGTGAAGACACTAATATATATATTTTTTTTTCTTAGGAAATGCAGGTTTCAGCGCTCTTTCATTTTTCAGATTTAAGAACTATACATGGTTCAAATTCCTGCCTGTGAGGAGTAGAGGGAGACTGCAAGGGGATTGACTATGGAATCTGGCAAAAGTGAGTCTTGTATCTTCTCAACTTGAATTTCTTGGTAAAAGCTAATAGAAGTGGCTGAGCAACTCTGGAATTAAAAACTGCTCTTTACTTTTGGGACATAAGTAGGAGCTGAATCTGTGGTGTTTCAATGAATCACATTGACTGGTTTTACATAGATACTCCAACTGTTCCCATCGCTCATTGAGAGGAGTGCAGATTGCGAAACCATCAGAGAGAAATTGGTCTGATCCTTTTTACTAGTTCATCTTTGCTTGGAATGCAGTACCATCCTTTGATAGAGGGAATAATGTTCAGTCTGAAACATTGCAGCTAAAATCTGTTATTGAGCCCTCAGCTGACAATTCATAGCAAATACAGTGAGGTCCTATATTACATCTGGGTGTCTTTTCCTCCCCTGAAAATAAACACATATTTTGTCTTTCTTATTGCCTTGGAAATCACCCAGTGTCTGAAAATGAAACTTTCCCTCCCAGTTGGATTCATGTAGTGCTTTCAAATTCTACTTAAAAAAAAATGTATTTATGAAGTTTAGGGCCCCTTTTAATAAGGTGTGATCAAAGGGGCCCTGTGGTAGCATCAGTGTGTGGATTCTATGTGTGCCGAGGCCCCCTTTTTAACGCAGAAGTTAAAAGGCCCTATGTTTATTACTATTACAGGGCATGGTCTGAACCGGGAGCTAGATTTATCTGGCTTCTTATGATTTGCTGTAGCTTTTATATTTAGTTGTTCTTTTTGGGTTTATTTATTGACTGTGTAATTATATGATTGATTTTAAGGCTGTTTTTAACTTATTATTAGTGTTTTATATAATATATTCCTTCTTATATGCAAAGAATGTATAAACATAAGGTCATCAAATTTTTATTGAATTTTCTTCAAATAAGCATTTTTTCAGACATTTTCTAATAGTTGGAGATGTCCACAGTCTTTTTTGTCTTTCTTAGTGTGCTCTGATTGGTTAAAATCATGAATCTACCTCATAAGCATCATTGATATGCAAAATATGTGATTGGAACGCATGACTGTGAGTTAGAATACATAATTGACATGCATGGTTTTTCCATAAATATTATCATTGTGGAACATTAAAAAATTGAAAAATCAATGTAGTCCAGCTAATCTAAGTTTTTGAAAGCCAGTACTATGATTCCCAACTGTTTCTTTAACGTGAACTAATTATTGACATTTTTTGCCATGAAAGATATATAAATTATTAGTTTTAAGCTTTAAACAGTTCCTTGCTACAATAATGCACCACCCAAATTGTATCTAGTCTCTCCTCCATCGTAATATAGAATTCTAGTAGCCAAAGAGTTCCCGAGAAAACTGCATTCCTTGCAGACTATGATACTACTTAGTTGACTAATACAGGGGCCCTTTTACTAAGCCGTGTAAGCACACCAAAATGGAGTTACCGCATGGCTACCCTATGGCTCTTGCAGTAATTTTCATTTTTGCTATGACGTCCAATACGCACGGCTGAAAAATAATTTTTATTTTCTGCGCACTTATCAGACGCATGCCAAGTGGCATTTGGCACACGTAGGTCATTACCGCCCGGTTACCGTGTGAGACTTTATCACTAGATCAATGGCTTGCGGTAAGGTCTCAGACCCAAAATGGACGCGCGGCAATTTTCATTTTGCTGCATGTCCATTTTCGGCAAAAACGGCCTTTTTTACAGGTGCACCAAAAACCCACACCTACACTACCGCAGGCCATTTTTCAGCCACCTTAGTAAAAGGACCCCACAATGATTAGCCATGGATGAATATGCCCTCCTGGGAGTAAATTCTCAAAAGATTGGCAAACTTTAGGCGTCAGGGTAATACACATTAAACTTGAATTCCATAATGTCATCTATGAGTTAATTTGCAATTAAAGAAGATAAGCATAAGTTTTCATTTATGTGCTTAACTCTAGGCATGAGCACTCACGCCAGCTTAACGGCTGAGGTAAAAGCTCGTATCTCACTATAGGTAGTTAAACGTGTGAATGACAGTATTCTATAGCTTCCACTGATAACTTTCTGATAAGCCCCAACTCACCCGCCCCTCTCAGGTCCATGCTCCCTTGTTGTGAACTCTGGAATTTGAGTGCTGAACATATAGAATAGCGACTAAGGGCAATTACACGCATAACACAATTTGTGTCAGTTTGTGCCAATTAAGGCCAATTGTAGCCTATAATTGGCTATTAACATCAATTTCCAGCTCATTATGAAATTAAGTTATGCATGCAACTGACCTTATTCTATAATTTGGGCTTGCAAATTTGCCCACTAGTTGCAAATTTGGGTGAACAGATTTTTAGAATTAAGGGGCTGTGTTTCAAGCCACATAGGGGGTCTTTTACAAAGCGTCGGTAAGCTCAACATGGGCTTATTGAATGCTAAATCGGGACTACTGCCAGTAGTAGTTCCATCCCGAGCGTGCGCCATTTCCGGGGGAAAAAAGAACCCCCCCCCCCCAGAAATGGCTTGTACGGTGGTAACCCGGCAGTAATTGGCATCACTGCACGCAGCCCGATTAATACCAGGTTACCACGGGAGCCCTTATTGCCACCTCAGTGGGTGGCGGTAAGGGCTCCCTGCCGCATGGCCATGCGATAAGAGTTCTCTTACCTCATGGCCATGTTTGTCTAGGGGGCTTTTTACCCACTGTGGTAAAAAGGTCCCTGGAGTGCTAAAAAAAATGGCCCCCGCCACTATCCCAGGGCCCTTTTTCCCACAACTTGCTAATAGGACCCCATAGGTTCCTTCTTTAGCTGCTCTGTAAGATAATATATGCCAGGTATGTAGACTTTATTAGCTCGGTGGTGCAGTCATTCATTTTAGCATTTGCTGCTTTCACTCAAGGAAATCTGAAAGAACTAACCCCCTTCCCCCAGATGTCTGAACTTTCTAACATTCATCTGTAAAATGTCTCAGCTCTCCTTGTAAGAGGTACAATACAGCTATATAAAACCGTTACTATATTAGTCTATATATATATATATATATATATAGCTTATGCATTATTTATATTAATGTCTTAACTGTGTTCATTTAAACATGCTTCAGTATTTATATGCTTTAAAAGGAAAACCCTACTCTGAGAACACAAGCATAAATGTTCATATAATATCTCTCTTACAAGCAGGATCAAATTCAGCATGTTATCTGCTTACACTTTTCTCTGCTCTAGCTATTATACAAGCATATGTGCCTTATGCTTATTTTTGCATTTTCTTTATTTTCCTTATTTTTCAAGGTAAAGAATTATCAGTAAACAACATTCATAATGTGTACTGTGGTTCTTTAGTATAGGGCAACAGAAGAAAACAGAACACCAAACTTCTTCTAACATCAATTTGCATTTTCGAAGTATTAATAAACACCGGTATCTTATTAAGTGATGATGTAAGCTATTGCAGTACGTTTATTCTAATAGAGAGTAATTTTATAAAGGTCAGGTAAGTGAGCCTGCACTCAAAAAAAAATGTAGTATGCACATATTAAGTCTATAAAGTAGCCATTAACATTTAGGTGCCAATTATGTGCATATGTGTTTAGAATATTGGCATATCACGTGTGTGAGAGAACAATACTAGATTTACACTTTAAATACTGATCAACCTCAGGGATTGAATATGACCATTGACTGGTTCTACTTCTTTTGAATGGACCTCGATTTAACCAATCAGCTCCAGGGAGAGGTGATTGGTATGCTTAGAAAAATCCCAGGGTGCCATTCTGAAGAACTGTAGCAATGAGCAATCTGGGCTTTTGCACAGACTAAGCTTTTAGTAGCGTTTAGTTTGCTTGTTTCTTTTCTTTTTTTGGGGTGGATTTTCAGCTAATTCATGGGTTTTGTTTGTAGCAGGGGTTCTCAACCCAGTTGTCAGGACACATCAAGCCAGTCTGATTTTCAAGATACTCATAATGAATAAGCATCTGCCTCCATTGTATGCAAATCTATTCATGCATATTCGTTATGAGGATCCTGAAAACCTGACTGGCTGGGTGTGTCCTGAGGCCTGAGTTGAGAATTCCTGGTTTCTGGGAATGAAAATAGTAACCTTATTCGGTGGCTCTGGTACTGTTTGACATCCCTGGATGGTATTTGAGTTACCTGAGTACCTATTTAGATCATTTTTAAGAGACCTGAGTGCCTTTCAGATGCCTTTATGAAAGTTAAGTTTCTATTTTGGATTTATTTGTTGATTCAAGAGAACTTCCAAAAATAGACATAATTATGCTGATGATTGAATGATTTAGGCATGGTTTTTGTGCCTTTTATGAATTCTGAGGCTTTTTCCTTCTACTAAATTGAAGTGCTACTTTACTGTATATAAAAAGTACTATTTGTGGCTATTTTATTGATATTTGAGACCACATGTATGTATACATATATGCACATAAATGCAGAAAAGTACTATTCTATAAATACGCATATCTTACATAGAACTTATTTTACAGGTAGGCATACACATAGTTGGAATCTGGGCACAGCATAGGTGGGAGTCACATGAGTATAGAATACTGTAAGTTACATATCTATCCCGCACTTTATACCAGTTCTGTGGCTGGTCTAAGTAGTCATGCCTAACTGTATACATGCACATATACCTGGTTATGCTAATACTCTATAAAGAACGTATTGATTTCAAAATCTGCACCTTGGTTCATAAAATTATCTTCGGTGAAGCCCGGGGATACATGACAATACCCCACCGATCCAACTTAAATGTCTGAACTCTGCAACACAACGAAACCAAAGCACGTAATGGACATAACATAACTCTTCCACTCTACGATTCCCTAATGTGTCTGTTCCACATGAACCTTATTTTACCACCACATCACTTTGTATTTGTTCATACCGGAATCGGCGAATGCCTCTCCGGTACTATGTAAGCCACATTGAGCCTGCAAATAGGTCGGAAAATGTGGGATACAAATGTAACAAATACATTAAAAAATAAAGAAGAGAAAGCACTTACTTTCCTATTAACGGGGCATAGTTATAGGATTCCCACCCCCAAAACTGTCTAAAAGTACATGCATGCAAAGTATGCACACAAATGTCATAGATACCTCTGTGTTTGTACATAGAATAGGGAAGTGGTTCCATGGACATGCAAACCAAATTTCTCTGCTAATCATAAATTAGTGTTTGTAGAGCTGCTAGTTTGGGAGGAGCATCACCTGGTCACAGTGAGCTTGGTATGGTGGTGCCTGTTTGGCAAGTTAACTTCTGAGCCTTGTACTCTCAGCAGTTAAAAGCTTACAAGGATAAGGAACCAGGTGCCACAGGGTAAGGCAGGGAGAACACCATAAAGGGAATGGGCATGTTTTAATGGCTATGATGCAAAAAAAAAAAAGAGGGTCCAATAGTACACAAAATACAGCAACAAAAAGAAGCACAAAAGGGCCTCCAGAACTGGAACAATGGTACAATCTTTATTGCGAATGACTCAACATAGGCCGTGTTTCGGCGCTAGCTCTTGTCTCAGGGATCAAGATAGATAGTGTCGGACGCCTGAAACAGGCGTAAGCGCCAAAACACATTTTTTTCAGTACCCCATTGCAACTTCTCTGAAGCATCCAATACTATTTATTTAGGATTCTAATACAGTTTTTCATTTGGTACATTCATATTTTAACTATTAGGTCTCTAAGAAATATCCATCTTGATCCCTGAGGCATGCGCTGTTGAGCGCCAAAACAATGCCCATGTTGGGTCATTCGCAATAAAGATTGTACCATTGTTCCAGTTCTGGAAGCCCTTTTGTGCTTCTTTTCGTTGTTGTTTTAATGGTTAGGATGTCATACAACTAAGGACCCAGACTAAACCATAGTCCTAAATAGGCACATAGCTAGTGGGTGGGCCAACTCTGCCTTTGACACCTTGTAGGTGTCTTTAGCAATTGGGGATATAAGATTATGGCAGCCTAGAAGTCCAAATAGGGAATTCTGTACCCGTCAGCACCTATGTAACCACAGTGCAGGTCAAAGGTTGTAGATGGCTAGATATGAATCCAAAGGGAAATACCATAGTCAGGCATAAACATGGGTCATAGAAGGCAGTGGACAAGTACACAGGAATCATATATGCATAGAGGAGAATACATTTCATATAAGTGTAGGAGTATAGTAATCTGCAATGAAAAAAGAACAGGCCAAAATACATGGGCATAATGGTCGTTATATTCTCCCCACACTCCACTCCTCCCCAATATTTAGCGCTGGGTTTAGCGGTTAAATAGGACTGCATAAATAGCAGCCCTGTCTTTAACCACTAGGACCTTAACTTGTTAGTGCTGAATATCGGCTTAACCAGTTAAGTTCCAGTGGCCAAAAGTGAACCTGAAAATTCAATGTCGATCCCCGGATACAGCGCGGCATTACATTTCTGGGTTCAGTGCTGGCAGCGGACTTTAACCATGCTGCCCGCCTCCAGCTGAATATCAGCCCCATTGTCTTTTTATTGATGTGTCTAATCTCTCTCTTCTTTTAGACGTAGGATCTCGAGAAAAAAAGGCCCAGTTCCTGCAGCTGCATGAGGTTTATTGGCTGAAGCAGATCAGACAAGATCTGGAGAGGTGCCAAGATAAGTACACCTAAGTCATGTCTTTTGCTTGGCACATGCCTTTCCCTATTTGCCTCTATTTGCCTATTTACTGAGCATCTAGGTGCACCACTTTTGCTCAAGTTGTCTTATTTAGGCCTAGGTCCTTGCATGCCTGTGGTATGTTAATTCTAGTAGACTGCACAACAGGAATCGTTCTGCCAGAAATTGTTTCCAATATATATGCCAGCACCTGTAGGCACTGAGAAAGCTATTGCTTAAACTAGTATTCTCTAAAGAATGCATGAGTTGGCAATGAGATGCTATTACAAAAAGGAGCATTTTAAGTGATGGTATAATTACCATAGCCACTAAATACTTTGAGCCAGCATCTAAAACTCTCCTCTACAAAGTGGCTGTTCCACTGTAGCCTACAAACAAGTTATCTCTCTGTTGTTCACCATAGCCTTGCACAGATATTAAGGCCATCTATTACTCCAGTATAACCCTGGATCCCAGCCTCAATGATTATAAAACCACTTTTCCCTTTACATCTTTTCCCCGTCCCTCAAATTCACTATTTCCATTAAGCTCATACTTGGCCACTATTAGGAGATGGGCGGCCATCTCCCGATTTGTGTCAGAAGATGGCCGCCCTTCTCCTTCGAAAATAAGCAGGATGGTCTTTATCTGCTTACATTTTTCCATGTTTCTATGATAAACTTGAAAGGATAAAATATATATTTATCTTTAGTCCTGCTATTTGTTCAGCACAGCTAAATAAGTAAGTTATATATATGCATGCCAATTCTATAAATAGGCACCTAAAGGGGACCTAGTACGAGCCTAAACGATATAGGAACACAAGTGCCTACATCTCTTTATAGATTACTATTATAACAAGTGAAATACTTGTCTAAAATGTAGGCTTGAGCAGTTATGCCAACCATAGAGATGGTGTAAGTGTTGGCATCTAAATGTCAGAGATGCATGTGTAACTTACAGTATACTATAAATTACATGTGTAAATGGGAGTCCCACCCAGGATCCATCTATATATATATATGCCCCTTGCAAATACACAGTATGTAAGTAAAATGCATATTGATTAGGTGGAATTTTGGCATTTAAGCATGTATGTGCACACATGCGTGTGCAAATGACATTAAATTCTAAACATTTACACATGTAATAGGCATATAACTGTTAGTGCTTATGTTCTAGAATTGTCCCCATAGGAGTAATTTCTATAAGCAGACACCAAGGTTTAGTCATTTACCCATGTATGTGAACACCTATGCTATTATATAAGTGCACACTAATCTTCAATGGTGCATACTTTGCAGGTAGGTGTTCATATACATAGTAACATAGTAACATAGTAATTGACGGCAGAAAAAGACCTGCATGGTCCATCCAGTCTGCCCAACAAGACAAACTCATATGTGCTACTTTTTGTGTATACCCTACTTTGATTTGTACCTGTCCTCTTCAGGGCACAGACCGTATAAGTCTGTCTAGCACTATCCCCGCCTCCCAACCACCAGGCCCGCCTCCCACCTCTGGCTCTGGCACAGACCATATAAGTCTGCCCAGCACTATCCTCGCCTCCCACCACCGGCTGGCTCTGCCACCCAATCTCGGCTAAGCTCCTTAGGATCCATTCCTTCTGAATAGGATTCCTTTATGTTTATCCCACGCGTGTTTGAATTCTGTTACCGTTTTCATTTCCACCACCTCCCGCGGGAGGGCATTACAAGCATCCACTACTCTCTCCGTGAAAAAATACTTCCTGACATTTTTCTTGAGTCTGCCCCCCTTCAATCTCATTTCATGTCCTCTCGTTCTACCGCCTTCGCACCTCCGGAAAAGGTTCGTTTGCGGATTAATACTTTTCAAATATTTGAACGTCTGTATCATATCACCCCTGTTTCTCCTTTCTTCCAGAGTATACATGTTCAGGTCATCAAGTCTCTCCTCATACGTCTTGTAACGCAAATCCCTTACCATTCTCCTAGCTTTTCTTTGCACCGCTTCAATTCTTTTTACATCCTTCGCAAGGTATGGCCTCCAAAACTGAACACAATACTCTAGGTGGGGCCTCACCAACGACTTATACAGGGGCATCAACACCTCCTTTCTTCTGCTGGTCACACCTCTCTCTATACAGCCTAACAACCTTCTAGCTACGGCCACCGCCTTGTCACACTGTTTCGTCGCCTTCAAATCCTCAGATACTATCACCCCAAGATCCCTCTCCCCGTCCGTACCTATCAGATTCTCCCCGCCTAACACATACATCTCCCGAGGGTTTCTATTCCCTAAGTGCATCACTTTGCATTTTTTCGCATTGAATTTTAATTGCCAAACCTTAGACCATTCTTCTAGCTTCCTCAGATCCTTTTTCATGTTTTCCACTCCCTCCCGGGTGTCCACTCTTTTGCAGATGTTAGTATCATCCGCAAATAGGCAAGCTTTACCTTCTAACCCTTCGGCAATGTCACTCACAAATATATTGAACAGAATCGGTCCCAGCACCGATCCCTGAGGCACACCACTACTCACCTTTCCCTCCTCCAAGCGAATTCCATTCACCACCACCCTCTGGCTTCTGTCCGTCAACCAGTTCCTAATCCAGTTCACCACTTATAGAAGCAGATAAGGGCCAAGAGGTCCATCCAGTCTACCCATCCTCAGTAACCACTAACTCTTCCATTCTTAAGGGATCCTACATGCTTGTCCCATGCTTTCTTAAATTCTGACACAGTCCTCATCTCCACGACCTCCACCCAATGGAGTTTAAGCAGAGGGTGGGCAGAGTGCACACTGACATGCATAAATTATAGAATACTATGATTCATGTGTGTAATTCCCTATCTAGGCATCAGCATTTATACCACTTCTATGGCAGGCATAAGTGCTCACAAAAATGTATGTGGTTATTTAACCATTATGCTAGCATTCTATAAAGAAAAGTAGGTGCTTACCTTTCTTAATAGAAGTAGGTTATAGATGGGCATTTTTTGGTGCCTAAATATAGGTAATCTCTTCTAGAATTGCCCTCCATGTGGGTAATTTTATAAGGGGATGCCTACTTTAAACAAGAAAGTAGAAGTCTATTTAGGTACAACTTTATAAAGACACCTGGATAAGCATTTTTGATATGATGCCCAAATCCAAAAGTAAACACCTACCTGAAAATGACCAGAAAATCACTGGTATAACAAAATGTCAAGAACAATGTTTATAAAAGTTTGAAAATACCCCCATGAACCATCTAAAATAAAGACACACCACAGACTGACATAGACTTCATCAGATAGTTGTGTCACCTTTGGGAAACACCTACAAGTGGAAATTGTCCCGCACTGAAAAAGCATTAGCTGCCAATATCAAGATGTCCCCTCTATATGCCCCACATCTATATATGGTGCTACATGTGGAAGGGCATTTTCCATATTGCCTCAGCAGTGTCCTTAAGAAGAGACCTCAACTTCTTACCCAAGGAATCACAGCTGCTTGTTTTCCTGTGCCTCAGACAATGCAGAGAGATGGAAGAGTATCTGGGACAGGCTGTAGTTCAAGCTTGAACGGTGTGGGGAAAGCAATGGAGTCATTCTCTGTGGATGCACTATCACCATGGTATCCTATGGTGTCACCTAAAATGATCCTGTGTGCGCTGCATATCCATAGAAGGTCATATTGTTCAGAAACAATCAATTACTATGAGCACATAGGAAAGGTAATGTAGTTAGTCTAGAAAACATGCCATAGTATTGGTATCATATGTATTAGTTAATTTTTGCTATATCAATCAATGAGACATAGGAACCCATGGGATAATGACTTCTCCCATCAGCCACAGCTTTTCTAAGACTCCAAGTGGTCATTTCAAGTCAATGTTATATTGGCCTTCTCCATTGGTATAAAATTATTTGAGTTTATAGGTTCATCTGTGTAATGTGCTCTTTTTGCACATAGCAGCATGGCAGCTGCTCTCCAGGTCATCAGTACCAGAGACCTCCTAAGTGTATATGGAAGGAGACAGATATGGGTGGAACATCTATTTCTGAATGAACAACTGTTGCCTATCCATATGGTCCATATTAATCTCCTATACCTGTACCACAAATAACTTTCTGCTTCTGTATGAAAAAGAAGGGATGATGCCAGTGTGGACAAGGGGTGAAGTTGTGGGAAAATGATTAGTTATGATAGGTCTGGTGACATATGATGCCTTGATAGACTACTACTACTAATAGCATTTATATAGCGCGCTACCAGACACATGCAGCGCTGTACATTTGACATACAGACAGTCCCTGCTCAAAGAGCTTACAATCTAGGTAACACAAACAGACAAGACATTAAGGGGAAGGAAATTACAGGGTAAAGAGGAACACGGGAGGAGGGCAAATGAGTAGCGGTTAGGAGCCAAAGGCAGTAGTGAAAAGGTGAGCTTTCAGCATAGATTTGAAGACAGGTAGAGATGGAGCTAGACGTATGGGTTCGGGAAGACGGTTTCAGGCATAAGGTGCCACAAGATAAAAGAAACGAAGTCTGGAGCTAGCGGTGGAGGAGAAAGGGGACGACAAGAGAGATTTGTTCAGACAGCAGAGTTCACGGGGAGGAATGTAAGGAGAGATGAGAGAGGAGAGGTAGTGAGGGGTCATAGAGTGGAAGCATTTAAAGGTCAGTAAGAGGAGTTTGAACTGTATACAGAAGCGGACAGGGAGCCAGTGAAGTGACTTGAGGAGTGGGCTAGTGTGGGCATAATGATTCTGGCGGAAAATAAGTCGAGCTGCAGAATTCTGGACAGATTGGAGAGGAGAAAGATGATTGAGCGGAAGACCAGTGAGAAGTAAATTGCAATAGTCCAAGCTAGAAGTAACAAGGGTGTGTGAATAAGGGTTTTGGTGGCGTGTTCAGAAAGGAAGGGGAGAATTTTGCTAATGTTGAAGATAAAGAAGCGACAGGTTTTGGCGATTTGTTGAATATGAGCAGAGAAGGAGAGAGAGGAGTCGAAGATGACTCCAAGGTTACGAGCCGAGGAGACAGGGAGGATATGAGAGCCATTAACAAAGATAGACTCTTGCTTATTACCCCATTGTTGGACTTGCCCTTGGAAAGCTGTATGCAGGTGATATCACTCAAATGCTATTTTGATACCTGCTTGTGGTGTGACTGAAGCAACTCATGGATTTTTGAGATTCAAAGACGGAAACATATTAGTTCTTGCTTACCTTCCTCTGGAGTACAGTGAGATCCATCCATTTGTTTGGTGTGTACACCACATTTAAATCTGCCTTATTAAAATTGTGGTACATGCTCTTATGATGATCGTGTGAGTGTTGGTACACTAGTGGTAGGTGTGGTTTTGGTATTGTCCCGGGGAAGAAACAGCTGGAAGATTGTCAGATGAGTGGGGTATACTAGCTTTGGGGCGTATATGGATATGAATGGGAGTGAACACATGAGTCAGCTAGTAATGTTGATACATGTCTGTGATGTATGGTGTGAGTCTAATGTTTCACTGAAAGCTCAGGAATGATACATGTTTCAGAGAAGGGTACTTGTAGGTAATGTATGAAAGACATGTTGCACTGGTAGTACAATCTTAATACTTTCACAACTTGATTATTGCAATTCAGTGTATATTGGCCTTCCAAAAAAAAACAAAAAAACAGATATACTACAACTTTTGCAGGTATAGCTGCCAAAATCATTTTTTTTTTGCATAGTAAATATGATAGAGTTATCCCATTGTGGATGGATTTACACTGGCTCCCAGTGAATGCCGGGCTTATTTTTAAGGTGTCATGTTTGTTTTTTAAATCTGTATATAGTCTGGCTTCAGTATTTTTAATCTGATTTACTTTATTGCTTTTCTTCTCAATTAACAATTAACAGCAGTTGGTAATGGAACCCACGCAAAATGAAGCAATTCTGGACCTGGTGCTTACAAATGGGAAGAGTGTCTGATATTATAGTGAGTGATCATTTGGCATCTGACGATCTCTGAATGGTGTGGTTCAATATTAAGACTCATGAGGAGAGGGCTTATTCAATATGGAAGGTTCTAGACTTCAAAAGGACTACCTTTGCCAAGATGGAGGACTATCTCAAGGAAAAGTTAGTTGGATGGGAACAGCTGAAGGAAGCAGAACAGCCTTTTGAATATAACAATGACCTGAAAAGTGAAAGTAAAGCAATGCTGGTCTAAAAAGACACATAATTAATATAAAGCATGTTTTTAAAAGCCATGGTGTGAGGGAGTGAGTGGTATAGCGACGGGTTTCCCTATGAACTGATGTTGAAGCTGAGTCACCTTATGGCAGGTGGTGTTAACCTGCTGGGTCAGAGGGGTGGGGCTCAGGCAGAGAGATGGGTAAATACTCCGGTACAGAACTGATCAGGGAAGCCCTGAGGGAAGAGGTCTCCAGGACGGAGATCCTGAGTGAAGGAATCCTCTCAGGGTACTAGCTGGGCTGCAGTACCTGTGGGGGAGTCCTAGAGTAGAGAGGAGTGGCAATAGCTCGGAGGTTTGCACCTGGTGTCAAGAAGTAGATGCCCAGGGATTACATGAGAAAAAATAGAAGACTGCTGAGGTAAAAGGTTGCCATTATTATTTGTGAAGACCTTGGTCCTGGATGTCCTAGTTGGAACCAAGCCTGGATTTATGTGTGAGTAATTTAAACTGTGCTGAAGAAGCCTAGCAAGGCAGAACTGTTAAGAAATGTAGAAATGATTGTCAATGTGGTTATTGCCCATGTTTGAACCCAGTGACGTACCTAGGTTGGCTGCCACCTGGGGTTGGTCACCGCTACACCCCCCTCTGGCGCATCACCGCTCCTCCCTGAAGTGCATCACCCCCTTCCCCTCGAAGCACATCATTCTCACTATATGAGGGTGCACTGAACAATCATGTGGCTGTTGGCTCCATCAGTCCCCTGCCCCGGAACAGGAAGTAATATCACAGGGGGCAGGGAACCGGCAGAGCTGACAGCCACGTGACTGCTCCATGCACCCCTTTGCTGCCCGCACCCAGTGCGGACCGCCCCCACCACCCCGCCCTTGGTACACTAGAGTTTGAACCTGAGTCTGTGATGGGAACAGACTGTGCTACTTTGATTAGTTGTTCAGTAATAAAGCTCTTCTTCTGACTTACACTACACCCTGCCTGTATCTGTGAGGGTTCCATGCCTGTCTGTCCACCACACTACTCCTTAACAAACTTCTCCTTTACAGTCTTTCACATATTCAGCACTTTGGACACATATTTACTTCTCTTGCTTTTCCCAGTTCCCCTAGAAATTAGTTAACTCATGTATTTCCCCAAGTTATTCACTACATATGTGGTTAGGAACTGCTGGAAAAACTATAAATATTGCAAAAGCAAGCCTTTAGTGGTTACTACCTTTTCTTTGTCACATATTTCTGGATTAATCATTAAATAAACATTTAGCAAAAAAAAAAAAAAAAAAACCTCAATATACATTTTCACAGGGCCTACGCATACAGAATTTCATGGTGGCCATTTTTATGCGGTCTGATTCATGCTGAGTTCCAAGTACTTAATTCCTCACCAGTAAGGTCACCAGATGGCTGCATGCATAGCGATGAAACAATCTATGCTCTTGGCTATATCACATCATTTTGATCATTCTATTGTACCACAGCAGAGCTGATTTCCTTAATACCAGAAATGGCAGACTGCACGTCATTAGTGATTGGCAGCTCTATTGGGAATAGCAACTGTAGCCAAAGTATTAATTACAGTAGCTCATTTTGGCCAGTTATAGGGAGGTTAACTCCCATTATGTTAGCATGAGCTGTTTTGACTTTCTTACTGGGCCACTAAGCTAAAAAAGGGATCTCAAGAATACCCAAATAAAGGTTGTTTCCATAAGAAAAAGAAAGATATGTAAGAGAAGAGTTAATTAATGGGGTTGACTCTCTAAGCCAGGGATAAGCAACCTGTGGCATGTGAACTACTTATGGCCCACAAGACCGTGGGAAGTATACACAGAATACAGCCTGCAAAAACATCATTAACCAGAGTTTTATTTATTTATTTATTTATGCATTCTTATATCCCACTATTTTCCAAAAACGAGTTTCGGCTCAAAGTGGCTTACAATTTTGTTGCCAGCGGAACCGTTGAAGGTTACAATCATGGGACAAGACTTGTTTGATAGTGTTAGCAACCATTTGGAAAGACAGAAGTATACAATATCAGCCCATTCTGGTAATAATTTATGTTTATTCAGTAAGTTTTGTTGGCAGTGAATTATAGGTCGCTGTACGTGGCCCACTGGGGATAGTACTGACATTCATGCAGCCCTCTGTATATAAAGATTACTCACCTCTGTTCTAAGCTTTTATCATATAGACACAGAACAGGATAAAAGCTTTGGGGGCACTTCTAGAACTTTGGTGCTAAGATGAGAATTGCTTAGTGCCAAATCTTTCATGGCACTTAGATACACCTAAGCCATTATAGAATAGTAGCACAGGAGCCGACTCTGTCGGTGCTTTGGGTGCTTGTGCACCCCCAATATTGAGAGAAAATTCCTTGTACATGTCCAAGGATGGGTTATTTCCACTGGGCTTAGCTCCCCCAATAATTTTGAAAAGTTGGTGCCTATGAATACTAGTACAAAGCTGCAATGGTGCACCAAAATGTAGTCACACCCATTTAAGCAGATCAATGGCTGGTATAAGTTGTCACACCTAAGTGCATTATGCAATGCAGACAACTGATAGTATTCTGTAGGTTGCGCTTTTCACTTGGTGACACGTCCATGGCTCATCAGTTCTCCAAAGCAAAATAAAAAAATGGAAACCAACAAAAAACCCACCAACTGCAAACAGTAACAAAAGGCAGTGGGAATCACCAAGCACATGAGTGTACAGTCCAAGCAATAAACCTCTTTATTAAAATGTAGGCTAATTCACACACAAGGACTTGACACAGGCTGAGTTTCGGCACACCTGCCTTCCTCAGGAGTCCACAGAGCATTGCACTTTTCTTCTAGATGGTCAAAGATCTACTAAGTCATTTAGTCACATCTCACAAGGTATTTCAGGAACATTAAAGATTCTTCTTCCTGACGTTATTCCAGATGTACGATAACTGGACCCATCATAACGTTGAATCCATCCAAAAAGTGCAAAAACTCACCACTTTTTGAATCACTCTAATATTATACAACAGCAGATGGGTTACAAAAAAAAGGAAAAAGAAAGCTCACTCCTACTTCCACCGAGCTAGCCCTGTCTGGCTGTTTTCCAGCCCCCAGTCTCCACCCACAGACACACCGCCTCACAGTTAAGACTGAAACATACTTTACAGAATAATATCTAGCACTTACATGCAGAAATGCTAATTACTGGTGCCTCTGATGCAAATAAGTGCTAGTATTCTATAAACTACATGCACATTTGCTCTCAGATTCTATATAGGGTGACTAAAGTTGCACATGCAAATCAGCGCACATTGCCAATTTTCATGTGCCAACATAAATGCTTAACAAGTTAATTATCAATAATTGGCCACTAACAAACAATTATCTAGCACTAATTGGCACTAATTAGAATTTATGTGCACAACCTTTTAAGCACATTCTGTAAAGTGATGCGTGTAAATTCTAATGCAAAGATCACAAAGGGGGTGCGGCTATGGGAGGAGCATAGAGGGGGTCACAGGTGTTCTGGGCAATTACATGCACTGTTATAGAATATGTCTGACCTGCATCTAAATGAAGGGGGGATGGACTTTGGGTTTTGCTGCTTTTGATTTTTTATTTATGTTTTGTTTGATTATTGTTATGTTGTCTGTTTCTTTCCTATCTGAAAACTGTAGTTCTTTTATGTGCTGTTTTTCTTGTTTTTAACATTGTACACCACTATGATCTTTCTGTGGTAGAGAGCCTAGTGGTATAGCAAATTTAATAAACTATAACTGTAACTGTAAATTAGGTGCAGGTATTTACACCAGGTTTTAGTTGGTGTAAATGGTAACACATACATTTTAGCTGTAGGGACATGTGCTGTGTGTATTCTATAAATGGCACCTAACTTTAGCTGAGGTTTATAGAATAAATCTAAGCACGTTTTTTTCAGAACAGATTTTTTAGGCACCATTTATAGAATTTGGTCTTTGGTGCCTAACAGAAAGAGGGGGTTTATGTACTTGTTACCTGGATTGGCTACTGTTGGAAGTAGGATACTTTGCTAGATAGACCATTGGTCTGACCCAATATGGCTGTGCTTATGTTTATGTTTTTGCTTATTAGACTTGATTTACTGCCTTTCAGGGGAGCCAAACAATCAATAAATAAGAGGAGGAAAAGAAACCTGTTAAAAATTGACAGGTGAGAGGAAAGCAAAAAGCAAGTATAGGAAGGATGAAAGGTATAAAGGCCATTGACATGACATTGTCCAGGCTCACCCCAAATGACTGGTTAGATTGCTCTGATATTTTATAAAGACATCTAGGCACCTATGTGTCTTTATAAAATACACCTAAAATAGGAGACCCTCTTGGCTTCCCCACTAGGAGACTTGTTATACATTATTATTCATATGAAACAGGAGAGAATGAAGAGGCAAGAATTCAGAGAAATAATAGATGGAAACAAACAATAGAAAAAGATCAGAAGTAAGCAGAATGACCCAACCCTCAACCCAATGCCAATTGCACGTGTGGCTTAGGAAGTTTCTTCTATAGTAGGATTTAGGAGGGAAGTTACTAAGGTGCCCTTTTACTAAGTCACAGTAAGCCTAACTGTGTGGTAAAAGGGCGCTACTGCAGACATGCTGAGGCATCCCATGGTAGCATGGCCAGCAGCTGGCACCAATCACTGTGCTAGAAAATATTTTCTAGCAGAGTGGGCAGAGAGTAGGTGTGCCCTGCAGTAATCGGCTAGTGCATGGCCATTTCCGCGTGCTACCTGATTAGCACAGGAGCAGCACAGGAGCCTTTGTTGCCTCCTAAATAGGTGGTGGTAAGGGTTCGCGGTGGTAATGGCCTCACACGAATGGGGAAATTAGCACGTGGCCATTAACCCCCCCCCCCCCCAAAAAAAAGAGGCCATTTTAAAGCTGCACTAAAAATTGCCTGGAGCACGTGGAAAATCCATGTGCTATTTGCAGCGCTGGCCACTTTTTAGCACAGCTTAGTAAAAGGACCCCTAAATGCAGTAAAATATCATATTTTACTGTAGCGTAATGTACCGCGAGAGTCATTAAGATGTGGAGGTTAGTAACTCCCAAGGTAAATGAATAACTGTGTTGTCTCCCTGGGAGCATCGGGCTGCTAAGATGCTGCCTAGTACTTGAGGGATCCATCTTAATGGGATTGAGATCTAGGGCTACAGTTTTGTGCTAGCAGGCATAATGCTTCCTGCATGCATCTCTTGTTGCTCTACTTTCCCCATCTCCTTCATCTACTACTACTACTTGACATTTCTAAAGCGCTACTAGGGTTACGCAGCGCTGTACAATTTAACATAGAAGGACAGTCCCTGCTCAAAGGAGCTTACAATCTTGCTGGGACCATCATAGCATGGTGCATGAACATGAACATGCTGGCTAGCACCCCAGATTATGCCTGTGTTTAGACATGCATAAGGCATTCAACTATTTATTTATTTGTATTTATCTTATTTATGTCATATATCCCACATTATCCCAATAGATCAGGCTTAATGTGGCTAACAACTATTGTAATTAACAGTACAAAAAGTGATGTGGGATAATATACATTAAGTAGTAATAACAAAGTAAATGAGGATTGAGTATTACAGTATGTAATATGGAAACGAATGCTAGATGCAAGAAGGTAACAATTTATAGTCATCCATGCATAATAACAGTTAGAATGGAACTGAAAAATTGGAATAATTGTACAATTAGGGGTTTAAATTAATTATGATAATCCGTGAGAAATTGCTTAAACAGAGAGGCTTTAAGGTATTTCTGGAATATCAAATAATTAGGTTCCCATCTGATGAATTTCGGGAAGGAATTCAAATGGTACAGAGATAAAGGAATCCTGACATGTAGATTGACTTGTAGATCACATTATTTACAACTGGCATAGTGGCGAGTTAGATAATCTTTCGAAACAGGGACAGCGTTGCGAAGGGGAGATCAGTTAAAGGTTGCATATAATCAGGGGTTAAGCCATATAGTTTTGAAAACAAATGTACATAGTTTGAATTTTATTCTGGCTTTGATTGGGAGCCAGTGTAATTTTATAAGCAAAGGGGCTGCACTTTGAAATCTTGTAGCCTTATAGATCTTAGCCTGTATGCTTCTGATTTTCAAGCAACTATTCATTGGTACCCCACTGCTTGATTCAGGGGCAAGGGCCCAGAGGCTCTGTCCGGAGGCCCCCGCACACTACAGCCCTCCCCGGTCCTACCTTTAAAGGTACGCCACTGGTGATCTAGTGGCCTTTGTGTGTGTGTGTGAGGGGGGGGGGACATGTTCTTTCCTGCCCATAGTGCTGTTGCTATTGTCTCCTGCCCGGCACCACCATACTTTAAAAATAGCACCTGAGACTCCATGCAGAACTCTAATGAGACTGTCGAGACCCATGAGACTACCATGGGAAGTCTCGGCTGCCATTTTGAAAACACGGCGGTGCCAGCAGGCAGGGGAATAGTGGCAGTGCAGCAGGCATGAAAGAACATGTTCCCCCCACCCAGAGATCGCAAGACCACCAGGGCCCTTCAGGTAGGACCGGGGCAGTGGGGGCATCAACTGCGGTGGTAGGGGGGCAGCAGCATGGTGGTAGGGGGTGTGTCAGGCAACGTCCGGATGGGAGACCCAGCTCACCCTCAGTGACCACTCTCAGTCTGCCCCTGGCTTGATCAGAGGGCTGGACTATGCAGGGAGCATTAGGACCCTTGTAATCATGGGAGTCTTGGGTATTTGTCCCTCTTTGCCCATCTACAAAGCTGAGTTGATGGCAGGATGTGGAAGCTGAAGGTTCTGGGTTTACACATTTATGTTCAGGTGCCAGAGTTGGAAAGCAATTTGACAAGGTGATTGGTGAAAAAGTGCTGATGTGTACGGCCATAGATAAAATCTAATTTATTTTGCTGTATGTTTTTTCCATATATTATTGACAGGTTTTTTTTGTTTTTTTTTTTGTTTCTATGCAGGTACTGTATGGGTTGTTCTCAAGCTCATTTGGTTTAAATCAATTTTTTAATTTGTTATGGGCCTCTGTTTTTATATGGAAATTTTGTCACGATTCAGATTCAACTTTATCTTCTTCTTAAAAATATATATATATTTTGTTTAACTGAATATTTGTTTTAATTCCAACTGCTTTCTGATCTACTTTTTACATCCTTATACGATTCCTAAATCTGTTATTAAAGATTAACGTATCAATTTGATTTTTTAATGTGCCATCTGGTGATGTCCATGTGTGTCCAACCAATCAGATCAAACTGCGTATAAGTTATGAAAAGCCGATGCTTGTAATAGAATTCAATTAACTTTTTCTCATCATTTTTTCTTCTGATGAATTCTGGATTTTAGCCCAGTATTCCAAATGACTTTCAAGGTGACTTACAGCCGCGTTAGAAGTCAAGTAAAGTAAGTTTCTGACCCAAAGAGGTTACAGATCAGTTCTATAACTGGGTGCATGCAGGTACACGTGTGAGTATGTGGCGCTTTAATTGGCTATTCTATTAGAGTGCAGATGAGTGCTAAGCAAGGGGGTATGCACATGGGTGGGGCATGGACGGATCATGGGCATGCCTTGTACATACGTATGCAACTTATAGAATACTATAACGTGTGCATTACATAGTGCACTTGGAAAGGCCAACCTAAGACTGCCATATACCTAGTATAAGTAGATGTGCCTAAATGAAATCATGCCAACGACAACTTAAACTTGTACTCTATAATGGAATCTTAGCACCAAGATGTCGTTATAGAATTGGTGCCCAGAGATGTGGCATTGAGGCACCTAACTTAAGGTGACAAGTTATAGAATTGCCCCTTTACATTATAAGCGGGTTTTTGAGGCAATGTCAGATAACGTGATGCTGAAGTGATGAGTATGTCGTCATATTTCTTACTTGTTTTTAATACTTTTTTTTCTGTTCTTCGTAGAAATTTCCAGCTTTGCATCTTCACTTGGTGCATGTATCATTAAAAAATACCATGATGTTTAAAGAATTACATGGGGTGTACATGTACACAAGAAGCACATACTATGTTGTGGGTTGTATGGTGTATGTGATTTTCAAAACACCCAGGGAGAATCTGCTACAGTACAAAAAGAAAAAATCCACAGACAGAATCCCGCTTGTAGTGACATACAATCCAGAGCTGGAAAAACTGAGGAAAATCATAAGAGATCTACAACCTATACTCCAGGAGGATGAATTACTGAAAGAGATATTCCCATCCCCACCAGTACTGGCCTTCCGACAGCCACCCAATTTAAAACACAAGCTAATCAGAAGTAAACTTCCTTCACAGACTGAAAAGGAACAGAAGGGCACACTTCCCTGTAATTTATCCAGTTGCAAACTATGCCAAAATATTTCACAGGACCCCAAAGTCATCCACAAAGGAAGATATTCAACATAAAGGGATCTTTCACTTGCTCATCTTCCAATGTGGTATATATCATTCAGTGTAAAAAATGTAACGAAGGATGCTATATTGGAGAAACAGGCCAGATGCTTAAGACAAGATTCAATTTACATAGACATCATATAAACAATACTGGTGCCAGCAGGGTTCCCACGCCTGTTGGGCAACATTTTACAGGACCAGGACACTTCACCAGTGACTTCACAGTGAGAATCCTCAAAGGTAACTTTAAAACCATACAAGAACGTAAGACCTTTGAAGTCAGAATGATTGAATATTTTAACACCCAACAGAAAGGACTTAACAAGGATCTGGGGTTCCTAGCCCATTATAAACCATAAAGCTGTATGTCTCTGTTGATCACCCTCCCCTCACCTATCCACACCCACCCTGTTAGAATATCAATGATATGCTTTGATGTCCCCATGCATACTTCCTACCCACCCCCATCCTCCCACCCTGTCAGACTGTCATAGTAATGCTTGAATGTTATCACTTATATACACTGTCAGCTAGCACATTTGCTTATTTCCTATCTGACGAAGAAGGGCAACCTTCGAAAGCTAATCAAGAAATGTATTAAGTTATGTCCAATAAAAAAGGTATCATCTTATTTTCTTTTCCATGTTTTATTTTGTTTGATTTCTATTGATAACCCTAAAAGGTATAGAAAGGTGTGTGCTATGGCCAAGGAATCAGTGTGCACTGGATATAGTACATAAGTAAACATGTACAATGTATTTTATAACATGAGTATATATATCTACCTCACTGAGAGGCTCTATAACTAAGTGTTTGCCATCTGTGCACACTAAGCACATGCTATTTCTTCTATTTCTTTCTTTTCTTCTTTTTTTGAAGGGGAAGAAATGGGCATTGATGTACTAGCCAGCTAGCACGCTGTGTGACAGGTACAGGTAGGACCCTGTCACTTAGGTGCCAAGGGGGGGGGGGGGGGGGAGAGCTCTGCTACCCTGTTTCCATGGTAAGGTAAACACATGAATTAGGATTTCCTCTTCAAGGGAGTGACAAGTACCAGGCATGCCATAGGGAGAAAGTCATTTTCCTTTTAAGCCCAGAAAAGAGGAAGGCCCATTAGGATAGCCCCTATCCTCGAGGGAGGGGACAGGCTCAGCTATAGGTGGGGAGCTAATTAGCTAGGAGGGGTGTAAAGCCAAAAGACTCATAAAATAGTTCCCTGGAATGTTAGCAGGTAGTAGAAGAAATGAGAAGGATGATAAGGGACCCACTGCCTGGCCTGGTACTGGTGAAGAGCCTAATCTTGGGGGATTACTACCAGAAACTATGAGCATGAACAAGGCATTTACCTTAAAGTCAGCCATAGACTGTAAAGCTTGTCACTGAACTGGACTAACAGCTTGGGGGGGGGGGGGAGGGGAAGGACAGGACCATAAAGTCAGGGTTGAGTGTTGTCCTATCTAAGGGCTGGTAGTTGTTCAACTGAGTTCCTGCTACTCAGTCAAACAGGAGCAGTATACAGTATATGTTTTTGTCATTTGGAAAAGAAGTTGTATGACGAGAAAAAACCCCACAGAGCTGTTTAGAGAGAAGACCAAGGGAAGGCTGATTTGCATAAGGCCTAGTTATAGAGTGTCAAATTAAGTAGACCTATATCTTCCAAGTGTGGGGACTTAAATCAGATATAATCACAATCCTCCCAAACACTTCCAATTCAAAATATCCATGTAATAATATCCCAATGCGTCAAATCAAAAGAATTTTTTCATTTTTTCTTTCAAAAAACGGGGATCTTCAGATTTATAACTTACCGCCATCCGGAACTTTTGTTTCCGTACATTTGCGTTACTTACATCCTCATTGATCAACCCGTGTTAGAGTTTCCAGCATGCCTCTTCCCTGAAGAAAGATATCGAAACCTGGCCATGTCGGCAGAGGTTTGCTCTGGGAGGAAAAATGCTGCTGAACTGCAATTATAAAGCTAAGTTTTAAATTTTGACTATAATGAAATATTGAATATATAATCATTCAGAAGCATATATATATAAAAAAGGAATTAAATAATAAAAGAAAAAACTCTAACACGGGTTGATCAATGAGGATGTAAGTAACGCCAGTGTACGGAAACAAAAGTTCCGGATGGCGGTAAGTTATAAATCTGAAGATCCCCGTTTTTTTGAAAGAAAAAATGAAAAAATTCTTTTGATTTGAAGCATTGGGATATTATTACATGGATATTTTGAATTGGAAGTGTTTGGGAGGATTGTGATTATATCTAGTTATAGAGTGAGCATAATTTGCATATTCCCCCAAACTCTCCAACCAAATTTGTTTCTTGTTGCACAAGGAGAGCAATAAGGTCTGTAAGAGGACTTATTTTAAACCCACAAAAGAGAATGCTGGATGTAAGGAAGTCCAGCTCATGAAATTTGGGAAGTCACCCTGAGTGAACAGAGATGAGCAAAGTGGATTACTGCAGTTAAGCCAGAAGGTAGAAATTAGCAGTCTTGAGTTTTTTTTTCTGAGTGGCAAAGTACCTCACTGTTGTTCTGAAGGTCTAAATTTCTGTATGCCAGTTATAAATGATGCCTAACACAGTAGTAACTTGTCTTTTGATTGGTATTGGAGAGTTTCTGAGTTAGTGGTCAGTCAAAGTTGCTCTTTCTCATTTTTTTTTCTTCTCTCTCTCTTTGTTCTCCTTTTCCCTTATTTTTTTCTCTCTCTCTCTCTCTTTTTCTCACTCTGTCTGTGTCTGTGTCTTTGTCTATTTCTCTATTTTCCTATTCTTTCTCTGTGTCTCTCTTCCTTTGGATGTGCCTATGGGTTTGTGTGTACATTTCTACTGGTAGGTTTGGTCTTACTGATGCTGAATCTGATGTTGATAGTGATGGAAAGTCATTCAGGGATGAGACCAGTTAACCAGTGGTTTCTGAAAGTTCTGATGCAGAGAAAGAAGATGTGACAGATAAAGAAATCCTTTGCAGAGGATTTAGAGTTCCTTGATGTGAATGAGGAGCAAATCCTATTCATGTTTAGGTGCAACAAGAAGATCATTCTCTATGCTACAAGTTAGAAACTCAGCCAGCCTCTTAGAGGGGACATACTAGAAGGCATTTATAACTTGGCGCTTCCAATTACGCACACTGAATGTCCATTCTATAATGGCATAAGAAGATAAGAAAAGCCATACTGGGTCAGACCCATCCAACCCAGTATCCTGCTTCCAGCAGTGGCCAATCTAGGTCACAAGTACCTGGCAGAAACACAAGGTCCCCTCCAATGCCAAGACACCCCCAAGCAGAATACCCCTCACCCAGATGTCCCCCCCCCTCTACTCGGAAGTTACCTAGAAACTCACTCCACCCCTCAGAAATACCTTACAATATGCAATGCTGCCTAGGAGGTCTTCACATCTATGTAGAGCCCCCCCTTCCTGGCCTCCCTTTACATATTCCTGAACTCTGGGGATTGCTTCTGCCCAAACCTCACTGGACCCCAGGGAAACATAAAGGTAGACCATTGTGGGGGGGGGGGGGGGCTCTTCCAAGGTGGGGGTGCAGCACATTGTGAGGTATTTTCAGGGAGAGAAAAGTGACTTCCTATGTGAATTCTGGGTATAGAGGGGGGGGGGAAGGACATTCAAATGGGGGGACCTTCTACTTGGTGGGGGTATCTTGCAATTGGAGGACAACCTTGAATAGGAGGCCTTGCATTAGATTACATATCAGGGGGTCCCTTTGGGACTGGCATTTGTGATGGGGGGGGGGGGGGGCTTGAGGTACAGCTTACTTTCATTGTGATCAGCTCCTTTGCGATGCAGCCCAGGAGCAACAGGCAGTAGCTTTGAGGCCTAATGCTCTTTGGACAGTAAAATAACCCTAGCTTTTTTCTTGTGTTATTTTCCTAGTTATAATGTGGCTTGCAGTGTTCATTACAAGCCACATTATAGAAATTACATAATCATGAGATGCTTTGCATCCATTTACAAAACATCTTATTATTATGTGATTTGCATCTCATTACTATTTACCCTTAACTAACACTGTGTTACAGCATTGAAACCTGCATTAGAGCCTTTTAAACATGTATGGGGTAAGTAATGCATGATATAGTCATAAGACATTTTGATATCTACCCCCCCAAAAAAAATCATTTTAAAATATGCTAAAAATTAGCAAAATACATTTTAATTCATAACTCATTAACAATATCCTAGGATACACATAGTACTGCTGAGAATGCTTTGCCAAAAAGGAATACCAGCTTAACTTTGAGTCCTTTGTTGGCAAACCAACTTTAATCATTAACAATATTCCATTGAGACTACATAGACCACTTTTATGACTGTAGGCCACTGTGGCAGCCCTATAATAGTCAATAAGAATACATTTAAGGATTGGTGATATATCTCCTGGGTCCATAAATGAGAGTCTTGGCCTGCAGCAATGCAAGGTCATATCTGCCCCAAACAGTGCAAGTTTTATGGGCAATATGCAATCAGCCTGTGGAGAATGAATGTTGCAACAGAAAGTCTTTTGAGTCCCTCAACATGAAGCCTGTCTGAAGTGCCATCAATCTCATAACTGATGTCTACCCACATGTCCTAGGCTCCTGTTACAATGCCTATATTCTGGAACAGTCTGGCATAAATAAAGGCTTTGAGAGTACCCAATCACTACTGAACGGCTTCTAGATCAAAAACTAGCTCTCACATACAACTTTAACAACTCATCTTTTCTCTCCACAGAACCCTCTCTGACTTTTGCCAGCTCAGTTGAGAAAGTATATAGTGGAACAGAATAAAGGTCCATCAAGCCTAGTATTTTGTTTCTAACAGTGGCCAATCCAGGTCACCAGTACAGGACTACAAGACCCAAAAGAGTAAAATAGATTCCATGCAGTGGATTTTCTAAAATCCACCTTAATAATGGTCTATGGACTTTTCTTTTCAGAATTTCTCCAAACCTTTTTCAAACCCTGCTGCGATAACTGCTTTTACCACATTCACTGGCAGCAAATTCCAGAGCTTAATTACACATTGAGTGAAGAAATATTTTCTCCTCTGAATATCCCCTCTAACTGCCTAAGCTGAAATGGGTTATATTGTGGGTGGTCGGGGCTGAGTCAGCATTTATTTCATTAAGTACCAATATTCAGCATTTAACCACATAAGGTAATTGGTCAAATTTGACCGCATAAAACACAGTTCTATTGTCTGGTTTCACTTGTGCCATTAAGGACTGAATACTGACCTTTGCTGCCTATCTGCACATACCCTGATATTCAATGTCAGTGCCTGGTCCATGACCTGGCACTGAATATAGGGGCATAAAGTCATCAGCAGGTAAAAAACAATGCTCACTGCTAGCGGTTGTATATTTACCCCAAAGTTTCTATCTGTACATGTCCCTTTGGAAACATTTTATATAAGCCCTTTATGCAAGAGTTGACCTATGAAAAGGAGGCATTTAGAAGATCTGGGCTAAATGGTCTTTCTCATGGTCTGTAAGCCTCCATTGCTGGAATGGTATTTTTTTTAGATCACTGATTTCTGCATGGAATGGCAATGAAACCCTGTTTTAATTTCAGACTAAGGGCTAATGAACTGAATTCTCAGTAAACACTGGTAAAAGATGCAAATGAACAACAGGCAGATCCTGCAAATGCGAAGGGACACACGAGAAAGAGCTAATTTTACACAATTGACTCCCTAACCTTTTTGGATCAGTGGAATTATAGGCTGATTAATCAGCCATGATTAGCATTTATTGAGGCATTTGACACTTTTTGTGTGTGTGTGTTTTCTTTTCTGATTCTTTTTTTTCCCTCTCTCTCTCTTCTGGAGTTAACAGTTAATAATACATTTAGCTGTCACTCCATCAAGCTGACAGGGTCATAGCTTTCCTTTATGGACTTTTAAAATTAATAATAGACAGTTTCTGTTTTGACATGCCCTTGCTTCTACAGCAGAACTCGGCTGTTTAATTGTAGAGGTGGCCTCTTGTGGCCAAACGCTCCCAATGTTTAGCAAGGGCTGAAATATGGATGTTAGGAGAAAAACTGGCAGATGGCTGACAAGGCATTTTTACTCATAACACACCAGTAAAACTTTAACTCGAAAGATTTAGAGCATGAGTTTTCCTGTCAGCAAGCTGCAGCCATATGCAGATTTTTTTTTTTCAAACTTCTAAACTGATGGTTTTGCAAAGCATGCATAAGCAGGCTTTATTGATTATGATTTTAAAAATTGAAAGCATCAGTATCTTTTAGCTTGAGACACTTTTAAAGGAAAAATGAGCATTATGGACCACTGGAAGACCAGAGACTGCAGAGGAACACATATTTTTATCTTCCAAACTAAAAAAAAAATGACTTTTTGGGGGGTGAGGAGGGGAGATGATCATATCTTATCCCAACAAAAGACACATTTACAAATATGATTCAGCTGTTGTGCAATCATAGAGCAACTGAAGTAGTGACTTACTGTTTGATCATTTTTCAGTGACAATTCAGGATAAATTACACCTTAGATATTTACAGTGGTCAAAGTATAATTAAAATATAACCAGTCACATAAGTGCAATTAAAAAAAAATCAGGCTACTTGAGTCAATTTTGGATGTATAGATTGTAATACAACCAAAATTATCTATCCAAAAAGAGTGTGGAAGTTAGGGCATTCTGGTGATGGTGATATTTATCCCAGCATTGGCACACCCTACATGCAAGTGCTAGCTGTCCCACGTACCACACATGTCCCACCACCCATGTTTCACCCGTGTATGCCCATTTGCAGTTACTTACTCTAGCACTTACACATGTCCTTATAGAATAGTGTTTAGGGTGCTTATGTGAGTTTACGTACTAATTTTCCTTCCACGTTTGCACACAAGGGGCACATAACTGGAAAAATCTATTTATAGAATTGCCCTGTAAAAGTTTAAACTAGATGTCAAAGCAGTTCACGAAATAGCAGCTGAAACATTTAACCTGTGGGGTCCTTTTACAAAGGCATGCTGAAAAATGTTTGCAGTAGTATAGGCGCGGGTTTTGGGCGCACACCAATCCATTTTTCAGCACGCCAGTGAAAAAAGGCCTTTTTTTGCCGAAAATGGACGTGCGGCAAATTCAAAATTGCTGCACATCCATTTTGGGTTTGAGACCTTACCGCCAGCCATTGACCTAATGGTAAAGAATCCAGGTAGTAATGACCTACGCGCATCAAATGCCACTTGGTGAGCGTCCGTTACGCACGTCTGAAAATAAAAAAATATTTTTCAGATGCACATATTGGATGCACCAAAAATGAAATTGCCGCAAGCGCCACATGGTAGTCAGGCGGTAACTTCATTTTGGCACGCATTGGGCGCACTTAGACGCTTAATGCAGCTTAGTAAAAGGACCCCTAAATGTTTTAAGTTATTTGTAGAAATTCAGCAATGCTACCTAAACAGATAGGACTAAATTCAGTAAATGGAACCCAAATTTGGCCGCTGAAAATAATGTTTGTGGAGTGCTATTCTATAAACGGCACTTTGAGTTGTGCGCTGTTTATAGGAAAACGCTTAGAGTCAATTTCCATACCAAATGTTGGGTGTGAGGATTTACACCAACTGAAACCTGGTGTAATTCCTGGCTTGTAAGTTAGGCACTGATTCCTACTATTCAGTAATACTATGTGCATCTTTAGTGAACACCCATGACCCTCCCTTGCCCCTCTCATGGCTATGCCCCCTTTTGAGTTGCTCACTAAAACATTTGCACATGGAGCTTTATAAAATAGTGCTTAGCAAGATGAGTGTGCAAAACCAAAATGTTGCCAATTAATGCCAATAATTATTAGCATCCGATTATTGATGCTAATTGGATCATTAGCTAATTTAGTTGTGTGTGCATCTCAGAATAGCGTGCAGTTTTGTGCAGCATTTATAGAATCTGGGGAATAGCATTTCAAATGATACATTCTCAGTATGGCTGAATGTCAACATTGTGGGGCTCTTTTACTAAGATGCACAGAAAAATGGGTTGCGCTTGTGTAGGCGTCATCCATTTTTCATCGTGCCTGTAAAAAAAGGCCTTTTTAATTTTTGCTAAAAATGAACGTGCGTCAAAATAAAAATAGGTGTGCGTCCATTTTGGGTCTGAGACCTTATAGCCAGCCGTTGATTTAGGGGTAAGGTTTCACGCGTTAACTGTGCGGTAATCGTCTACACGCGTAGAATGACAAGAACCACCCGGTTTCTGCAAAGCACCAGAAAATATTTTCCTGCATGCGTAGCGGACGCGTGTCAAAATGAAATTACCACAAGGGCCACCCAGTAGCCGGGCGATAACTCCAAACTGACGCACGTTGGGTGTGTGTAGGCATCTAAGCGGCTTAGTTAAAGGGCCCCTGTGTTTTGCCAGAGCACTGGTTTAGTACAGTTGGCAAACATGGCTAAGACTTAATCGAAATTTGATAAAATAAATAATGCTGGGATATGGGTAATGTCACTACCCATGAGTTTGTCAAATTAACAGTTTCTTCTTCCTCTTTTAACTATTAATCATTTGTATAGCAGATGCCAGAGAAGGGGAGAGGTGGCCTAGTAGTTAGTAGCAGTGGGCTGTGAACCAGTAAAGCCAGGGTTCAAATCTTACTTCATCCACCAATTCTCCTTAGGATATTGAGCAAGTCACCTAACATTCTACTGCTTCAGGTACAATTGTCAGTCCTGTTGAGCAGAAAAATATCTACCGCACCTGATTGTAACTCATCTTGAGCTCAGATGTATGCAGCACAATACTTGGTGGGTAATTTTGTCCTGTAAAATTTGACAGTAAGAACAGACTTTCTGTCATACAGCCAGAAAGATTATATGAAAGGATGTAGGGCCTCTTCTTTGAAAGGAAGATTGGAATGCAGTCTAAATTTTCATCTGTATTCCGCACTGTTTCACAGACTGTTACTAAAGGATCTTGACCAGTCTCCAAAACATATTCTGAGACAACAGGATTGTATATCAATAAATGACAGTGGCAGGAAGACCCCAAAGCACCATGAGACAGGTAAAGTAGCACCTATATTGGCTGGAATACCCCAAGGCAATGAGCACAAAAAATATGGGCACTGGTGGAGGAAGTCAAGAGAGAAAGGATGAGCCAGAAAGGCACTGGATAGGATGAGAAAAGCACCAGCAGAGGAGAATTCCTAAGTAGCTACAACCATGCACCTTACTAAGGGCCACCTTACTGTCAGATGAACTTGAAATCAAGAACCATTAGGACCCTATTTCAGGATTCAAAAACTGACATTAATCAGCCTAGCAGGTCAAATTGATGAGCTTATTGAATTATCTCACTTCTTGTTTTTGTTTTTGTTTTTCAAACCACTGTGATCAAAGTGAAATGGAGTAAAATGGAGTAAGTGAAATGGAGTAAAACACTTGAAGATTTCCTCCAAGTGCAGTAAGTCGTGGACTAACAAATTGAAATGTTTATTAAATGCTTCAATCAGAAACAATCAAATTTGGACATCTAAAGTTATCATAGAACTAGCCTAACATACCTAATAGTCTATATATCTTAGTTTCTGTCATGATTCCTATATCTTGCACAACTCCACCCTTATTGAGCAACTTGAGGACGGCCAATATGGCTGAGAACTCTTTTATCATCTAGTGAAAGCCCCACACTGTTCCTCTTTAGCACTTTCCTTCAATGTCTATACACACTTCAATCAACATAACCTGGTAGACCAAATGGGCTCCCTAAGAGAACACTTTTATGGCTGACCCAATTACCAACTACACATAGACATTCATCACTTGATGCTGTCAAAATGAGGGAGGGGGTCCAGAAAGATTAGTCAGAAGAACATGCTCAAAGGAAAACAGCATGCATGACGGCAAGACAGTAGACACATAGGAATCTCAGTGTCAACCATGCCTCATTATTTTAATGACTGTCCCAAGGACTCTATCAAACAATAGGTACCAAAAGACCCATGCATTCTCTTGCTTCAGAATAGACAAGAGATATGGTGTGCTGAACTAAGCAATGCACTCTATAAAAAGTCTCTTTGATTGGGCCTTCTTGCCTCATCCTTTACAATGCTACGTAGGAACTGACATTGATTTGTATCTCTATGAGGACCTCTATGTATGTTGTACCAAAGAATAGAATTCAGATTTTTTTCTCTATTTCCTTTTAAGAGTATGGTTGTCAGTATGGGATTTTCTCTACAGAATCCTTCAGGTACACTTACAATTACTTATCATTTGTCTATGAAAATACATGATTTATGAGTGAAACAAAGATTCCACTGAAGACTTTTAGCATTGTCTTGTACTATGACATGTCAGGCTTCTACAGGAAATACCCCACAGGATATGATACTACACACCAGGGAACTAGAACCTATGGGAACTCTTGCTATGGGCTATCATACAACTATTGCCAGACCTTCTCTTGAATTTTCACCTATTTGTACGTTATTTAGACTATAAAATATTATTTTCAAAGAAAAGGTTTACAGATGACAAGGTTTTGCAGATATTATGGTACACATTATAAAGTGTAAGGTACAAGGTTTCAACTCTCCCACATTTATTTCCCAATATTGTTATTTTCTTATCTGAAAAGCCTCAGAGTAGCATACATATCAAGATCCAGAAAGAAAATAGTGATGTTTGACTAAAGCACAATACCATCATTGCTTAATAGAGGAGCAACAAGGATTTTAAATGCTGGGTGGCCTGTAAGCTGTACTGGTAGCTCTCTTCATGCCGTGTTGAGCTGTTCCGAGTCCAATTGGCAGCTTTATTGACAAACTGTCTTTACTACAAGATACCGGCAGTTAAGACCGGGTGAGGCTCGTTCCAGAGCCAGGAATACGATACTAGGAGCAAAGAAAGTGTATAGTTCGTTTTATGGACTATATAAACGATTGGACATATAAAATCAGTGGCAATATATATACTGTGGAAATATGCTATGTATATATTTAAATTATATGTATGGCTGAATAGTGAAACGAATGGCATGAATGAGTGAGTTCCGGGGTTTCGGGTTAATCTGTGTTGGGATGTGAGTAGGGATTGTGTTTGGGGGTAATTAAAGAAGAAATTTATATTTAAATTGACAGAGAGTACAGTTGTTCTTGTTTGCATAGATGGTACTCTATTTGTAATTATATATCCCCTATTGGTAGTTATTGCTAAATGAATACAACCAAATTTAGTCATGTGGCGAGCTGCTCGGCGTATTCTATAAACTGCATTAAAATTTAAGTGTATCCTATAAAATTTGGGCATAATTTAGAGAAGACACCTAGGTGTATTTTATTTCTGCGTGGATTTTTCAGGTGCCATATATAGAATGTAGCCCTTAGCACGGATCTTAATGGCGCCTAACCTTGTGCACCATTTACTGAGTATGTCCCAATATGTTGAAATGTTCAGCCCAGTCTACCATGGCAGCTATAAAGATGAATCAGATCAAAAATACCAACTCAACGTTCAGGGAAACAAAACACAAAAACACTATCCCAGGACCTACATGATACTTAACAATTGTCACCAATGCCCAAAAACGTATAAAAATCTTTAACACATTTAAAAAGTTTTGTCGTGGATTCTCAGAAGCTTGGCTAGCTGAATGCATGTGAGTTTTTAATTCCATATGCTGCCCTTTCATCATTTGATCCAATTTTAAAGACTGAAGGGCCCTGTTTACTAAGCCATGCTAAGGGCATGCTAGTGTTTTTAGTGCACACTAATGATTAGTACACACTAAACGCTAAGTTGCCCATAGGAACATATGGGCGACTCCAGCATTTAGCGTGCACTAATTTTAGCACATGCTACAAATGCTAGAACGGCTTAGTAAACAGGGCCCTATCCCCCAGATTCTATATAGTGCACTTAGATTTAGGTGTCAAAATCGGCATGGATTCTATAACATTGCACGCAACTTAATTGGCTTAACAAGCTAATGAGCGCTGATAAAGGCACTTAAGAAGCAATAACGAGCACTGATTGGCAATGATTAGAATTTAGGCGCACAACTCACTAAGTGTATTTTGTAATGATGTGCACCGAACTTCTAACGCACAGAGGCAAAGAGGGCCGTGGTTTTTGGCGGGGAAATGGGCATTTCATGGGCATTCCAAAATTAAGGCACCTAATTATAGAATATGGCCCAGTGCGCCTAAATCTACGTGCTGAGATTTATACCAGGTTTTCATTGGCGTAAATGGATGTGTGCAGATTTAGGAGCTGAAATATCAACTAAGAGTATTCTATAATCGGCGCCTAAATCTAGGTGCCGATTATAGAATATGCTTAGTCGGCACTGATTTCAGCGCCATTTTTTTAGGCGCCATACATAGAATCTCTTCCTATATGTGAAATGTGCTACTTAGCTTTCAATATATCAGTCTCGGAGCCTCTGTCAACATGGTCAGGTTTTGATAACTTCATCAGGGTAGAGGTCTTCTAAAAGATACAAAATAAACATTAGAAAAACATCCATAAGTAACAAACATTTCTTTCTTCAAAGGTGACAAAACTCACAATCACATCGCTGTAATACTTCTTCCAACAGCGGGAAAACAGCACATTACACATATAATTCTTTAAAATTTGGATCAATGACAAAAGGGCAGCATATGCAATGGAAAAAGTCACATGCATTCAGATAGTCAAACTTCTGAGTATCCACAACAAAAATTTTAAAATGTGTTAAAGATTTTCATAAGTTTTTGAGCATTGGTGACAATTGTTAAGCAGCATGTAGGTGCTGGGATAATGTTTCTCTGTAAGCTACAAAAGCATATATGATGTTAGGGATTATTCAAAAAGAAATGAAGAGCAAAAAAACTGAGAATATCAGTGTACTGCTGTACAGATTTCTGGAGTGACCGCATCTTGAGTATTGTGTGCATTCACCACTATTCTCAAAAAGGATATAGCAGAACTGGGGAGGGGGGTCTTTTACTAAAGCTTAGCTCGAGTTATCTGCAGTAGGGCCTAATTTATTCCTATGGGCCATGCTGCAGATAACCCAAGCTAAGCTTTAGTAAAAGTCCCCTCCCCCCAAGGAAAGATGCAAAGAAAGGTAACAAAAATAATAAAGGGGATAGAACATCTCTTTTATGAAGAGAAACTAAACAGGTTAGAGCTTTTCAGCTTGGAGAGAAATGATTGAAAGGGGATATGATAGAATGAACAAAATTATGAATGGGATGGAACAGTTAAATACATAACAACAATTTAATAATTTACAGAACACAAAACAAGAGGACAGGCCAAGAAACTAATGACTGGCAGATTGCATCAAATAATAGAAAGTTGTATTTTTTTAAAATGCAGTGCATAATTAAGCTATATCAATTGACAGAGGATGGGGTCAAAATGATTAAATAATGACCTTCAACTAAGTCTGGACTAAAAAACTAGTAGCCTTGTAGACTTGGAAGAACTGTTGCTCTTCCCTGGAAATGAGCTATGAGAAAAAGATTTAAATTTTGTAATCAGCTGGGTACTTGTGACCCGGACTGGTCACTGTTGGAGCCTGAATGGTGGACTTTTGGTTTGACTCAGCATTGCTTTTCTTATGTTCCTATGCAGCTATTCTTATTTGGAATGGGTTGAAGTTTTTCATGCGGCATCGGGCACTTGACCAAGCTGTTGGCCCAGTATGAAAGTTTCCCCAGGAGCCTTCAAAGCCCTGATGAGCCACTAGTACCTTCTATCCCTTGTGAGAAGCCCTTTTATTATAATGTTGACTCTGAAGCAGCAGTGAGTGTCAATTGCAGTGGCGTAGCCACAGGTGGGCCTGGGTGGGCCAGGGCCCACCCACTTAGGGCTCAGGCCCACCCAACAGTAGCATATGTTTAACAGTAGCTGATGGGGATCCCAAGCTCCGCCAGCTGAAGACTTCTCCTTGATGGTAACGAAAATGCTACTCTCCATGATACTGGCACCTGCGCATGCTCAGTGTTCAGTGTATGCCTGCTGCAGACTGCCAAGGTGGAAAGAAACGTTTTCCCACCAGCTGGGATATTTTTGTGGTGGTGGTAGTAGGGGGGGGAGAACAATTGGTGCCCACCCACTTCTTGTCTAGGCCCAACCAAAATCTGTTGTCTGGATATGCCCCTGGTCAATTGTTTCTGTCCCCTCACATAATTCAGCCTTTAGTGAGTCAGAGAGGACAAGTGTGTGTGTGTGAGGGGGGGGGGGAGGGGGTGTTCTTGGGCCAACCTAATTTCTTTCCACATTGAGTTCTGAACCAGGTCAGGATGGTGAGATAGGTATTAGTTGCTCAGTAGGTTGCCAGAAATGTGAGGTACTAGTCCAAGGAACTTGGGGTGGGGGAGACGAACAAATGGTTTCTTAGGAGTTTTAGCTACGGGATGTATCAGAACCAGAAACTCATTCATATCTCATAGTTAAACAGCACAAAAACAGACTTTAACACAGACTAATATATTGGTGTGAGGGTCTGTGACAATTTATTGTACATGTATTTTGTAATCATAGCTTTTCAAAACACAATAAAGAGATTGAACTTAAAAAATATATGTAATCTATATAGGCCTTTTGACCTTCAACTTTTAATACAAACTTTAAACTATTCTCAATTTTTTGGAAATCAAAGTAAAAGGATTTTGATTCTGATTTTTCGGTGTTGTCAAATACATCCAAACTCTAGATATTAGCTGAAGTCATAAATATAGTGATGGTATATTCATTATCAGGTCACTTCAGCTTCTTACATGAGAAATTCAGTAGTACTTTGCTGGTTGCATAAACTGTAATAGGGTTACCGTGAAATAATGCAGTAATTATTGCAATACATTGTATGGCTTTTGGGTAATTAATGCATGTCACCACTGTTGCCAGTAGAGGAACAGAGTCGGAAGGCAGCCACGAGGATATAAAGTGACAGATAGTGTTGGCAGGAACCTCCGTTAACAATCTTGGCAAAGTTCTATGTCACTGAAAGAATGTGAAAGTGGGCAATAACCTAGGCTATATGCAAAATAATTTCAGCTGAAAGAATAATAACATTGTATGCCTTGGAAATGTGGTCTTTTAATTAGGCATTGATTAGGAGATGAGAAGATTTCTTGCAGAGGATATGTAATGCACAAGTTGTCTTCAAAGTAAAATACTAGCTGCTGTACAAGACTGGTGGAAGCTGAAACTTACAGGCTAGAACATACCATATGCAATTATGAAGACAATCAAGACAGAGTATAGGAGACAAAGACTAGGAAACGGCAACTTTCATTTCATTAACAAAGCAGGCATCTGAATAGCTAAAGACTTGCACACGGTATACCAGGGGCGTAGCCAGTGGCGTTCCTAGGGGCGCTGACACCCGGGGCGGATCGCTGATGCACCCCGCCCCCTGGGTGCAGCGCCCCCCCCACCGTGCAGTACGACCCCCCCCCCGGCGAAAGGACACCCCCCACCCTGGCGAAAGAACCCCCGGGTGCACGCTGCTGGGGGGGGGTGCCGCACGCCAGTCAGCGTCGTTCATTTCCATGCTCCCTCTGCCCCGGAACAGGTTACTTCAGGTTAATTCCTGTTCCGGGGCAGAGGGAGCATGGAAATGAATGACACTGACCGGCGCGCGGCACCCCCCCCCCAGCGGCGTGCACCCGGGGCAGACCGCCCCCACCGCCCCCCTTGGTACGTCACTGGGCGTAGCCAGACTTCGGCGGAGGGGGGTCCACAGCCCGAGGTGAGGAGGCACATTTTAGCCCTCCCCACTGGTGGCGCTGACCCCCCCTGGCATTTTTGCCCCCCCCCACCGCCACCGCCGCCGCCACCACCACCGTTGACCCCCCTGGCACCAATCCTTTCAACCCCCTCTTCCCGCCACCGCCAACCCTCTCCCGCCGCCGCCATCGCCGTCGGGTACCTTTGCTGGTACAAGTGCAGGACGTCAGACTCACAGAAACAGAAGCTTTGCAGATCAGCAACGCGGCCGTGCTGGAGAAGAGGACTTCGGCTGGTGGGGGTTGGGGAGGGTTGGCGGCAGGAGGGGGGTCGAAGGGATTGGCGGCGGGGGCCAGGGCCAAATCTACGGGGGTCCATGCCCCTGTGGCCTCACATAGCTACGCCCCTGCAGTATACCATGCAGTTATATAAGGAAGTATAAGTAAGTCATCAACAGGGAGCCAGCATTTCTACGCATATGTAGAATTGGTAACACTGGGGCACAGGGTGACCACTCTCTCCAAAAAGGAGAGGTTTTGAGACGCAAAAGAGGAGAGTGGAGGAGTAGCCTAATGATTAATGCAGTGGGATTTGATCCTAGCAACCTGGATTCAATTCCCACTGCAGCTCCTTGTGACCTTGGCAAGTCACTTAACCCTCCATTGCCTGAGGTACAAAAGCTTAGTTTGTGTGCCCTCTAGGGATAGAGAAAGTATCTGCATATAATGTGTACAGTGCTGCATAGGTCTAGTAGTGCTATAGAAAATGCATAGTAGTAGTTGCAAAAAATCTCAGGTCCAAGTGGGTTATAAAGATAGATTTATTCTCTCTGGCTCATGTAAATTGTCTGCGAGAGAAAGCATTTTAACTGACATATTCTGCTCTTGCAGCAGCCCCTGTGAGTGAAATGTATCCATTTGAAAATTATTAACATCACCAAGCTAAGGTGGGGGAGTGGGTAAGTAATTTTTCACTGTAAGAAAGCGCAGACAACTTATCAACATTTGTACATTTTGGGGATGATTAGTTATTAAAGTTGATCAAGTTGTAGGGCTAATAATGCACATACACTAAGGGTAAGTGAAACCAATTATGGAGTTAAGGAAACTCATCACCAGAATATAAATGGAGTGGGACCCTTCTTTGGGTTTCAGAGTCAAAGCCATGTATGTCTTTCTCCTATAGAGAGTCTAAGATCACTAGTTCTTGGCTTTTTGGCTGAGAGGGAGGTTTCCTTCTACTGGGAAACCATAGAACTACAGGGCACAGGCCAAGAAGGTTGGATGAAAATAGCTGGAATGACATCAAACATTTGAAGCCAATTAGGTTAGCCTCCATTTCCCTTTCCCTGTGCAGCCGTCATCTCCGTACACTCAAAACAAAGCAAACAAACCTATGAGCTGCTGCATCCACAGCAGAGAAGCTCTTGGGAGTATAAGTTGTAAATAGTTTAATTAACTTTTCAGCTAGCCTTGTTCACAGTAGCCTTTTTGAATTTGTTTTGGGGAAAAGGAGGAAAACACCACCCACTAACACCCTTTTCCCCAGGTGAAAGCACTAGGTGCCAATCATTCCAGAGTCAGACAGAGTCTGCTTGAGGGAGACTCTGGCCAGGTCGGCTCTGGACCCAGGTACACTCCCAAGGGTGCACGACACAGGAATGTAGGCAGCATTTTGTTAGCTGATAACTAACTCCAGATCTTTTAGTGAATTATCACTGAAAATGTGCTACATGAGGATACTGTACTAATGGAGGTAGATCTGTAACTGGGTGCATCCATTTAAGCACCCCAAGGTCATGGCATAATTGCCTGTTCTATAACTGTCCCTAGCTGCCTAGATTCTGTTATAGAGTGCAAGCATAACCTGGTATCTGCAGGCCTCACATTTAAGTGCTGGCAAGTAAATCCAAATTATTGCCAATTAACTTTAATGATTTATTGTTAACATCCATTAATTGATGTTAATTGGCTCATTAACCAATTTATTTGTGCGCGTATCTTCGACCTGTGCTGAGTGTATAGAATCCGGGGAACTGTGTGTATATGAGAGCCATGCCCATGTCCCTCCATGCTTCACCTATGTGTATGCAAATACATGCTAAGTTGAGCAGGTATTTGTAGAATAGCGGTTAGGTTCTTTGCTAGCACTTACATGGGTATGTGCATACATACACATGTAAGTAGTACTATTCTAAACATTTAGGTGTCTTATATAGAATTTGGCCCTTTAAGGGCAATGCTACTATCTAGATGGGCACAAGTGCATAAATGTGCCCATCTAGATAGTAGCATTGCCCTTAAAGGGCCAAATTCTATATAAGACACCTAAAAAAATCCATACTCCTCCTATGGCTACACCCCTTTTGATTTGCCCTCTAGAAAAGTTAGGCACAGATGTTATAGAAAGGTGAATATGGTAGATGCACTTGCAAATCCAAATTGGTGCTGATTAAATCTGATTGTTAAAACCTCGTTAACTAATTGATTTGTGCATGCATCTGCTCAACATGTGCAATTCACGTGCCTACATTTTGACGACCCATATAGAATCCAGGGGAGAGTGGGCAATTGTGAAATAGCCCTTTCACCTACATAAGTAGCAATTTACACAGATAAATAGTTTCAAAAAATTGCCTTCCCAGTGTATGTGCGCATAGAACATCTGCTCATTCCATCCTTCCTGCTGCCTATTGACTTGCAATATGCTTAATCGGATGCTGAAGAGTACAGGAAACCTAAGATAATGCATGTGAGGTCCATCTGAATATCTAATAAATTCATTATGATGAACGCTATTACGATGAATATCAAATCAAATCACAATGATAGGATGTGGCAATTGTTACTAATGTATTTTATTTCTGTAACAAATCACCAGTATCAGGGCTCTTCTAGTAATGTCACTACAAACAGAAGGTTGCATCTGGGTATAAAAATAAATTATAGATTTAAAAGGAGCAAGGGAAAGCTATTAAAAAACAACTCTTGAATACTCTTGAATAAAGCATGTTGAATACACAAATCTGACAAAAAAATTGACAAACTTATTTTTAGAGGTTGCACTCAACTAGTTAGGAGGAGACAATTCATTGATATATATGCAAAACAAAATTACAGAATTTTTCCATTTGAGTCTTATGATGGCTATAAAATATTTACACATTAAAAATATCATACTTGTGTAATGAAGTTTATATACACTTTGATTTTAAAAAAAAAATCACATTGTTCAGTTTCTCTTGACCTCTCTGCTGCTTTCAATCTGGTAAATCATTCACTATTGCTATCCAGGTTCTCTTCTCTTGGTTTAACTGGTTCTGTCTTCTCCTGGTTCAAATTGCTTCTATAATGTCACTACTGCCTCATTCACTGCTCCTCCCTGCTCACTGACCTGAGGAGTTCTGTAAGGTTCAGTTCTATCACCCCTTCTTTTTATTTATAAGTCCTCTTATTACATTAATTCAATCTACGGTCATCTCTTTCCATTTTTATGTGGACGACATTCTGTTACTGTTTCCCACTAATCTATTTGTTCCATCCATTGGCCCCTTACAAAACTGTCTGGATCTAGTCTCAAATTGACTCACTGAACACAGGTTAGTGTTAAATAAACAGAAGACAGTGGCCTGCTGGTTTACCTGCTGCCCCCGTTCTAACTACCACTCTAAACCTCTTTGTGACCCCTATCACTCCTGCGGAGTCGATTCCTTATTTGAGGATCATTCTTGACTCCCAGCTCACCTTTTCACCACAGATTTCAAATTTATGCAAAACATCCTTTTTTTTTGTCCTCTGTCAGTTGAGCTCAATACAATATTACTTTGATCATGATTCTTTCATTTTATCCTTAGTTACCACTAGGCCATTGTAACATTGTTTATTTAGGATGATCTCGATATAATCTGAAAAATCTACAATCCATTCAAAACACGGCTATTAGACTATTGTGCCATGCACGTAGATATGATCACATTTCACCTTTGTTTCAAAGCCATCCCTATCTTCCTGTAGAACAGTGCATTGTCTTCCAACTCCTGAGTCCTGACCCTTACCTTTAAAGCTCACTGGACTAGTTTTTTCCCCCCTTATCTAGCTTCTTTTATCATTCCATATTCCCCCACTTATCTTCTCCGTTTAGTTCTGCCCGGTCCCAGATCTGCCCAATTAGAATTGACTAGACAGCATGCCTTCTATTTCACAGTCCCTTTCTTTTGGAATTCCTTGCCATTAGTTGTCCCTGCAGAACTATCATTCAAGAATTTCAAATCTGCCCTGAAGACAGCCTGGATTAAAACACCAATGACAAGAGCTGTGACCAGTGTTTTTCCATCACTTTTCCAATTACCCAGTTTCCCATTCCCTTTCACCCACCCTACCCATTCCTACTTTCCCTTACTATTTTTCTGGTTGAAAGATTGCCTCTTGGATGCTTGTGATATTCTTTCCTGTATAATTTTCGAGTTCCTTTCCTACTTTGAAATGTTATTTTAGTCTGTAAATCGCTCAGATCTGTGAATTAGTCCAGGCAGTAAAGTAAGCCTGGTTAAACTATAAACCTAATAAACCATAATAACACAAGACTGGATAATGTACAAACCTTACAATTCTGATTAGCTCCATACAGGGCCGGCCCTAGGGTTTCTAGCGCCCTCCTGCAGTCTATTAGTCGGCGCCCCTACCCATCCAGAGGCGGCATCACTATGGCTCCGCCCCCACAGTAGACACACCCCTTTTACCAGCCATGGCATCATTGAAAATATTACACCAGTATAGAAGAAAAATAACTTAGCACACAGACCAGGAATTAGAACAGACAGTCTTGCCAACTCTGAAAAACAATGTGTTATCAAAATTTCAGAATCTAACAAACAGATCCCTATTCAGACACTTGGCCTTGCAGTCACACATGTAGAACAGAGATAGCCCCTCTTCAAATTCCTCAAACATTAACCTGAAATCTGAAGAAGTTAGACTCTGCATGCAGCACAATAGCCTTCCCATCGAGCACAGCTTAGGATCTAGCTAGGACAGACTTAATCAGCACAAACTAACATATTCTACAATCTGAGTTGGACAGACTAACAGGAGTTACTGAAGTGGGAATGAGAGATAGGTTCTGGTTAGGAAATGAAAGCAGGCATCTAGCCCTCCTGTCCTGTGAGTTGCTGTGTTGGGGGTGGGGGTGGAAAAGGGTGGGTCAGATGCAGCACTAAACAGTAGTCTCTGACAAAACAAGGGTCCAGGCTTTGCTGTGCTGTCTCTGTCTGAGCCCTCTCTGGGCAGAGGACAGAAGTTAGCTGAGCTCCCACAAGTTATTTCAGAGCCAGTGATGTCCTCTGACAAACACAAGGAGGGTATTTCTCTACTTGTGAGGGGGGAGGGGACAGGACAGAGAGCTGACAGCTTTGGAGCCAGACTGAGATGAGCAGCAGAGATTAAATACTCAACAGAGGTTGATTGCTTGCAAAGTGACACCCTTGAAGGCATGCGCCCTCCTGCAGTGCTTACCCTGCTTACCGGGTTTGACCGGCCCTGGCTCCATGCAACATTTTGAAAACTGCTGTCAGTTGAAAGTTCAACAGAGGAACAGAGCGCTGAGGCTGCTAGAAAAAAAAAGTATGGATTCAATCCTCTGGCCTTCTTAGTGTTCATTTGCTTTCATACCAACCATATGAAATTTATCTTTATCTCTCATGGAGGTGATATGTACTTGAATTCAGCATTAGCTTTGTTTAAGTTAATGGACACTTAACATAAACATATTGTTTGCAAGAGTGCCTAAATTTCTACCCTTTGATGTTTAAATTCAAAGTACAGGAGTCATGGAAACTTGCTTAGAGTATCAGACAAGGATAGCTACATACTAATCCACAGTAAAATAATTTTTAGCATTGTAGCTTCATCATTATCATCCCAATTATTATTCTTTCCAACAAGAAGTATCAGCTTCTGTAACCTAGACACTTATGTACAGTGAAGTTTAGCAGTTAGAATTCCTTTTCATAATGTCAGCTGCAAGGGATAATTTTGGAGTGGGAAGGTTTGGGGATGATGGGTCAATTACAGGGGGTAGTTGTAAGGGATGGGGCACTTTGGTAGGAGTGGGGTAGTTGTGAGGTGTAGTTTTGGAGTGTGAGGGTTATTTGAAGGGTTGGGATAGTCAAGAACTGGGTGCACGCCTGTACTTTGAATTTAAACATCAAAGTGTAGAAATTTAGGCACTTGCAAGTAATATGTTATATTAAGTTTTACCCTTTAAACATCCCTTTTCCCTTCCAGACATGTAGTTTGTATGGGAGGCAATGCCCCACCCCCCACAGCCCCCCAAACAACACCCTGCCTATCACTAAATGAAAAATGAAGGCACAGGAAAAATAAAAGATTAAAAATGCTCCCAGTTTTACAGCCTAATTCATAGGTATAAACTCTGAATGCTGAACACAACACATGCTAGGTGTCCCTATAATCAGTCCCTCAAAATCACACACTGATTATCAATTATAATAAATTACTACTCTACCTATGAAAAGTTATTCCATTATTATACTTCCTCTGTGTACATCCGTCTGCTGCACAAACGATCCTCCCTGTCAGCAATGCACCCAATCCTCCCTGTCTGCGTCTGAAATGTGGTACACTTGCCAGGACCTAAGGGAATTCACTGAGAAAACAAAAAAGAGACACGATACAAGAACGAAAATAAAGTTTAAAAAAAAGGATGGGGGGTGGGAAATGACTGGGAGGGAGGGGGACGGTGAAATCGTGGGTGAGAATTGTCCCCGGGAAAATTGCCCTCGGTGGGTGGGTGGGTGGGAACTGTCCAGGTGACTACTCGCTGGATACCATCTTGCAGTATCTATTGTGTGGCAAACATTTGGTAGCAGCTTTGCTCTGTATAGTGCAGTGGTGTGAGTACCTGAGGAACTGGGTTCAATTCTCACTATAACTCCTTGTGACTCTGGACAGGTCACTTAACCCTCCATTGCCCCAGGCACAGAATGAGTACAGTACAGTCTTGATTATCCGACCTTCGCTGATCCGAGCACCACCGACCACTCTGGTGGCCGAGCACTGAATATCGGAAGGTATATATCACACCAAAAAAAAATCAGCACCGAAATGAAATTTGCCTAAGCATATTCTATGAAGTATGCCTTAATTCAGGTGTACTTTTTAGAATAAGCCTAAATGTATGCACGGTATATAGAATACGGTGAGCGCTGGTCCACGCGACTAAATTTAGTCATGAGCAGTTATCCCGACGCCTAAATTAGGTGCTGTCCAGGTGTTATCTAAAACAACATGTATAAATTTTAGAAATGCCCATGACCCGCCCATTCCACTCCCATGCCCACACCCACTTTTCAACAATGTCACTTAGAATTTACATGAAGCATGTTATAGAATATGCTTAGGTGCGGAGAATTCAAAAAGATCCCACGGAGGAATTCAATTGAAGAAGGAAAGTGGGAATGCAAACCAGGCTGATCAAGAACAGGACCACAGAGGTACTGAAATGAAGCAATATTTATTGAAAAGTAAGACGTCTCTACATAACGTTGTGTTTTGGCCGGAAGGCCTACATCAGAAATCTGTAGACTCGTTGAAAAAACTTTGAGTCCGGGGGTAGTGTAGGTGAATTATTATGGTCTTTAGAAAGGCCGTTGGTGTAAATTGATGACTGGATCATGAACAAAAACGCTCTAGTTAAAGTTTTTTCAATGAGTCTGCAGACTCCTGATGTAGGCCTTCCGGCCGAAACACAACATTGTGTCGAGTCATTTTACATTTTAATAAATATTGCTTCATTTTAGTACCTCCATGGTCCTGTTCTTGATCAGTCTGATTTGCATTCCCACTTTCCTTCTTCAATAGAATATGCTTAGACAGTTCTGCGCATAAATTCTAATTAATGCCAATTAGTGTCAATAATTGCTTGTTTATTGGCATTTATCGGTGCTGATTGGCTTGTTAACTAACTGAGTTGTATGCACAAACACAGAATACAACTGTATTTGTGCACAACATTAGTCACATTATATAGAATGTGGAGGACAGGGTTAAATTCAGTAAATGGTGCCCAAATTTGGGCATTGAAAAAAATGAGCACAAAGCACTATTCTGTAAGTGGCACTCTGGTGTAAATCCTCATGCCTAAATTAAGCACGGATCTGCTGTATTCTATAACGATGCACGCAAATTCTTGGAACACCCTTGGCCTGCCCATGCCCCTCCCATGGCCATGCCCCCTTTTCAGAACCATGCTTAAAAATCAACCAAGAAGGTGTGCACATAAATGCAAATTGTTGCCAATTAGCACCAATAATTAATTGAGCACTAATTGGTTCATTATTCAATTAAATTGCATGCACAAATTAGGTACATGCTCAAATTTGTACGCACAATTCTGAGTGCCATTTAAAGAATCTGGGGTTACAGTACAGAATTCTATATTCTACATAAGATCTTTTATAATTAAGGTGCAATCATGTATGTAAACTGCTTTGGTTCTACCACAGAAAGGCAGCATATCAACTCCATGACCCTCTATCCTTTATATCAACTCTATGGTTGGAGTAAGTGCTTGCACCTAAATATATACAAACATATTTGACCTATTATGCTAGTATTCTATAAAGTAAAGGAGATGTCTACTTTCCTTTACGGAATAGGCTCCAGATAGGTTCCCCTTTATAGAATTACCCTCCACGCACTAAACAAACACTTCATTCTTCTAACTATCCATTTGTCACTCATCTTTAACAGTTGGATCAGGTAAAGGAGTCAATATTCAGCCATCGGCGGTGAGCGTTTTTGCTTACCGTTAATGGTGTTATTTCTTTGAATATCCAGTGTTTTTTAAGCCAGTTAAAATATAGCTGCTTAAGTGGCCAAGTGCTGACTCCACCACCGGAACGCCCCCAACATGTCTTTGAGATCGGCGCTAACTGTGATATTCAGTGGCACTTAGCTAGTTAGGTGCCGCTGAATATTAGTAGTTAGCTCTCACCAAGTGGTTTAACTGGTCAGCAGCCTGCTAAATCACTTTGAATATCGGGCCCTAAGTAGTTCAGATTATATAATTTTGTGGAATCTGCTGTGGTCAGGATTATTTTTAAACATTGTATTATTAAGGATAATCTATTTTCATTGTAACATTATTTAAAATGAATGATTTATGAGGATAGTCAGGAATTTTGCTCTGTTAGAAAGTTGTAATAGGTTACTGTGAAATGCATTTTTGATTTTTAGATGTTGGATATAATCTGCCTCAAACCCCTATGGGGATAGAAGCAAGTTATAAATGCCTAATTAAATTAAATTAAATTAATTCTTAAACACTATAAATGAGGTCACCATAGCCATAATATTTATCTTGGTTGCTTATGACCATGCAAATGACTGTGCAAATGACGAATAGTGAGCAATAGTTATCCCACCAGTATGAACTATACTGCAATAAGTGGTGCAGTATTTGTTGTATGTTAAGTAATAGGAGGGTGACATTGAAGGGGCAATTCTATAAATTAGATGCTCACATTTACATGCGTATTGGACTAAATTCTACAAATAGTGCTGACAAAATTGCCACTGAAAAAAAGTGCTAAGCGCTATTCTATCAAAGTTAGGTACCATTCGTAGAATAGCGCTTAGTGCCAGGAACTGCAAAAATATTTAGGCACAACCATTTATTTACACCAATGAAACCTTGGTGTTAATCCCCTTTCCTAAATTAGGCACAGATCTTCCTTAATCTAGAACAATGTGCCTAAATTGTAGGAACGCCTCTGATCCTCCATTAATACTCCCATGGTCTGGCTTCTTTTTCTGAGCCACGTGTAAATGTTACACACGGATCCAGACATGTACATTTATGCATATTGATTTTAATTAATGACAATTAGCACTGATAATTGACTATTAGGGCCCAATTATTGGTGCTAATTGACTTGTTATTCAGTTAAATCTTAAAATCTAAGCTAAAAGCCCACCTTTTTTTATGCTGCTTTTACCTCCTAACCCTTATTCACTTGTTCAGAACCCTTATTTTATCATCCTCACTTTAATATTCCCTTATCTCTTGTTTGTCCTGTTTGTCTGTCCTAATTAGATTGTAAACTCTGTCGAGCAGGGACTGTCTCTTCATGTTCAAGTGTACTGCGCTGTGAACGTCTAGTAGCGCTATGGAAATGATAAGTAGTAGTAGTAGCAGTAGTTAAATTGTGCATGCAAATTTGGATGTGCCCAAATTTGCACACACAATATTATTATTATTTGTTACATTTGTATCCCACATTTTCCCACCTTTTTGCAGGCTCAATGTAGCTTTCATATGACCGTTAACTGTGTTAGCTGATTCCGTTCGGAACAAATACATAGTATGAACTAATACAAAGTGATATTGTGGTAGAATGAGGTACATGTGTGGTAGGTACAATTGGGGGGAACTTAGGGATGGAAAGGGGGAAGAAGAGTCAGGTAATGTCTGTTATGGTCTTTGGTTACATTGTGTCACAAGTGCCATTTATAGAATTTGGGGGATTATGGGCTAGATTCTATATATGGCGCCTGAAAATTCCACATGGAAAAAAATACAGCTAGGCGTATTCTGTAAAGTACGCCTATATTTTATAGAATAGCCTTAAATTTCCATGCGGTATCTAGAATAATGCCAAGTGACTCCCCTACTACTTATCATTTCTATAGTGCTACTAGATGTACACAGCGCTGTATACTTGAGCCAAATATAGTCATGGCCATTTACACCGTGTTTTACTTGGTGTAAATCCCGATGTCTAAATTAGACGCAAAGCTGTTGTATTCTATTACAATGTGCATAGATGTTAGAAACACCCATGCCCTGCCCACTTTTCCACTATGCGACTTAGAATTTAGGTGCACCACGTTACAGAATATGTGTTTCTTCAGAGCAGTATCATTTGTTATTCAAGGTACCCCCTGAAGAAGCTGTAATATGTGAAACCTGGCTCCAAGTCTGGATTCACTGGAGTAATGAGGCACTGTATCTATCATAGCGAGGTGTTGTGGTAACAGTGGAAGCAGTGATCTTTCATTTTGAACTTCATGGCTGTGTTTTTTTGTTATGCTGTTGATTTTAAAAGAAGATCATGGACTCTGGACATTGTGAGATCGCTGTTAAATTATGAGGAAGTGTGATGATAGCAGTGACCTTAAAAGAGAAAAAAAAAATCACTTATTGGTCATGTTTGTTTTCTGAGCACCTTCACTATATATTTTTTGCAAATTCATATGATATCTGATCTGTTTGGGAAATTGTTTTAGCATTTTTTTTTAAGATGGATGGCTTTCTCTTTTTGATGTAACCTGCCAGGATTGTTTTTAGAATATGTCTTTTATTTTTTCATATGACTAGAATGCTTTTAAGTTAAGTCATGATGTTTTTAGAGTCTTGAATGCTACTTTCTTAATGCAAACAATTAGTCTTGATAGCATTTAAAATTAGTGAAATGACAAAGCTGGCATTTTGTACATTATAATAAATGTTGCTGCTGGAAGACAGAGTAAAAGAAAGTTTGTTGTTAATCTATTTTTGGCAGAAAAAATAAGCCCTTTAAAAATTGTGGTCCCTACCAGAGGTGGACTGACCATACGGGCAACTGGGCAGCAGTGCCTGAGAGCCTAGAGGCTCTAAGCGAGCCCACTGCCTCTCTCGAGAAACGGCAGGAACTGATGCTGCAGAAGCCAGTGGTGAAGCAGCGGTTGGAAAAGGCTGACGGGGTGTTGCCACCAGCTCTTTTCTCGCTGTGTTTTTCCCCCTCTGCAAGCACTATGGGAGAACACTGCTCTGCTTGATACTTTGGTGTGGAAAGGGGACCTTAATAAGGACTGGTTTAAATACTGCCAAGCTACTACAAGCCTGCAAAAGTTATTTTATTTTTCTTTTGGGAAGTTTGAGGAATAAAGTTTTGGTGTCCAGGAACTGAGCTCTATTAAGTGCCTTTTGACTTGAACCATTTTCTTTTTTTTTTTTTGGGGGGGGGGGGGGGGGACTATAATTGACAAATTGGGGTTTGCAAAGTAGTGACTGCGGAGGGTGCTATTGCGCCAGATCTCCAAGTTATTGAGCCTGGCTTTTGTAGATTACAATTGACTGAGGTGATATTAAGTCTCCAAGGGACCATAAGCTTATAAGAGGATGCATCCTGTGGACCAAGGACACCTCACTTCCCTGGAACCCGCCCCACACTGCAGTAGATGTGACAATATGTAAAATGAATTGAAAAAATGTCCAAAAATTGGAAAAGAGCTTGAAAATGATCTGAAAAGAAACTGGAAATCTTCTACATCACTCCGAAACATCATGGGCAATGTGAAAATTGTTTTCTAAATGAATTGAAAATCTGTAACATCCTAGTGCATTATTGTTTATTTATATGCCTGTACATGGTGTTCACAATCAATGTTAATAGTAATTGTGCAACTAGAATTTAATAAAACAATATTCACATTTCCTAGGTAAAAAGTAGTAGAGAGATAAGCTATCCTTCCCCTGCTGCTTTGTTTCCACTGCATTATCCATTAATGATGGTTATCAGCATCCTGCATTCATATCACCAAAGCTTAAGGAACTTGTGATGAACTCAAGGGTATTACAGCAATTTGCTTATAATTTTTGGACTTCAGTGATCCTGGAATTGCAGTTAGAAGGTAGCAAGTGTACTTTCAGAGAACTCTTCATTAAAATGTATTTAGCTGTCCTTCAATAAAAAAGCAACATCTTAAACTGAAACTCAAACTGGTGGATTCCCAGGCTTACAGTTAACTTTCCTATCAAGAATTAATGCAATATCATGCACACACCATTACTGAAAAATTTTACGCTGTTTTTTGCCAAGTGTTCCTATATAACAGTTTTATCACAAGGCTGACAGCCGCCATAAAAATTCCAGGCATTCTATATCAACAGCCCTCTTTGTACTAAGTTATTAAACATTAAATTTTTATTCGTCATTTGTATTCTGTTATGCAAAATAAGCTCCTTGATAAGATGTGTCTTCTTAATTGGGCCCTTGATGCTTCTTGGATCGGAGTTGTCAGATTAGCTGGAAGAAGAGGCTCTGCACTGAGCCAGCTCTCTATCAGGAGACCAATAGGTTTGTAACAACGATATTAAGTTAGTGGGGCCAAATGGAGGGCACTGCTAGGCTCAGGTGAGACTGTACATCTGTGCATGTCTTCTGCTCAGGCTCTTTTCTCATAGCATCAGCAGGGCTGATGGAAATAGATTTGTTTGTTGTTTACAGCATGCAGCTGTGGATGCTGCTGCATGGGAGTTGTATAAGATTGAAGCAAATTTGTACCGAGACTTAAAATATTGAGCTTTCCTCCAGTCAGCAGTCTCTGGAACCTTATCGCGGAAAACTTTATCTAGCTTTAAGCCTCCTCAGGGTGATTTCCATTTGCAGCTGCCTTGTTCCATCTCTCAGCGCCTGTCCAGGCTGTCTCTGTCTTAATAGTTAGAGAAGACTTGTAGTGTACAACCCACTGATGTGGCTAAGCAAGATAAGTGATGACTGAGTCAGCCATCTTCTAAATTCAAAAGGTTGTATCTTTATTGGAAAAGTGGTTAAAAACTTTCTTTGAGTTGTACTGCAGTTAGAAAGTTGAGGAATAGCCTAAAGGTTAAAGCAGGAGGTTAATAAACCAGGGAAGCCAGGGTTCAAATCCCACTGACACACAATGTGATCTTGGGCAGGTTGTTTAATCCTCCATTGCCTGAAGTACAAACCTAGAGGCTCTTTTACCAAACTGTGCTAGTGATTTCCGTGCGGCAATGCTGCAGGAATTGCTAGCGTGGTTTGGTACAAGAGGCCCTTAGATTGTAAACCCCCAAGGAGGGCCAGGAAATACCCAGCACATCTGCTTATTAACTCATCTTGAACTACTACTGAAAATGTATTATCCAAATGCAAATCCCTTTCCCTTTCCAAATCTAACTGTGACGGATGGACACTAGGGATGGGCATTTGTTTATAATGATATGGGAAATGTCATCATAAATTGTATGTTTTTTATCAAACAAAAATGAGCAGAAAAAACTGCAAAAATTAATATTTTATCATTTTGTGATAATAGTACGCACTTATAAAAGATTGTGCACGTTATTTGCAACCCAAAATTGTTTATGTATGCCCAAAGGGCACCCTTTGGGCATGCATAAATGATTGCACATGCGCACATAGGGCTGGATTGAGTAAATGGTGCTAAAAAGTAGATGCTGGGAAAATTCACACTCAACACTATTCTATAAAGGGCACTCCAGGCTGAGCAATCTTTGTAGATAGCGCTATTCTGTAAACGGCATTCCGAGTTGGTCTCCATATATAGAATAAAGCCTAGTACTGGGATCTGCACCTAACTTTGCAAGGATTTACACGAAATGAAACTTGGTGTAAATCCCCACTCCTAAATTAGGTATGGATCAGGTGTATTCTGTAACAGTGTGCACAAATTCTCAGAATGCCCATGACACGCCCATGCCCCTTCCATGGCTATGCCCCCTTTCAGATCCACACACTAAAATTTATGTGCATGACTTTATAGAATATGCCTAGAAAGCTGTGTATGTAAATTTTAATTGTTGCCAATTAGCACTAATAATTATTAGCACTCAAATATTGACGCTAATTGGTTTGCTATTCAATTATCTACGGTGAAGCCCCTGGATACATGACAGACTTGATCGACTTACCAACTAGAAACACATCAGAATCAACATGAACATATCTAAATCTGCACTACCCAAGCTGCAAAGGCCTCAAATACAAATCAACTTACGCATCCAGCTTTTCCTACATAAGTACACAACTGTGGAACACATTACCAAAAGCCTTGAAAATGACGCACGACCACCTAAACTTCCGGAAATCACTAAAAACTAACCTATTCAAAAAGGCATACCCTACCGATCCAACTTAAATGCCTGATCTCTGCGACACACAAAACTAAAGTATGTTATGGACATAACTCTTCCATTTTACGATCCCCTAATTGTGGCTGTGCCACATGAACTTTATCCTACCACAACATCACTTTGTATTTGTTCTCACCGGAGCCGGCAAACGCCTCTCCAGTACTATGTAAGCCACATTGAGCCTACAATATGTGGGAAAATGTGGGATACAAATGTAAGAAATAAATAAATAAATTGTGCATGGAGATTGGGTGTGGACCCAAATTTCTACATTGCAAATTTGAGCACCATATATAGAATCTGGGGGTTAATGTGTATTCCAGCGCCCAACTTTGGGCATGAGGACTTACTTGTACCAGTTGAAATCTGGTGTAAATCCTGGCACACAACTTGGGTGCGCTGCTCCCAAATTCTATAACATTGTGCATAATTCTTTGGAATGCACCTGACCAGCCCATGCCCCTCCCATATCCATGCCCCCTTTGAGGTGCACGCGAGAGGATTTGGGCATAGATCTTTCTAGAATTGTGTGCAGCCAGATCCATGCGCAAATCCAAATTAGAGCTAATTTTCATCAATAATTGATTATTAACGGCCTATTATTGAATGTTAATGGCTCATTAACTAATCATGTGCAATTTTGGGCACCCAATGAAACAAACATTCCCAGAAATGACATGGGAAGTGTTATGAAATGAAAATTGGCTGCTCATCCCTAATGGATACATACCTTGCTGTGTTTTTATATACAAAGGGAAGTCAAGCGAATAAGGATAAAGAAAAAAGTGAACATAGCATGGTCTCACCCATATAGAACATGTTTGGTCATAGTTCCCTACCTGTTGACCAATTAAAGAGTAGAACATCTCTCTTAATAGATGCCAACATATGCTTTGGCTTGCTCCTTCCTGCAGTGTATAAAGGTGGCATGAACGCCTTGTACCTAATTGCCAGAAATAGATGCATAACTTGTAGTTTTGTATAAGTTATATACGTCAGCATACATCACACTTCCAATCCACCCACATTCTATGTATATGTCTAACTGTAAAATACAAACTATATGTACACATGTATTTATAGAATAGCTCTTAAGCAGTGTGTGTGTGTGTGTGTGTGTGTATATATATAAACATTTTTGTTGGTATTCTAAATTTTCACACATGCAAAATGCATAAATATTAGAAACCTACTTTATAGAATTACTCCCTTGTATACATTTTCCCTTCCAATGGTCTTTGATTATTCCCTGATTTCTTTTTGCTTTCCCTTCATCTTTTCCTGTATAGAATATGTGATTGATAGCCACAGACAATTGCTAGTGTTTCATGCTTAAAACTACTAAAGAATGTTTCTTGTGTTGTGAGCCAACATGTCACAGTATCAAGCTGCGTTTATGATAGCAGTAGATTTACCCTTTTTTTCCTTTTTTTGGCTGGGCATACCTGTATTGCAGCTCCCTGCCTCCTGCTGCTGGGAAAAAGTGAGAAAAACCTCTCTGCTGCTCTCCGCTCTTCTGTGAGGAATCAGCAGCATCAGAGCTTGGTTCCACCCCCAGCTGTTCCTGCTGCTTCTTTCTATTGGCCGGCTGACATCCTAGAACACCCATCTCCTTGAAGATGCACTCTCATTGGCTGGCTGCTGTCCCAACTCCTCCTCCCTGTAGGACTTCCCTGATGACATCACTTTAGAGCTGTGAACTGATTGGATCCAAACTTCCTGGTGTCCCCCTCCAGTAATGAGTGGGCGGGACATCTCAGGTTGATGCTGTCCAATTGGTTTAGCCCCTCTCTGTGGAGGGGGACACAAGGAAGTTTGGATCCAATCAGTTCACAGCTCTAAAGCGATGTCATCAGGAAAGCCCTGCAGGGAGGAAGAGTTGGGACAGCAGCCAGCCAATAAGAGTCCATCTTCAGGGAGATGGGTGTTCTAGGATGTCAGCTGGCCAATAGAAGGAAGCAGCAGGAACAACTGGGGGTGGAACCAAGCCTCTTTCCCACAGACACTGTTTCTTTGATGGACCCTTGTCTTCCTTGTATTTTTGGTAAGTCACCATTACTTTTATGCTTTACATTTCGGTACAGACCCCCCCTCTAATTTCTTGCCAGTAAAATGTAATTATAAAAAGAAACATATGGCATGGCTTTCATACACGCAAAGAAGCTGTGTGTAAGCTGGTATATATATATTTTTGTGCTCCATCTTCCCTGCCTTGTTTCTTCCCTTCTCCTAATTGCGATATTGAAGAACCGGTAGGTCCACACCTCCCGTTAAAATTTCCACAGTAGAGATAGGGATTGCTTTTGTGCATGGGGTCAGAAACAGTAGCGCATCGCATCACATTTTTTAAATTACATTTGAACCCCTGTGCTTGGCAGGCTCAATGCGGCTTACATTCACATTATAATAGTAATTAGCTCATTTGCATTCTGTTTTCGTTAGCTGCTACCATGACAGGAAAATGGCTCAGAGAACCCTTTTGTGCTTGTCCCGGTTTACTACTTGCGCGCTAAACTGGCTAGAACCAGTTTAAAAACCACGTTGCTGGCTCGTTAAGTTTAGTGCATCTGGCCCTCATTGTGCCCTAATGAGGTATTGCAATAATCAATGTAATTAAAAGGTATCGAAATACTTAAGAGGTGGATAGTCTGTTAGCGGCCTCTTTTATAACTTCTAGACATATAGCTATGCATCTATTTTCAGCAGTACTCATATGTATAAGCATCCATTTGACAATCCATATATATTTGTCTAGTCATAAAGGCCCAGACTCCACTCTCCGGAACCTGTAAGCCACATTGAGCCTACTGCTATGCGGGAAAATGTGGGATACAAATGTAATAAATAAATAAAATAAATGCATCCAAATGTAGGCACTGGAAAAATCAGCACGGAGCGCTATTCTATACAGCTCCCCAAGTTGAGTGTTCTTTATAGAATAGCACTTAAGAGCTCATTCCTGAGCCCATATTTGGTGTAAATGCTGGTGCCCAACTCTTAAATTGTTACCCATACTAGTTACACAATCCATACACAGCTGTGAGACTTAAATATGTATGTATGAGGAATGACCTCAGTGGAGACTCGTTTCACAAGGCTAAGACAGGGTCAAAGTTCGCTTGCCTTGTTACAGGTCATGCTACTAATCCTCTCTCATTTTTGTATTTTTATATCACAAAATGTATCTTACTTTCTTTATTTTCATATTTCCACGTTCATTCTGAAATGGTACTTAAGAATCATTTATCTCAATGTGAAGGACCGGATGCCCGACATGTGCCCAACTCTTGGCATTTGGACGCAAGAATGCTGGTATTCTATAACTCCACATGCAAATTTTTGGAATGCTTGTACCACACCCCTGGCCATGCCACCTTTTGAGTTGCGCATTAGGGGGTTTAGGCATGTGGGGTTATAGAGTAGCACACAGGAAGGTGTGCGTGCAAAATTTAATTAATGCCAATTAACTGCAGTAGTTGATTGTTAACATCAGTTTATTGCTAGTTAATGGTTTGTTAGCTAATAAATCGAAGATGTGTGCACAAATTTTGGCACCTAAATTTGGACACCATATATAGAATCTGGGTAGTTATTAAAGTGTAATAAAAGTCAGGTTTTTACCGCAGTTAGATTTACCATGGTGGTGACTAACCTGCGCTAGTGCAGTACCACAAATTAGTCACTTCCACTGTACAAAAATAACACTGATTCAGATCATGTAAGTAGCTTTATTATACCTTTCTGGGAGCATTGGTTCACAAAGTCACGGCCCTATGCTGCTAGGCAATACCTAAAAATAGACTTGTACACTCCTGGCTTCTTCCCTCCCCCCCCCCCCCCCCCAAAGATCTTCCTCCCCCCAGCACAGACCATTTTGAACCCAGAGTTACCAAGGACAGGATCAACAGGGGATCATTCCTAACTTAAACACAGTAGACACCAGTGAACCAAAAAGGCAGGCCCAGTGAGGCCTACAAGAGGGTGAGGGGTTTTAGGGAAATGGGTCTACCTGGGATAGGGGAAGATCTTCAAGGGGGGGGGGGGGAGTTTGTGATGGGAGTGAAGTTCTTCAAGGTTGGGGGGGGGGAACAGGGATGTAGAAGGCTATTTACAGGTGTTTCCTAAGAGTACCATGTACCACAAGACTAGGGTGAAAGGTCATGGCCATGGGCAGGAGTAAACCAGCAACACTCCTACCCAAATGGATCCCTTCTAGACCACCAGGGATTCAGGTAGGCACTGTGGGGCCTACCAGGAGTGGAGGAGAGGCCAAGGCCAGGAGCCATGAGGGGGGCTGTGGAGCATCTGTTCTTTACAGGGATGCCACAGGAAGGGGTTCAGAACATTTTTGTTTTGTGTCATCTCCCATGACGAGAAAAGGGAAACCCCCCAAACAAACAAATATTTCCATAAATAGCAAGGGAAGCAATATAAAACAAAAGTTTTCTGGCTGCCCTTCCCTAATAAGTTATAAAGCTCATATTAAATGTTGCCATTTTAACTGTCTGTTTTAGATGGTTTCTAATTATAGAGATAAGCAGACTCAAACATTTCATTTTGTTTAGGATTTTTTAAATTTCATTTTGGAGGGGGAAGTGTCATCAATGTACACTATTGACAACATGGGAAACAAAATTTCATTATTTCTCCCTTTTGTTTGGGTTAATAATGAAATGAAAAAGACACTGTAAATTAGGGGTGTCTTTTACTAAGGTGCACTGGCGTTTTTAGCACGCGCTAAAAATAGGCGCTCACTAAGCGCTAAAGACGCAGATGTATTCCTATGAGCATCTTTAGCGTTTAGAGCGTGCCTATTTTTTTTAATGCGCACTAAAAACGCCAGCGCACCTAATTAAAAGACCCCCTAGATTTTCTTGTGTCCTCAAATGTAGTTTTATAAATCAATTTGCATTTGGCAAAGCTTTTGTTCCAACCCACATGTCTCATTTCCTATATACAGCCCCTAAAAAAACCTGGAGCTTCTAATGCAAATATGGGACAATACTTTCAACCTCGAATCCCATATATTTGAGGTAAAAAGAAATACGTTTAAGAAATGTATAGACTGCTTCCAAAGTGGTCCTTTTACAAAGCTGTAGTAGGAAGTGAACTTAGCGCACCCTTATGCGGATCTTTCCCGTGAGCTAAGGACATTTTTGACTGCAGCCAGAAAATGGCCAATTTCCCATTTTCCAAATTAATGACCATGTGCAAATGTTGCCATTAGCGAGTGGCCATTAACAAAAATTAGAGCTTGAACCCTTACTGTCACCTATTTTGAAGGCAGTAAGGGCTAACGTACTAATCTGTTAGCGTTTGGCAATGCAGCTGTACTGATTAATGCAGACACACTCCTTACGTGAAAATATTTTACAAATATTTTAGTATGCAGTTTGCATGCACACATTGAAAAATGACCGCAGGATGCCTCAGCGCACCTCGCTGTATGCCATTTTAAGCTGCAGTAAGCACATATCAGTGCTTACTGCAGCTTCATAAATTGACCCCTTAGTATGATAGAAGTGAATGTTTACTAAATTGCAAATGGTAATGCAGATTCATCTATTTTGGGGGTTGATGAAGTGAAGAGGATGATTTTATCTTTAGTGATTACATAGTTGAATTTTTATATATTTTTTTAAATGTTGGATTGTCTGTGTGCTTTTTAAAAATCTACAGTTGATATAGTACTTGGCTGATTTTAGGAAAAGTATGAAGAGAGAGAGCTCCACTAGTTTGTTAAAGGTGCTCCACTGGCTACTGCTATGGGCCAGAATAAAATTTAAAATTCTGACTTTGATTTTATGGCATTGAAAAATCTGAGTTCTTCTTAATCCGAGTGGCAGGCATTTCTGGTATAAAGCTACAAAATGACTTAGCTTTAGCCAGCAATCATACATAACTTCCTCACGTTGTGCTATCTTAGAGCGTACCATAAGATTAGATCTAGACTTTTTGCATTATCAGCACCAGTACTTTGGAATCAAATTTGTTATGAGTTATGAATGGAGTTTAATTATGGGGTTTATAGTTTTTAGAAAAGGCATAAAAACAATGTTCTGTAGTAAATTACAAATGCTTATTATTTTATATTTTGGTTAGATAATTTTCTTGCATCTATTAGGATATCACTTATTAACAGACCACAGTTAATGTGTGTAATCTCCCACAGGGTACACTGCATAAAATGGGCCGTACAGTAGATAACGTAAGTTAATGGCATTAGTATGTGCTGTTAGTAAGGGGATGATATTAAGTCCTTGGCAGTCAGCATTTTTTAAAACACCGGCCATCGTGGGTGAAAAAGTGCTGGATATTCAGCAACTGGATCCGGGAATCAGCTTCTGACTAGTTGCTGTCACATGGTGTTTGCTGATTGGTTGGCTGGTCTTTTGTTCTCTCTGTGGATTAACTTGTTTTTATAACCACGTGCATACATACAGGAATTATTCAAGCCAATCAGCTTCTTCTCAGAGAAAGTTGTTTGTGACCCCTGAGGCAGGCGCTTTGGCGCCGAAACACGGACCGTGTCGGATCTTTGATATGACTATTCTGAATAAACTGTTTTTTTATATTATCTCCCTATTGGTTTGTGCATTTGTCAGCCTCTACTTTTGCTGTTTCACTTACTGCATAGCCATTTCTTTAAAAAATAAGACAGCTATTACCCGCTGTGGTAAAAGGGGGCCTCAGCGAGTGTCAAAAAGACACACTGACGCCAGTGCAGGCCCTCTTTTACCGCAGCTTGGTAAAAGGACCCCATGGTTAGCAGCCTGAATATCACTACTAACCAGATATCCGCTGGCACCAGCGAAGGTACATTCCAGAAAGGGCATACCCAGTGCTTCATTGAGGAAACTTCAGGTAGCGCAGAATGCAGTAGCAAGGATTTTGATGAAAATCAGAAAAGGAACTAGTGCTTTTCCATTGTTGGTGAACTAATATGTGAACATAATGTTGATTTTTAGGAGTTTGCACTCACAGTCTCGTCCATTACTTTGCTCTCTTATTCAACAGTACATCCCAAAATGACCTTTGCATTCTATGAACCAAAACCTTTTAGGGATTCCCAAATAAATCAGTTTTTTGTAGGAAAAGATTGGGAATGAAAGCATTTCGACAACAGGCTGTTGAGCAATGAATAGGTTACCACATGAGACTGGGACATTGTCATCTGTACTTATTTTTAGAAAGGTATTGAGATCTTATTTATTTCCTAGATGATGAAATTGTGAATGCTATATGTATTTAATTTATTGTATTTATTTGTTTTATTATACTGTTCACCATCTTGAATATCAATTTTCTTGCCAAGAATATGGTATATATATATAGAGAGGGGGGGGGGGGGAATTTTCAATATGATGTCTAAATCTGATTTTGAATGTTTTGCAAAAAAGAAATGAAAAAAAAAATCCAGTAGTGAAAATGGCTATTTTCAAACGTCCAACTTTATGTTTCAAAAATAGCCATTTGGTAGATGTTTTTGTACTCAGTGCATCCAACTTTGAGGATCATTTTAAAAAATGCCCAAGGGAAAAACACACAAAAACAAGCTACTGGAATATATGGGGGTGGAGGGGGGGGGGCAGAATTCTTAGTGGACTGGCCACACAGATATTCTAGCAAAGCAGTGAGGCAGGCTATGGGGAATTGCAGTGCAATTCACATAAAAGGTCCCAGTACACATCTCACCATTACTCCTGTATATTGTATGATGAGCCCTTCATAACCCACTAAAAACCTACTGTACCCAACTGTACACCATTACAATAGCCCTTCTGGGTACAGTAGGTTTTTAGTATTTTTTGGAGGACTGACATGTTCCTCCACAAGTGTACCAGTTAGAGTAGAATATGGGCCTGGGTACCCTTCTCTACAGTCCATTGCACTGACCACTAGGCTATTCCTGGGACCTGCTTGCTGCTCTAATAGGAATGGCAATTGTATCTGCAGCTGTCGTGCAGCCTGCTATATACTGTTTCTGTCACATCTTAGGGGGACTGGGAGGGGGCCATTGACCACTGGGGGAGCAAGGGGGTTATGCCTTAATTCCTCCAGTGGTCATATAGAGGCATATTTTTGAAGCACTTAGATTTACAAAGTTCCATGGGTTTCTATGCAATTTTGTAAGAGTAACTCCTTTGAAAAGGAAATGAGACTTGATATACCACCTTTCTAAGGTTTTTGCAACTACATTCAAAGCAGTTTACATATATTCAGGTACTTATTTTGTACCAGGGGTAATGGAGGGTTAAGTGACTTGCCCAGAATCACAAGGAGCTGAAGTGGGAATCAAACTCAGTTCCCCAGGATCAAAGCCCACTGCACTAACCACTAGGCTACTCCTCCACTCCAAATGAGCCCCTTGGTCACTTAATCATCATTAAAATAGATCTAGCCAAAAGAATCTTAATTTTGGCCCTAGATGTTTTTATGTTGTTCCATTATTGCAGAAAAACATCTATCTTTTGGTGTCTCCCTTGTCCCACCCAAAACATGCCCCCTTGAAATTTGGACAAACTATGGCGCAAAAATCGCAACTTAGACATTTTTGAGACAAAAATGTCCTTCTGCCACCTTATAACATTTTGCTTTTTGCATTTTTTTTGTGTGTTTTGAAAATGAGCCCCATAATTTTATAAATAAATGACTAAAAATATTCAAACAGGTGGATGTTGGGATTTATACTTGCTACCCAGGACATCTAGGTTTCAGAAAAGCACCCCTAATGAGTAGCACTCCATTACATGAATTAGGGAAAGTTTCCTTCTTCTTAAAAGCCCCTCCTCCCCCTCCCTGAAAAAGTCAAACTGTGAAGAGATAACAAGCTTCTGATAACTTCAGGACACACAAATATATATATGCCCAATAATCAAAATGATTTAAGTGCGCAGGAGAGACTCTTTCCTGCTTAAATCACACTCAATGGACTGGACACCGATATTTAGTGGCACACAACTGGGCAATGGCAATAAACGTTGGGTCTGAACAGCCATGTGTTAGGTAGGCTGAAAAGGGGCGTTCCGGAGGCGGAGTAGGGAAGGAGCTAGCAGCTATTTACAGGTGCTGGAAATATTTAGGGGTAGCACATACATAGCTAAGCAACCAAACTGGACTGCATAAAAAGCAGTTCTAACTTTGCTCACTTAGGGGCCCTTTTACAATACAGCAGTAAGCTCAATGCAAGCTTACTGCTCGCTAAAAAGGAAGTAGAACGGGCTAACACAGCAGCCCGGTGGTAATTCCCACCCCCACTGCATGCCGTCATATCTGGCACTACAAAAATATTTTTATTATGTAGCCCAGTGTTTACCCAGCGGTAATCAGGCAGTGCTGCAGGCTGCTTGGTTACCGCTGGGTTAGCGCAGGAGCCCTTACTATCACCTCAATGGGTGGCGGTAAAGCCCCCCCCCCAAATGATCACACGGCCATTTCCTAAAGAAAAGAAAGACCTCCCTTTTACCTGCTGTGGTAAAAGGAGGCCTCGGCGCACGTCACAAACACGTGCCGATACCAGAGCAGGCCCCCTTTTGCCACAGCTTGGTAAAAGGAGCCCTTAGCCATGTGCATATCTGCCAGTGGTGTTTTGCCTGCCACAAATGTGCTCCCCTTCTCTCCCTCCCAAGCCTCCCCACAATATAACCATTACAAATTCTCTTTCCCAATACCACCCCTCGATTCCAATCCCCCTGATACCAAGCACCCCTTCCCATGTGTTAGTAGACCTCCAAGCCTACCTTTACCTCACTGGTGGTTTAAGGGGTCTTTGGGACAGGAGTAAATTCCACTTGCTCCAGCCCCTTAGCAGCTGCAGCTTTAAAGTGGCAGTTGCAACTGTAAAGCTAGTCTTGCGGTACTACCTCTAAAGGTCAGCCTTTTTTATATGGACATTTGACCTCTAATGGTAATACTGTGAGACTACTACTTGTAGTCATTGGGGTGGGGGGGGGGGGGAGTGTTTGGATCTTCATTCTCTACCACACATACCAGCGCCTTTTTTCCTTCAATAAAAACTGGCCCCTAAGCACACAGAAACATACTACCCTATATTTAAAACTGTTTAACTAGTCAGGAATGGCTCCTGGCTGGTTAAACCACACTTAGTCGGCTATCTGGCAATATTCAGTGGGAGACAGCTGGTTAGCATCTAGCAGATAACTGGTTATTTCACTTGATATAACTGTCTATCTGCTGATATTCAGCACATCACTGGTTAAGTTTGGCGGCCAAATTTGGCTGCCAAAATAGCAGGTATATCTTTCGCTGGTTTAAATTTAACTGGTCAGTGCTGAATATCGGCTTGGCCGGTTAAATGTAAACTGGCCCAGATACACCCGGATATTCACTGGAAAAGGCCCAGCATGAAATATCCGGGCTCAGAACCAACCGTGGTCTGAATATTGGGCCCATAGTACCTTGATTTAAACAATATGGGGATGATTTTATAAAGGGGCATATTCTTTGAGTGGTAAAGCCCAAGCCCACTTTGGAATATTTTAATAATTTATTTGTAGATGTGGCAACATGCATGCATAAATGGCCCTTTACACAATACTGACCAGTTGGTAGGTACATGCATATAAGATAACTTTGGTAGTGGGTGCACACAGAGGTGGAATATGGATGGAGTGTGGGCACAAGTAGATTATAAAATACTATAATTTACACATGAGCATGACCAGTGACGTTCCTAGGGTGGCTGACACCCGGGGCGGATCGCCGATGCGCCTCTCTGGGTGCAGCGCGACCCCCCCACCCCCGGCAAAAGGACACCCCCGGGTGCATTTTTACCTGCTGGGGGGGTGCCGCGCGCCTGTCGGCTTCGCTCGTTCCATGCTCCCTCTGCCCCGGAACAGGAAGTAACCTGTTCCGGGACAGAGGGAGCATGGAACGAGCGGAGCCGACAGGAGCGTGGCACTCCCCCAGCGGCGTGCACCCGGGGCGGACTGCCCCCACCGCCCCCCCTTGGTACGCCACTGAGCATGACAAATATTGGTGTGGGCATTTTCACCTGCCCTACCTGGTGTAAATGTCTGCTTGTGTGATTTATACTAATATTTCAGAAAGAAAAGTAGGCACCTACTTTTCTTTATAAATAGCCTGTAAGTACACACTTTCTTACTCTCTAAATATCAACATTATCTCCAATGACGCTTGTTAACCATCCATGTAGCTGAAACCCTCCTCAGAACCACCAGCAGCTTACACTCAGATCAGGGGGATCAAAGAAAGGGAAAGGGAAAGGGAAATGGAACTTGATATACCACCTTTCTAAGGTTTTGCAACTACATTCAAAGTGGTTTACATATATTCAGGTACTTATTTTGTACCAGGGGCAATGGAGGGTTAAGTGACTTGCCCAGAGTCATGAGGAGCTGCAGTGGGAATTGAACCCAGTTGCCCCAGAATCAGAGTCCACTGCACTAACCTACTCCTTCACTAGCAACATTCCATGTAGAAGCCTGCCCTTGCAGATCAGCAATGCAGCCGCGCAGGCTTCTGTTTCTGTGAGTCTGACGTCCTGCACGTATGTGCAGGATGTCAGACTCACAGAAACAGAAGCCTGCGCAGCTGTGTTGCTGATCTGCAAGGGCAGGCTTCTACATGGAATGTTGCTAGTGGAATAGCAACATTCCATGTAGAATCTCAAATAGTAGCAACAGAATCTCAATAGTAGCAACATTCCATCTAGAATCTCCAATAGTAGCAACATTCCAGAATATCAAATAGTAGCAACAGCAACATTCCATGTAGAATCTCAAATAGGGAAAGGGAAATGGGACTTGATATACTGCCTTTGAGGTTTTTGCAACTACATTCAAAGCGGTTTACATATATTCAGGTACTTATTTTTTTGTACCAGGGGCAATGGAGGGTTAAGTGACTTGCCCAGAGTCACAGGGAGCTGCGGTGGGAATTAAATTCAGTTCCCTAGGATCAAAGTTCACTGCACTAACCACTAGGCTACTCCTTATTGCTCATTAAGGGGCCTTTTTACTAAGCTTTGGTAAAAAGGGTCCTACACTAGCGGCAGAGGCCGTTTTTGCCGCACGCTGAGGCACTTTTTACCACAGCATGTAAAAAGGCTGAAAAAAAACATGGCCATGCATTAAGATTGCTTTCAACGCATGGTCATGTGGGGGCAGAACTTACTGCCAGCCATTGAGGTGGCAGTAAGGGCTCCCGCATTAACCCTGTGGTAACCAGGTAGTGCACAGCGCTGCCTGATTACCGCCAGGTACCCTCTGCAGAAATATTTTTTGAATATTTCCACTAATGCCGGAAATGCCGCGTGCTGGGTTGGAACTACCACCGTCACCTGTGCTGGGCCGGCAGTAGCTCCAGATTAGCTCGACATAAGCCCACCGTGGGCTCACTGCCACATAGTAAAAGGGCCTCTAAGGTTTGATAACGATGGACACAGAATTACTTATAGCTGTTATTGGCCTTGAAATCTATTGTATCCAATCAAGAAGTTTTCACCAATATTATATATATATATATATATATATATATATATATACAGTCACGTTGTTTGCTCTGTATTCCATGCATCTGCCCGAAGAAGCAAATAATTCTTAAAAATGGACTAAGAGAAAGAACTGGGAGGATTTGTCTTCAGAATTCTCTCTGTGTGTCATCTTTGGGCTATTATGAGACCTAGCCGGAGCTTACAAGCATTATAAATCTGCCTCCTGCCAAAGTCATTGCTGCTGCTTGGCTGCCTTCATGCTAACAGACCAGGGACCAAGACTCAGAACAGCTGGTCCCACTTTGAAGAGAGACTATTCAGATGTCCACATGCTCCTTGATGAAAATCATAAGACGAGGCTAATTTAATTTTTTATGCAGGGTATTTAAGATAGCAACATTTAGTAACTGTAAAGTATAAGTTGAAATAAAATAGCTGAGTGCTATATTTTCATATACAAGACAACAAACTGAAAGCAACATCTAATGTATTATGTAATGTATAATTGTTGTGAGCCTTTTTGGGCTATAAACACCTAATGAAAGCCAAGATGAGCTTGAAAAGATTTTGTTATCTAATGAGCCAGATTACTAATTATGAGGTCTTAATATTTCAAAACTTGTGGGCAATATCCCCTACAGGCGGGTGAGAAGAATGGATGGGGATAGGATCTGGGGGCGTTTTTAATTTCGGAGCATGGAGGCTGACTGCAAGTGCTTTAATTTAAGATAAATCAAAGTGAAAAATGTCCTTTATTTTATTTTATTTACAACATAAAAACACATACCTAGAAAGCAGGAAAAAATATAAAGACTGGCAAATTAAATGTAAAATATTAATAAAGCAAGCCCTGAGTAAATTTGAAAGAAGACCTGCCAAAAAGATAAAATATATATATTTTTTCAAAATCATCCATACTGTAAGATGAGCTATTAGACATACAGGGAACAAAAGGGGTACTTCAGAAAAATTAAGCAAATTATTGTACAGCTTTGTCAGGAATCAAACCTGTTGCCTCATGGGTTATAAAAAGACTTGCAGCTTAATTTTAACCTGAGTAGGAAATATGACTATAAACAGGAGGAGACACCCAATCTCTCCCCCCACCCAGACGAGCCCATTGGACCAGCAAGATGTGTGTCTTATCAGTGACAGAATATCAGGAAGTGGGCCTGTCCTGCATTAGCTATTATCCCAGCTCTTATCTGCTGTTACTATGGAGTTAAAGTTCAGCTCGTGGTGGTCAGCTTTTAGTTTTAAACACTTCCTTAAATTCAGTTGTCATCTCCATCACCTCTACTGGAATGCCATTCCACACATCCACCACCTTTTCCATAAAGAAGAATTTCCGTAGATTACTTCCAAGTCTATCCTCTTTCACCTTCTTCCTATGTCCCCTCAGTGAAGAACTTTCTTTCAATTCAAAGATGCCCACTTCCTGTAAATTTATGCCATGGAAGTATTTAAATGTATTTATCATGTAAAAGTGAGTTTGCCCAGGATCCATGGCAGGGACTATGATTGGGAGAGGAGACAGAATGGAGAGGGTGTCAAGGGCATCATACAACAAAGACAAACAGTATATACCCATGTCTAAGGCAAGCTTGGAAGTGGTATTCAGAGGACCAGGGAATTAGTGGTCTGAGCTGTGGCTTCCAGCAGAGGAAAGGAAGGTGCTGAGGTTTCTCCTCCTCCTCCTCCTCCAATGGAGGTATGTGGCTGTGCCTCCAAATGTCCTTCCCCTCTTGCTCCTGCAGCTAGGGGTGAGGCCTGGCAACTCCTACTGTCCATGGTCTTCCTCATACTCTTCCAGTGTCCCTTCAGGGGCAACTGGCTGGTCTAGCTGAGGCTGGTCTGGCTGAAGCTGGGTGGTGGCAGCTGGCTGGTCTGGCTGAAGCTGGGCAGTGGCAGCAGGCTGGTCCGCTGGGGAGTGCCCTGTGTGTGTGTAAAAAGTTCACAATTGAGACCTACAAGGCTTGCATAGTAGTGTAGCTGTCTGTCAGGAGGCAGGGACAGGGACAACTGTGATCAGTTATGGTTACTGGGGGTACATGTCTGAGGTATGGCACCAATGAGATGACATAGCAGGGAACCCTGGAAGCAATGAGATCAGATGGGTTAGTCCCCGAGAGGGTGGTCTGGCTATGTCCACACCGCATATATTTTGGCCCTACTGGGTGGGCAGGCACTGGATGGGAGGTAGTATGGCACTGCATTGTTGGCACACAAAGACGTCCATGTCAAAAACGGCCAAATGCAAGCCATTTGGATGTGGGAGAAGCCAGCATTTCTACTGCACTGGTCCCCCTGACATGCGAGGACACCAATCGGCACCCTAGGGGGCACGGCAGTGGACTTCATAAAATGCTCCAAGGTACATAGCTCCCTTACCTTGTGTGCTGAGCCCCCCAACCCCCCCAAAACCCACTACCCCCAACTGTACACCACTACCATAACCCTTATGGGTGAAGGGGGGACCTAGATGTGGGTACAGGGGGTTTCTGGTGGGTTTTGAAGGGCTCGCTGTTTCCTCCACAAATGTAACTGGTAAGTTGGGGGTATAGGCCTAGTTCCATCTGTCTGAAGTCCACTGCACCCAATAAACTGCTCAAGGGACCTGCATGCGCTGTCACGGACCTGAGTATGACATCTGAGGCTGGCATATAGGGTGGCAATCATTATTTTTAATGATTTTTTTGAGGACGGGAGGGGGTTAGTGACCACTGGGGGAGTAAGAGAAAGTCATCCCCGATTCCCTTCGGTGGTCATCTGGTCATTTCAGGCACCTTTTTGTGCCTTATTCGCAATAAAAACACGTCTGGACTATGACAGCCTGAACTTGTTAAATCTGAGAAACTCAGGGGTCCTTTTACTAAGTGGCGGTAAGCACTATCGTGTGCTTCTTGTGTGCCAAAATGCACTACTGAGGGGCGCATTTGGGTGCCCTGCGGTAGTTCAGGAGTGTTTATGGGGTAGAGAGTAAGCATACCCAGTACTAATCGGTTCGCACAGCTCATTGCCGCATGCCAACTGATTAGCACATGGCTAGTGCATGAGCCCTTTCCGCCTACTAATTAGATGTTGGTAAGGGCTCATATGCTAGTGAAAATGTGCTAATTTGGAAATTAGCACCTGGTCATTAATAGGAAAAATAGAAATGCAGTCATTTTACAGCCACGCTAAAAGTGGCCTCAGCTCACAGGGGAACCCACATGCTGTCACGATCTCAGGCTCTCGGACACTGGAACAATGTGAGCCCTTGAGCTGCTGTCAAGGAATGGCAGCAGCAGACAAAATTCCCCAACCAGGACTGGACAAACAAGCAAGGATGGAGCTGGAATCTGGACCGGACTTCGCTGGAATAGCAGGACTGGAGTAACCGGACTTCACCTGCCCTGACCACCGTTTCCCAGAGGTTGAGCTCCTAGGTGCGGGCGGCCTGCAGGACTTACAGGACGGAGCTGAGAGACAAGAAATCCTGGACCGGAGTGACTGGAACAACAGGATACTCGAGGCAGACACTGAATACTAAGCAAGCTTGACTAAAACAGGACTCAGGATTCTCACACAGGGTATAGGATACTGAAACAAGCTTGACTGAACAGGGACTGAAGGTCAGAGGGGAAAAGAACAAACAGGGCAGGCTAGGCAGGATACAAAGCTAGGCCTCACCGACAAACAATAAAGCAATGGCTGAAGACTGACAGGCAGCCACTGAGAAGGATGCAAGCAGTAGTGCTTAAGAGCATAACTGCACACAGACTAAACAAGAACAAGGCAAGGCATACAGGCAGGAAACAAAGCAAGGCAGAAGTGCTCCTATCAGCACCAAAAGGGTAAAGCAGGGAAGCTAAAAGGGTAAAGCAGGGAAGCTCAAAACAAAGCAAGACAGAAGTGCTCCTAACAGCACACCAAGGCAAAAGTGTTCCTAACAGTACCAAAAGGGTAAAGCAGGGAAGCCAAAAGGGTAAAGCAGGGAAGCTCAAACAAAGCAAGGCAGAAGTGCTCCAAACAGCACACCAACTAACCTCGACCTTTGGCGTTGCAAAGGCCCAGCTGAAAGGGCCAGGTGCATAATTAAGGCAATTACAAGTGAGGTCACAGGTAAGGGTGCTGCTTAGTTCCAAACAACCCAAGCAAGTTTGGCAAGCAGGAAGATCCGAACCGGACTGGAATGACTTCTGAAAAATGCTTGGGAAACAGCAAGAAAACAGTCTATAGCAACCATCGGTTCTGGCCACCAGAGGTCGAGGTGAGCACAGACATGGAAAATAGTCACAATCGTGACACATGCTAATTATAGAGCGGGCCACCTGTCTGATGAAATGTGTAGCTGAAATGCTGTCGTTTGTCCACAGCTTATGTGGACCCTGAAGCAGCTTTGCCAAAATCAGCTGGAGCGAAACGCTGGCCACCGTTGGCCCGGTTTGGGGCTGTCCAGAGGATTATTGATATTCTCAGCAATGCGTTTCATGATCACAGAAGTGCATCAGCGCAGTTTGTGACTGCATGGAAGACAACTGTGCATAAGCTAAGTATTGGATTATTTAACTCCAAACAAGTGTATTTGAAGTATATGGTGAAGCTTGAAGTTATAAATGTGTATCTGTTTGAAAGGAACATATTTTTGGACATCTTTTTTTGAATTTTGTCTAAATACTAGAAGGTTTTTTAGCCAATGATGAGGAACAGATCTTACTGACCCACATCTAGATCATTTTAATCGCCAGCAGCTCATTAGACTTATAGGTCTAGAGCACCTTGAGGCTTTTCCTTCTTGATAAATAGAAATTCACTCATTTTTTTGTTTGTGTGGATCATTTGATTTATTTGGGTATACATTTTTGAGTTAGTTTGATTCCACCTCCACTGCTTTAGTTGTACAGAGGTTATTTTTTTAATGCATTTGTGTTTTTTGTGCATACTGTATACATAAGTATAAGTGATTAATGTACTTTATTTATGATATTTCAATACAATTCAAGCAATAAAGTTGTCCAGCAAAGTCAAGTCAAAAACATAACAAATGACAATCAATATCTCTACAGAGGAAAACATAAAGAAAGAAAATAGTATATGTTATATTTACTTAGCTCAAGTCCACAAATTTTAAGGATTCAATATAATGCAGTCCAGAAGTAAATTAATGAAAATAATAAAAATACCAGGATAAAGGGACCTGTGTTATGTAACAGAGCAGATTATCTTTTGCCCCTTTCATGATAGTGCAGTCATCCCCCTCACAAGCCAGGACACCAACCGGGCACCCTAGGGGGCACTGCAGTGGACTTCACAAATTGCTGCCAGGTGCATAGCTCCCTTACCTTGTGGGCTGAGCCCCCCAACCCCCCCCCCAAACCCACTACCCACAACTGTACAACACTACCATAGTCCTTATGGGTGAAGGGGGGCACCTACATGTGGGTACAGTGGGTTTCGGGTGGGTTTTGGAGGGCTCCCATTTACCACCACAAGTTTAACAGGTGGGGGAGGGATGGGCCTGGTTCCGCCTGCCTGAAATCCACTGCAGTACCTACTAAAAACTGCTCCAGGGACCTGCATAGTGCTGTGATGGAGCTAGGTATGACATTTGAAGCTGGCATAGAGGTTGGCACAAAAATGTTTTAATTTTTTTTTTGGGTGGGAGGGGGGCTGGTGACCACTGGGGGAGTAAGGGGAGGTGATCATTGATTCCCTCTGGTAGTCAGCTGGTCAGTTGGGTACTTTTTTTGAGGCTTGGCCCTAAAAATAAATGGACCAAGTAAAGCCGGCCAAGTGCTCATCAGAGCCGGCCTTCTTTTTTCCATTATTGGCTGAAGCCAGCCATCTTTTAACCATGCCCCCGTCCTGCCTTCAGTACCCTGCCAAAACGCCCCCTTGAACTTTGGCCGGCTCTGCGATGGAAAGCAGTTGAAGCCGGCCAAAATTGGCTTTCGATTATACCGATTTGGCCGGGGTTAGGAGCTGGCCGGCCATCTCCCGATTTGTGTTGGAAGATGGCCGGCCTTCTCGTTCGAAAATAAGCAGGCATGTGAACCATTCTTGGGCCTTGACTTAATGGATTCCTGGGCCTCTGAATTTAGGCTTAAATTCAATCGGGCTAAGACTACACTTTTTATATTGACCAGTCCATTTGACCATCATCCCTGCAGCAATTTTAGCATTGACTGCATTGCTTATCCCTTGGAAACCACTCTTAAAATATTGGGGATGGTTGTTGATCGGCACTTATCCTTTGAATCTCAGGTGTCCTCTGTAGTCACTAATCCCCCATTTCAAAGTCGTGCTAGCACCTGACACGCAGCAATGCCAACACAGCCCATTTGAAGTGAATGGGTTATGTCAGCATTTGCGCACCAACAGCCGCTAGCATGGCTTTGTAGACAGGGGTGTAAATCTTCTAAGGTACTTTGGAAATTGAAATGAATCAGTCCCTTTTTTTTAGGTAGTTTGTCCAGTCTCTAGTCTTGCCCCAATTTGATTATTGAAATTCTATCTATGCTGGTTGCAAAGAGTGTGTTTTAAGGAAGCTTTAAACTGCCCAAAATACTGTGGCCGGGTTAGTCCTGCATGTGCTTTGGAAGGGCTACTCTACTGCTGTTTCAATTGCATTGGCTTCCTATTAAGGCCAGGGTTATTTTCCGCCAGTATCGTTATGCTCATATTAGCCCTCTCCTCAGGTCACTTCACTGGCTTCCTATCCGTTTCCGCATACAGTTCAAACTCCTCTTATTGACCTGTAAGTGCATTCACTCTGCAGCTCCTCAGTATCTCTCCACTCTCATCTCTCCCTACATTCCTCCCCGGGAACTCCGTTCACTGGGTAAATCTCTCTTATCTGCACCCTTCTCCTCCACTGCTAACTCCAGACTCCGTTCCTTTTATCTTGCTGCACCATATGCCTGGAATAGACTTCCTGAGCTGGTACGTCAAGCTCCATCTCTGGCAGTCTTCAAATCTAAGCTAAAAGCCCACCTTTTTGATGCAGCTTTTAACTCTTAACCCTTATTCACTTGTTCAGAACCCTTTTTATCATCCTCACCTTAATATCCCCTTATCTCTTGTTTGTCCTGTTTGTCTGTCCTAATTAGTTTGGAAGCTCTGTCGAGCAGGGACTGTCTCTTCATGTTCAAGTGTACAGCGCTATATAGGAGGTGGTAAGGAATCTCCCAGCAAATGACCATGTGCCATTGTGTTTCATTAGCTCATGGCCATTTACTGGCCCTTTAAAGAAAATTACCTTTTACCCATGGCAGTAAAAGGTGACCTCAGCGTGCGGCAATCCCGCACACCGATGCCACCGGGCCACCTTTTACCGCCATTTGGTAAAAGGGCCCCTAGATCTCACTGCATAAAATGGGACCTTTGCTAAAATAGCATGAATTATTGGTAAAATAACTCACCTTAATGGTATCCCCCGCTATTGGGCTCATTTTCGAAAGAGAAAGACGTCCATCTTTCAACATAAATCGAAAGATGGACGTTTTTCTCCCAGGGACGTCCAAATCAGTATAATCAAAACCCGATTTAGGACGTCTCCAACTACACTCCATCGCAAGGACGGCCAAAGTTCAAGAGGGTGTGTCGGAGGCTTAGCGAAGGCGGGACTGGAACATCCTTGACCCATAATCGAAAAAAACAAGGACATCTTGGACTTGTTTTTCCTACAACTAACCCACAAAAAGGTGACCAAAATGACCAGATGACCACCGGCAAGATTCGGGGATGACCTCCCGTTACTCGCCCAGTGGTCACTAACCCCCCCTCCCACCCTCAAAAAGCATCTTTCAAAATATGTTGTGCCAGCCTCTATGCCAGCCTCAGATGTCATACTCAGGTCCATGATAGCGCATGCAGGTCCCTGGAGCAGTTTTAGTGGGTACTTCATTTCACTTCAGACAGGCGGACCCAGGCCCATACCCCCCTACCTGTTACATTTGTGGAGGGAACAGCGAGCTCTGCAAAACCCACCACAAACCCACTGTACCCATATATAGGTGCCCCCTTCACCCTTAAGGGCTATGGTAGTGGTGTACAGTTGTGGGTAGTGGGGTTTGGGGGGCTCAGCACACAAGATAAGGAAGCTATGTTCCTGGGAGCAATTTATGAAGTCCACTGCAGTGCCCCCTAGGGTGCCCGGTTGGTGTCCTGGCATGTCAGGAGTACCAGTGCACTAGAAATGCTGACTCCTCCTACAACCAAATGGCTTGCATTTGGCCGTGTTTGACGTGGATGTCTTTGGTTTCGAAAATCGCTGAAAGTCAGAAACGTCCATGTTTAGGGACGACCAAATCTAGGGATGTCCAAATTTAAGGATTTGGACATCTTTGACTGTATTTTCGAAACGAAAGATGGACGTCCATCTTGTTTTGAAAATACAGGTTTCCCCGGCCCTGGATTTCGCCATTTTGCAAGGACGTCCAAATCGCAACTTGGACATCCCTTTTGAAAATACCCCTCTATGTGTTTCAAGTTTGAATGTTGAATATTTTGACATAGCTGTATCCATGATATTTCTGAATTCAAACGACTACATAAGTTATACAGACTGTCTGGTCTCATGCCTGCCCCAGAACCCATCCCACTCGTTGAGGGTAATTTTATGAGAGTGTCCAGCATAAGATAGCAAGTAGATGCCTGCTTTAGGTGCTATAAAGGTGCATGGGTGCCTATTCCTCTGAAATTCATCACTAGTTAACTGGCCAAGAATGGCTCCTGGCCGGTTAAATAGTGTTTAGCTGGCTAACTGCTAATATTCAGATAGATGGTTATCTTCGCTAAATATGTTTGGTTAGCACATAGGAATGAATTCAATAAATTGTACTGAAAAAATTGGTGCAAAAAAAATGCTTAAGCGGTATTCTACAAGCCTCGCCTAAAGATTAGCACAGTATATTGAATAACACATAAGTGGAGAGGTCACACATAATTTAGGGGCATCACCATTTGCACCAATGAAAATGTGCTGCAAATGCTTGCACCTAAATTTATACACAGAGGACCCATATTCTATAAATATGTGTGTAACTCAAAGTAGAACGACCACAGAAGTAGAGGAACGTGAAACACTACAGGCAAAAAGTTGGCAGGAAAAGTTGTATAGCCAACACAACCCTTCCAAGAAAACGGGAAGATGATGTAAACACAAAAATATATTTATTTCATAAAAAGATGCTTCACAAAAGAACCGTGTTTTGGCTAAGTGTCTGCCTCAGGAGTCTACAAATAAGAATATAAAAAAATAGTTAAAAAAACTGTTTATACTTTATTAAAATATGAAGGGTTGTGTTGGCTACACTACTTTTCCCGCCATGTGTAACTCAAAACCACGACCCTGATTCACCCCCAAACTCCCTGACTCTCCCATTTCCATGCCCCCTTTTTCAGGCTGCACATTTATTTATTTTATTTATTTGTAGCATTTGTATCCCACATTTTCCCACCAATTTGCAGGCTCAATGTGGCTTACATTTGCCGTAATGGCGATTGCCATTTCCGGGTAACAGAATTACAAATGGTATTGCATTAAGGTGCTTACATACATGGTAAAGAAGATTACATTATGGTATTGCATATAGGTTCCTGAGTGTTAGATTGGATTGTGGCATGTGTTAGTTCATCGACTATAGAAAAATCATTTTCGACATAAGGATTAGAGTGGTAGTAGTGATTGTTCATTGATAGCAATGAGGTTAGTCAATCAAGCAGTAAAAAGTTTGGTTTTGTCTAGTTCATGTTCAGTCTTATTATTTAGTATTTAGGATGGATGTTTATGGTATACCTTCTTAAACAGATCAGTTTTAAGTAGCTTTCAGAAGATAGTTAGGTCTTGCGTTGTTTTTATGGCCTTCGGTAATGCGTTCCATAGTTGCGTGCATATGTAGGAGAAACTGGTTGCGTATGTGGATATGTATTTTAATCCTTTACAGTAGGGGTAGTGGAGATTGAGGAAAGTGCGTGGGTTCCACACCTAAATTCACGTGCATAAGTCCCAATTAAATTTAGTGGCAATAATTGATTATTAAAAATCCAATTATTGGCACTAATTGGCTTGCTACTCCAGTAGATCGTGCACACAATTTTTATAGAATCAGGGGGATAGCAGCTAACTGGCTATACCACATGATATAGCCGGTTAGCACTGATATTCAGCATTGGGTTAAGTGGTTAAATAGAACCGCATTAATAGCAATCCTATCTTTAACCGCTAGGATCTTGCAATTAGAGCTGAATATCAGCTTAACTGGTTAAGTTCTGGTGGCCAAAAAACAAATCGGATATTCAATGCTGGTCACTAGAATTAGCCTGGCATTGAATATCCTGGATCAGCTCCGACCGCGGCACTTATACGGGCTGCCTCCCACCGACTATCGGCCTCTATGTATTTATAAAATACTAGTATAAGCTACAGAAAACACACCTATATTGCAGGCACAGACATGTATGCCTGCATGTGTGTCTTTAGAAAATGGGCTTTAAATAGATGACTACTTGGCTTTCACACATGGGTGACCTGTTAAAATATTACCATCCACAAATAAACAAAACATGCATGTAAACCCCAACTATTCCATCACTGTATTTGATGAAAAGTTGTTCAGGCCATAAAGAGTGGCAAACTTCCCTCAGATGAATACATAGAATTGTATACCATGGTCAATATTGAAAGTGAATCAACTGATCAGAAACGACTCTTGGCCGGATAAATCACTTGAGCAGGGCAACCAGTTACTGCCACTGAATATCACCACAGACCACTAAAGTGAAAGCTGGCTATTTTTTGGGCAGTCTGGAGGTGAAGTCGGCACTTATGTGATTAGGTACCAATATTCAGCACCTAACCCCTAAGCTAAGCGGCCATATTGGACTGCATAAAACAAAGTCCTGTCTGTATGAGATGTCGCTTAGGTGGTTAAGTGCTGAATATTACTACTACTATAAATCACTTCTATATAACTGCCAGTCGTACGCAGCACTTTACAATTGAACATGAAGAAGAAGTCCCTGCTCAAAAGAGCTTACAATCTAAATCAGGACAAACAGACAGGACCAAAAAGGAGAAGGGAAGGACAGACAGAAGGACACATAAGGATAAGATAAAAGTTACAAGTCAGGAGTCAAAAGCAGCATCAAACAGGTAGGCCTTTAGCCCGGATTTGAAGGCAGCCAGGGATGGAGCTAGACGTAATGGCTCAGGAAGCCTATTCCAGGCATAAGGTGTGGCGAGATAGAAGGAGCGGAGTCTAGAGTTAGCAATGGAGGAGAAGGGTGCAATTACAGTGGTGCAAATAAGTATTTGATCCCTTGCTGATTTTGTAAGTTTGCCCACTGACAAAGACATGAGCAGCCCATAATTGAAGGGTAGGTTATTGGTAACAGTGAGAGATAGCACATCACAAATTAAATCCGGAAAATCCGGGCGAGAAGGAGACAACTGTTGGTGCCATAGTAAGAAAATGGAAGAAGTACAAAACGACTGTCAATCGACAAAGATCTGGGGCTCCACGCAAAATCTCACCTCGTGGGGTATCCTTGATCATGAGGAAGGTTAGAAATCAGCCTACAACTACAAGGGGGGAACTTGTCAATGATCTCAAGGCAGCTGGGACCACTGTCACCACGAAAACCATTGGTAACACATTACGACATAACGGATTGCAATCCTGCAGTGCCCGCAAGGTCCCCCTGCTCCGGAAGGCACATGTGACGGCCCGTCTGAAGTTTGCCAGTGAACACCTGGATGATGCCGAGAGTAATTGGGAGAAGGTGCTGTGGTCAGATGAGACAAAAATTGAGCTCTTTGGCATGAACTCAACTCGCCGTGTTTGGAGGAAGAGAAATGCTGCCTATGACCCAAAGAACACCGTCCCCACTGTCAAGCATGGAGGTGGAAATGTTATGTTTTGGGGGTGTTTCTCTGCTAAGGGCACAGGACTACTTCACCGCATCAATGGGAGAATGGATGGGGCCATGTACCGTACAATTCTGAGTGACAACCTCCTTCCCTCCGCCAGGGCCTTAAAAATGGGTCGTGGCTGGGTCTTCCAGCACGACAATGACCCAAAACATACAGCCAAGGCAACAAAGGAGTGGCTCAGGAAGAAGCACATTAGGGTCATGGAGTGGCCTAGCCAGTCACCAGACCTTAATCCCATTGAAAACTTATGGAGGGAGCTGAAGCTGCGAGTTGCCAAGCGACAGCCCAGAACTCTTAATGATTTAGAGATGATCTGCAAAGAGGAGTGGACCAAAATTCCTCCTGACATGTGTGCAAACCTCATCATCAACTACAGAAGACGTCTGACCGCTGTGCTTGCCAACAAGGGTTTTGCCACCAAGTATTAGGTCTTGTTTGCCAGAGGGATTAAATACTTATTTCCCTCTGCAGAATGCAAATAAATTCATATACTTTCCACAATGTGATTTTCCGGATTTAATTTGTGATGTGCTATCTCTCACTGTTACCAATAACCTACCCTTCAATTATGGGCTGCTCATGTCTTTGTCAGTGGGCAAACTTACAAAATCAGCAAGGGATCAAATACTTATTTCCACCACTGTAGGAGAGATTTGCCTAGTGAACGGAGTTCTAGGGAAGGAGTGTAGGGAGAGATAAGGGTGGAGAGGTAGTGAGGGGCTGCAGAGTGAATGCACTTATAGGTCAATAAGAGGAGCTTGAATTGTATACAGAAATGGATAGGGAGCCAGTGAAGTGATTTCAGGAGAGGGCTGATGTGGGCATAACGACTTTGGTGAAATATTAGTCGTGTGGCAGAGTTTTGAACAGATTGAAGAGGAGAGAGATGGCTGAGTGGAAGACCTGAGAGAAGCAAGTTGCAGTAGTCTAAGCGAGAGGTGATGAGAATATTGCACTTAGGGCCCTGGTTACTAAGGCGCATTAGCATTCTTAACACGCCTACAATTAGCGCATGTGCTAACCATGTAGGCACCTATAGGGATATTGTAGGCGCATACACAGTTAATGCACATACAGGGTTAATGCGCGTTAAAGACGCTAACGTGCCTATAAAGCAGCTTAGTAAACAGAGCCCTAAACCACATAAGAGAGAGCAGGCCTTAAAACCCGGATATTCAATGCCAGTGCCTGGACACAGCCTGACATTGAATATCCAGGAATAATTCCGGTGGTGGCTGAAAAGATGCTTACCACTGCCAGCTGAATATCTCCTCCATTATTGCTTGGAACCATTGTGTCACTTTTGCGATGACAGAATGGTTTAAGTGAAACATCAGTGGTGATTTTATCATACCACCAAATTTAGAAACATTTGCCTCTTACACATGCTCTTGTTTGTTTCATTTGTCTGTGCTAAATAAAATCTGTTCTTGTATGGATGGGTGAATCCATGTTCCACTACTGCTGCTGATTTTCCCCCAAAGGAGGCTTTTGAGCTACAATAGCTACACTTACTGGATTAAAATATTCTGTAATATGCCTCTTGGTGTTTTTGGAAAAGCAAACAGTAGGGTTTAGCACCTTTTCTTTTTTCACTTTTGATGCACTATGAAATACGAAATAAACAGAAAAAATTATAACTTTATGTTCCGCATTATCATTTTTTTCATTACGATTTATGCTGCTGCTGTGTGAGCTTTGCACTACATTTCATTCGGAGGGAATATATCACACAGAATTTTGGAAAGCATCAGCCTTTTGAAATTGGTCTATTGAATCCTCCTTTGTCATTGGTGTGACCCCTGACGCAGGTGCAGTGGCACCGAAACATGGCCTGTGTCGGGTCTTTCTTCAATCAAAATTCACTATTAAAGGATTTTTTTAATGAAAAAATTGTGTTCCCTTTTGTTTTTAAAGGCCCTTTGTGCTGTTTCTTTGTGCTCCGCATTATCAAACCACATTACACAAATTAGATGGAAAAGAGTCAACGCTTACAAATGCATAGAAATGCGGACATTTATAGAAACGTCCATGACCTGCTGATGCACCCCCCCATGGGCATGCCCCCTTTTGAGATCCTCTCAGAATTTACGCGCACCACTTTACAGAATAGGCTTAGAAAGTTGTGTGCACAGATTCTAATTAGTGCCAATTAGTGCTGATAATTGTCAGTGACCAATTATTGGCACCGATTGGCTTGTAAATTAAATTGCACATGCAACTTGACTGCACTGCCAAATTTGTGCATGCAACTTTGGTTGCCAAATATAGAATCTTGGGGATAATGTATGCAAAAGACAATATTCAGGCTACATGCTATTCTATAAGATAGTGCTTAAATGTGATGATGATGGTGGGTGTATGCATGGACAGAGTCAAGTGGAACATGGACAGGGCGTGAGCATTTATACCAGCTTTACGACTGCTGTAAAGTGGTCTCATCTAAATGATAAGCACGTGTTAGCACTGCTACACTAGTGTTCTATAAAGGAAGGAAGGGACCTACCTTCCTTTGTAGCAGGGGCGTAGCCAGACTTCAACGGGAGGGGGGTCCAGAGCCCAAGGAAAGGGGGCACATTTTAGCCCCCCCGGCACCGTCGACCCCCCCACCATTGCCAACACCCCCTCGCCGCCGCTGCCGCCACCACCAACAACTTTGATGACCCCCCTCTTGCCGACGACCCTCTCGACCCCCCTCTCACCACCAACCCTCCCCTGCCGCCGCCATCATCACCTACCTTTGCTGGCAGGGGACCCCAATCCCCACCAGCCGAGGTCCTCTTCTTCCCGCGCAAGACTTCGTTCTGTTTCTGATGTCCTGCACATTGTACAAATTGTTCCCCGCCAGCAAAGGTAACCCAGGGCGATGGCGGGGGGAGGGTTGGCAGTGGGAGGGGGGATCGAGAGGGTCGTTGGCAGGGAGGTCCATGGATCCCTGGCCCCACGTAGCTACGCCACTGCTTTATAGAATAGGTTTCAAATAGGCATCTTTTGGGTCTGATTCTATATATGGTGTATAAAAAATCTGTGCAGTAAACATTTCCACCTAAATGTATTCTATAAGTGGTGCCTAGATTTAGGCGCAGTATATATATATGATAAGCTTAGTTGATATTCCAGTGCCTAAAACTAAGCGCATCCATTTGTAGCAGCAAAAACGTGGTGTAGATTTACACACACTAGGCCATATTCTATAACTATGTGCGTAAATTTTGGAATGCTTATGAAACACCCATTTCCCTGCCCATAGCTATGCCCCTTTTGAACTGCGCACATTAGAATTTAGGCGTAATTCATTATAGAATACGCTTAGTGAGTTGTGTGTGTAAATTCTAATTATTGCCAATTAGTGCTCATTATTGCTTAGTAAGTGCTGTTATCAACGCTGATTAGCTTGTTAAGCCAATTAAGTTACGTGCATTGTTATAGAATACGCCTGGATTTCCGAACAGATCTCTAGGCATATATAGAATCCAGCACCCCTTTATTGAATTGACCTCCATGTACAAAATCCTCTTTTGCAAACTGATTTTCATAGAGAGCTTTGCAATAATTTCACTAAAATGGGATAAGGTTTTGCATTTTCTGCACATTGAATGCAAAAATTAACATGCATAAGTGCAAGAACTGTGTGGTAATTTCAGGGGGGGGCATGCCCTGTATCTTCTGTACATTTACATCACAGAGTACAGCCATACCACACAGATAACATGGTATGGGCCCAAATTATTAATTAATGAATTACATAATCTTACAGGCCATTGTCTCTACAGTGCTCCCCACAAACCCCTCTTTCCAATCTCCCTGCATCATTTTGCCCACCCCAGCCCACCACAACACTCTCTCAACTCAAGGTCCAGACCACCCAACCTCCTAACCTCCCCAATTAGAATACTCAGCTCCCCTCCTCCTACTCCATACCCCTTCAATTTTCCTAACTCCTCCCCATAGAACATCACAACTCTACAGACCCTCCCCTAGCTCCAAGTCCCACCTACATGTAGCATTCCAAACCCTCCCTCCACCTTTGCCAGCCTTACCCAGAGGCGATTTTTGGCAGTACTGTGGGTCTGGGCAAGAGCGGACCCTCTTCTGCTCCTGCCTCTCCTGCTCCGGCACAACAAAATGGCTGCTGTAACCTCTAGTGCTAGGGGTCAACCTTCTATACAAGCAGTTAATGTACCTGAGTTTTAAAAAGTTTGGATAAATTCCTGGAGAAAAGATCCATAAACCACTGTTAAAGCAGACCTGGGAAAAACCACAGCTTGTCCCTGGGGGAAGGTAGCATAGAATCTTGTTATTTATTGGGACTCTTCTAAAAACACAAGGGAAAGGAAGATACTCCATAAAAAGTGTTTGATGTCATCACTTTAGGATGCTTTAAAACACCATTCTGTGCATTGACCCACGTTGTAAGATATAGCGCCTTTAGAAGAATGCTGCTTGTGAAACACAGCTTTTTTGTTGTAAGTATATTGTGTTTTGTTGTGTGATTTAGAAGAAATTTGGTTTGATGCTTGAGCAGCCTTGAGGATATTTGTGTTATGATGGTAATATCATTGTATTATAGAACTTTTATTCATTTTTTCACAGTACACGGCAATCTAATTTTCAACTACCCCGGAAGCAGGTTCTGTGGAACCAAATCGCCATGATTTTCTAGCAGTGGGCATTGGGAGGTTTAAGTGTCTTCAGCGCTGTGATTTTTTATGTCAGTTAAGTACTGGGGTCGTTGTTGGCTGATGGTGTTTTTAAGGAAACTAAAATAAAGGCTTTTGTGGATATAATAACAGGTGTCAGTGTCAGATAATCATTCAAACGTGCTGTTGTGGATCTGGAATGGCTGTGTGTCGTAAGAGATCTCATAGCCTATGCAATAGTTCTATGATGCCTCTGTTCTAACCTTGGTGTTCTATAGATACATATTACATATATAAAAAAATAAAAAATAATACATTTGTGACATAAATGAAGAAATTAATGAAGAAATATTTGTTACCTTCAATTAGTTGACCTGCATGACATATTTAGTCTTGGTTGCTCTCATACAGGTACTTACCCTTTTTTTGCTTTGTTTCTTTGATTATTTATGGGGACTCTACCAAGTATTTGTGTCCTGAACTGGTCCATGTTGAAAACAGGATACTGGGCTAATTGAACCCTTGGTCTGACTCAGAATGACAACTCTTTTATTATTTACCCTATATAATAATAATAATAATAATAATAATAATAATAATAATAATAATAATAATAATAATAATAAGTGTACAAGACCTAAATTGCAGATAGCTGGCACAGTGACCATTTTTCCTCTGCAATGACATTTGCATACTTATGGATTAGAGAGTTGCACGGGGACAGAAATCTTAGCCGTCCTCACCCATCCTTGCTGGTATCTAACCTGTCCCCACAAGAATTTAATGGTACCTTTAAAAAAAATCTGGTTGGCTTTCTCAGAGGCAGATGATCAAAGCCCCGCGCTGTTCCAAACAGCGCTCTAAAAATAGTGCTGGAACAACGTGGTGCTTTACCGCACGGATGATCAGAGATAATGCATGCAAATTTAAGCAGCGCAATTATCTCTGATCATGGGGTAGAAGTGCGAGCGAATTGTGCCGAGCATACGCTCAGCACAATCCTCCCGCACTTGTTTGACAGGTCTGGGCTGTCAAAAGCCCAAACCTGTCAAACACAGGGGCTGGAGGTCCATGGGACCACCAGGCCCTGACTACCCCTGCCCCGAGCAAGGCAAAATGGGGGCTGGAGGTCCGATGGACCTCCGGTCCCCCCGACGATCCCACCCCCCCAAACCCTCCCAAACATGGTCCCTGGTGGTCAAGTGGCCACCGCCGCCGCCGCCCCCCCAACCCAACCCCACCCCACCCCCAGCATTGGCAAGGATTCACTCTGCCATCCAATCCAACGCCCACCCTCACTCTCTGCCTGCCCGCCTGCCCCCCTACCTTGGTTGGAGGAGGGACGCAGCCTGCCTCCCTCCTCTTCCCTCGATGCCGCAAAATGGCGGGGTCCAGTCCTGCGCAGTGCATCCTGGGATGTGCTGAGCGGGGCTACACACCATATAAGGGAGGGTGGGCGTCAGATCGGATGGCAGAGCGGACCCTTGCCAATGCTGGGGGTTGGGTTGGGTTGGGTTGGGGGGGCGGCGGTGGCAGCGGCCACTGGACCACCAGGGACCATTTTCGGGGGATTTGGGGGGCTAGAGACCTACCAGATCTCCAGCCCTCCCTGAACCTGGGGGGATGGGATCATCGAGAGGGACCAGAGGTCTGCCGGACCTCCAGTCCCCTGTCGCTGGGGGGGGGGGTGGTTTGCATCGTTGGGGGGAATGGGGGCCTGCCAGCATTCAAATGCATGCTGGACAGGGCTCACCATTCCTCCCCAATGATCTGCAAACCCTAACGCCAGCTCGGAGCTGGCATAGGGTTTGTCGTGGCCAGCGACCCAATCTTTGGCGTGCTGGTCGCTGATCATTGGGGACGAATGCGTTAAGCCCCGTTTAGCATGCATTTGCATGCTACTTGTGGTAAGAGCCCTCGAGCGCGTTGTTTCACGCGCTCGAGGGCTCTGATCATGCGAGGTTAGCAAACGCCGACACTAGTATGGTGCTAACAGCCTCTAGTGCTGGCGTTTGCTTTTGATCATGAGGGTATCAGTCTCTCCCTGGGTTCGAGCGGCTGTACTGCAGGCAAGGAAGAAACAGAAGTTGGATCTTGGAACGCTGTGGTGTGCACATGTAAGGCTCACCTCCGATTCACTGGCACTGTGTGCTGAGAAGTTGCCACATGCACTCACCATAGGTCAGGTCAGGGGCGTATCTGCGTGGGGCCACAGGGGCCTGGGCCCCCGCAGATTTTGCCCTGGACCCCCCTACTGCCGTCAACCCTTCCCGTTGCCGTTGTTTACCTTTGCTGGCGGGGGACCCCAACCCCCCGCCAGCCGAGGTCCGCTTGCCACCTTTTAAAGATATTTCTTCAGCTGGCGGGGGACCCCAACCCCCGCCAGCCAACCCGACGTCTTTAAAGTTCTTCTTCAGCCTCCATGGCCGTGCTGTAGTTGACTGTTCAATCCAGTTCGGAGTCTGACGTCCCAGCACGTTGTCCTGCACGTACAACGTGCTGGGATGTCAGACTCCGAACTGGATTGAACAGTCAACTACAGCACGGCCATGGAGGCCGAAGAAGAACTTTAAAGACGTCGGGTTGGCTGGCGGGGGTTGGGGTCCCCCCCGCCAGCTGAAGAAATATCTTTAAAAGGCGGCAAGCGGACCTCGGCTGGCAGGGGGTTGGGGTCCCCCGCCAGCAAAGGTAAACAATGGCAGCGGGGGAGGGTTGACGGCGGGGGAGAGGGTGGAGAGTCGTTGGTGGGGAGGTTCTGGCAATGGCGGCAGTTGGGGGGGGGGGCTAAAATGTGCTCCCTCTCTCTGGCTCTGGCCCCCCTACCGCCAGAGTCCAGATACGCCCCTGGGTCAGGTGACCTCTGATGCTTATGCCTGTGTCAGAGCTGAGGCTCGTGTATCAGCCCAGGAGCAGAGAGGTTTATGCAGTGGCGTAGGAAGGGGGGGCGGTGGGGCGGTCCGCCCCGGGTGTACGCCGCTGGGGGGTGTCGGCGCCTCGCTGGTTCCTTGCTCTCTCTGCCCCAGAACAGGTTACTTCCTGTTCTGGGGCAGAGAGAGCAAGGAACCAGCGAGGCGTCGACACCCCCCCAGCGGTGTGCTCTCGGCGGATTGGCCCTCCCACCCGCCCCTCACCGCCTTCCAGGTATGTTCTCGCGGGCGGGGCGGGGGGGTGTTGCGCTACGGAGGGGGGAGGGTGCGTCGCGCTGCACCCGGGGGGGGGGGGGGTGCGCAGCGGCGACCCGCCCCAGGTGTCAGCTGCCCTCGCGACACCACTGGGTTTATGGGAAATTTTCTGCATCTGTGCTGTTAAATAATACCTCTGTGGCACTTTAACTTTTTCAACACAGTGTTTGTAATGAATAATAATCTTGACTTCAGATTTCCGGTGTGTTTATTAATTGTTTGCTTTATAAACTACACCTCTCTTTGTGATCTGTGCTGTTAAAGCAAAGAGGAGGAGGAGGTGGCACGCAAAGAACTTGGTAGTTGGTAGGTGAGAGGCTTGCACAGGTGCAGAGTACACTTCCATGGGAACGCCACAGGAACTGCTTCTGTCCCCATGGGAACCCCGCAGAGCTGCTCTCATCCCGGCAGGAACCCTGCAGCCTCGGAGGGGATTTCCGCAGGATTCCTGCAGATTCCACGGGATTCCTACAAAACCCCATTCCCATGCATGTCTCTGTTATGGATCTATGCATTAACCAATTAGTGCCCAATTTTCTCATATTTGTTCCCACATATGGGAACATTGGGCACTAATGGGTTAAATTGGGCTATGTAGGAACAGGGCTGCAGCAGTAAGAAAGGACAATCTCTGACAATCAAGGAATCATTGTTGAAGCCAGTGGCTCCTTCAAGGGATCCAGTTGTGCATACATGTTAGCAGTTAAATTAAGGTCTACCTATGTTCATGTTTATATTATTTCAGTGAAGTTTGTTTTATGTTTATGTCCAACTGGACCTGGTTATTATTATGATAATTTAAAACGTAAGAAAGAGATAAGAAAAGGAAATGTCCTTGTCATTCTTGGTATAAGTCAACATTCTTAGATGGAAAGAACAGCAGGAGATGGGGAGTGACAAGGGTAGGAGTGGGGCTGGCACCAAGAGGTACACCTGGGCAGGTTTGTGTACATACTGTGGGCTCCTTTTACTAAGCTGCTGTAAGCACTAGTGTGTGCTTACCCAGAACTGGAAATGGCTTATTTTTAATTTAATTTAATTTATTTATTTATTTATGCATTCTTGTATCCCACTGTTATCCAAAAACTAGTTTTGGTTCAAAGTGACTTACAATTTACAGTTAGATGAACTTCAGAGCGGCTTACAATTTACAGCTTGGTGAAATTACAAAAGTTAGGTGAAATTTCATGGGATGTGCTGAGGCGTTCTGCGGTAAAAGCCCAATGTGCATATGCAAACCATGGGGTAAAAAAATAAATGTTATTTTTTTTCACAGAAAGGGCATGTCTAGGGGTAGAGAGTATGCAATTCTGCGCTAATCAGTTAGGGTTTCTTTTACAAAGCTGTGCTAGCGATTGCTCTGCGGCAAATGAGAGGAAGCCCATAAGAATGGAATGAGCTTCCTCTCATTTGCCATGCAGGAATCCCTAAGCCTGGCCTTGTAAAAAGAGGCCCTTAGTGCAGCTACATTGCTGAGAGCTAACTTATAAGCACAGGATTAGTGTGTGAGCTGTTATCTCCCACAAAATAGGTGTCAGTAAGGGCTCATGTTCTAATTATTACTTTTTTTAACACTTTTTTTTAATGACAAGTCAAAAGCAGCCACATTAACCAGAGAAGCATACAAATGTTAAAACATCAAAACATACATTATAAGAATCAATATTTAAAAAGGTCTGCTATCAAAGGTATTTTCTGTTGTTGTTGTTGTTAAGTATTTAACCCCTTAGATCTCGTCTCTAATCCCCCTCCTCAACTATCCATACCCCCACCCTCCCTAACTAATCCATAAACGATTAACCCATTCCCCCTCCTTTTAACATAAGCATTATTCATCTCCTATTAGCACATCTAAGAAAACCCAAAGCAACAGGGCCTAAGCTCTTCTACTCCCTCCAGCAACAATCAGCTGGAGAGATGAAACTGCCAAAAACTGAATCCTTCCCCTCCCCTTAGCTATCCACAGCCTGGCAAGGAAAAAAAAATGGTTGATATCTCAGACCATATAGAAAGAATGGTCATATCACTGCATTACCAGTGGGTGAAACCAGAGTTCTCAGAGTGTATTAAGAATCAAGCTATGACCTCTAGGGCTCAGAGACCATATATAAAAACCCCATATTATCAGAAAATCCCCTAGCTTCTCTTGCCTCCCACTCATGCTGATGGCAACATTAGCGTATTCGCAATTAATTTGGAAAATGGAAAACTGGCTATTTTCCAGCTGCAGTAGAAATGGCCTTAGTGCGTAGGAAAGACCCACGTAAGGGCCACTTTTTACTGCAGCATTGTAAAAGGACCCCTATATGATTATAAAGTATTTATAACCCGTTAGCTTTTTATTTCATGTCTCTTCTCTATGTGTGGCGCTCCTGACCACTGAGGCTTAGTATGTATCACTCTGAGCCACATTATGTTCTGCACCAAAAGGATACATTCCAGCATGCCCTTTAAATTGTGTTTGGACAGAGAATAATTGAACACTGGACAGAATAACAAATGCACTGGTCAAGTTTGCTTCATGGGTTTATCGTGTTGTATTAACATGATAGAAATATGAATACTTAAATCTTATCTCAGGTATACTTTATAACAGCATTAATCATTTATTGTATTATATATTTTTCATGTCACCAAGACGGTGAGGAAAAGATTTAATTTTCCCAGCACAGTCAGTGAGTGTTTCAGATACGTTAAAGGCACAAAATTAAACCTTTCCAAACTGGGTTTCCGTTGAAAGCTTAGCAACGTTTAAGCATCCAGTAACAACTAACCTTTGTGTTTTTAGATGTAGCAATACCTTTTCTTTAGAGGGGTGAGTGTAGCCCCAGAGATACTACATAAAAGAAAAGGACATTTATATTTGAAAACAAGTGGGGGAAAAATAGTAATAACTTGCCAATACAAAAAGATTGAAAGGTCTTGTTGGAATGGGGGGAAGGACAACTTCAAGGTCTAATCTGAAGTGAATGAAACACTACAAAAAAAATCGTTTTTCCTCAGTGAACTAAAATTTGGATTTACGTATTGTAATGCAGGATTTTACTGTGCACTAAGTCCAGATTTAACATAGCATCTTTGGGGGATCTTTTCCTCTATTTCTTATTGCAGCTAGTGCGATGATGCAACCATTAGCATGTAGTACCTGCAGGACGTTAATGAAGGATCACTTATTGCCTCCTACTTAGAAGATGCTAAGTTCTCCCATGTTAGCAGGTTAGCCACTTAACACATGATAACTATAGCATGCTAGCTAGCTGACACTTCCATGCTCAATCTCCACCCAAGCCACAATCCCTCAGAAATAAAATTCAGAAATATGCAGTAATGTGCGGTTTTACATGCAGTAACAGGTAAACTACAGCACAATCCCTTAATGGTTTGTGCTGTAGCCTATTACTGTATACTAAGTATGCTTTAACCCCCAAAATCTATAAATGGTGTTCAAACTTACAAACACACAAATTTGGGTGCATGCCCAATTTTTATATGCAATTTAATTGAATAAAGAGATAAATTAAATAATTAAATAATTAAATAATGAGATAAATTGAATAATTTAGATTGTAAGCTCTGTTGAGCAGGGACTGTCTTTTCATGTTAATTTGTACAGCGCTGAGTAAGTCTAGTAGCGCTATAGAAATGTTTAATAGTAGTAGTAATGGTAGTAGTAATAATGAGCCAATTAGCGCCAATAAGTGGGTGCTAACAATCCATTATTGGCCTTAGTCAGCAACAATTTGAATTTATGCATGCATCTTGCTCGGTAGTGTTCTATAAAGATGCACATGTACATTTTTAAGCAAGCAACTGAAAAGGGGGCATGGCAAAGGGAGAGGCATGAATGAGTCAGGGGTGTTCACTAGAGATGCCTGTAGTATAGATTCCAGGGGATCTGTGCATAATTTAGGTGGGAGAATTTACTCCAGGTTTTAGTTGATGTAAACCCTCGGGTGCGGATCTCGGTGCTAAGCGCTATTCTATAAACAGCGTCCAAATTGGAACACCATTTATAGACTAGCTACCAGCACTCATTTGGGCTCCATTTACTGAATCTGGGCTTAAGTGCTTAAAGCCCTTTAGTAAAAAGACTCTTTAGACACCCAAGATATTTTTAGAAAAAAAATTGTTATTAGCAATCTCCAAAATTCAATACAAAACAGAGTAAAAGCAATAAAAAAAAAATCAAAATGACAAATCCAGTCCTCAAAAGCATTAAGAGGGCAATTCTGTAACAGGGCATCATGGGTAAGCACCTAGATACACAATATTTTATATGGCCACAGTACAGTACAACTTTGGTGGCTGTGACAAATGTGATGAATGTAAGTATGTCCTAGCAATACAGTTTAACCTAATGGCAACATTTGATGTTATCAACTACCCTTGACATGGCTAGAAGAAGTTGGTTATGCATTGGTTCAGATGTTACTTGTCCCAGCTGCTTTTTCAGGTTTGTTCACATGGCACTGTCTCCGTTAATTATCCATTGTCGTTTGGAGTCCTACAGGGGTCAGTTTTGGTCCCTGCTCTTATTATTTTCATCACTCTGCTGGCCATACAGATTCAGTACTTTAGAAGAAGTTCATATTTGTGTGGTGACGATATTCAATTCCTCATTTCTCATAAGGTTTGGGACAATAGCTTTAAGCAAAGTTTGATGCACAGCTTGGATAAAATTACAGATTAAATCTAATTCATCTATAATGCTAAGAGATTCAACCATGCCCCTCCTTTTTGAGCAACACTGGCTCCCTTCTTATAACAGGATCAAAGTTTAAAATCCTCCTTTTGACTCATTGTACTTATTATTGAAGAATTCCTTTTTATTTACATTCTCTTCTTATTTCTTATTGCCTGTAGTGTGCTCTTAGATCCTCTCAGGTTAATATTTTAGCTGAGACTTGATTCATCTCACAACTTTGCTGTTTGGTGTCTTCTTCTCTTATACTGTAACTGGCCTTCAGTAGACGTTGACTTGGAGTGTTCTTACAGGATAGTTAAAATCGACTTGGCTTTTTAATTATGCATTTTGGAGTTTACAATAAGAGAAATTAGGTTTTGAGACTCTATTGGTAAGGCAGATGGGCAGTACTTTCCTTGTCTCCTTATTTTTCCCTGTCTTCTCTTCATTTCACCTCAGCTGCTTGTGCATTGTTTATAGACATCTTATGTAGCCCTTTTCCCTGTTGTTTCATATTACTTAGTTCTTACACTTGCCATGTTATTTTGGTATTGTACATTGCCATGTTGTTATTTTTTCTGAAACCACTAGAATATCAAATAACTATTAAATAAATAAATGAAGAAAACCCACCCACACTTTCCCCAATCTCCATCCCTATGCATGACTACCTACAAAGTTGACATCATCATATCATGGAGCATACTTTTACACCAGCTTATTTTTATAAGAACTCATTTACACATGTATATGGTCACACACATGCAGGAATGACTTTATGAATGTATATCCAGTCCAGAGGGTGGCTACAAAACTGGTCAGTGGTCTCTGTCACAAAGCATATAGAAACCGGCTTATAGACCTCAACGTGAATATTCTAGAAGAAAGGCAGGAGAAAGGGAATATGATAGAGACATTTAAATACCTCCATGGCATTAATGTACAGGAGGTGAGCCTTTTTCAAATGAAGGAAAACTCTGTAATGAGAGGGCATAGGATGAAGTTAAGAGATTATAGGCTCAGGAGTAATCTAAGGAAATACTTTTTCACAGAAAGGGTGGTGGATGTGTGGAATCGCCTGCCAGTGGAGGTCGTGGATATGAGGACTGTGTCTGAATTTAAGAAAGCATGGGACAGGCATGTGGGATCTTTTAAGGAAAGGAGGAGAAATTCTTTTTCACAGAAAGGGTGGTGGACATGTGGAATTGCCTCCCAGTGGAGGTGGTGGAGACAAAGACTGTGTCTGAATTTAAGAAAGCATGGGACAGGCATGTGAGAACTCTTAAGGAAAGGAGGATGGGCAGACTGAATGGGCCATTTGGGACTAGATTCTATATATCACGCCTAAATATTTGGCGCTGAAAAGAAATTTGCTTAAGCATATTCTACAAAGTACAATTTAATTTAGGCATACTTTATAGAATAAGCCTAAATTTCTACGCAGTTCATAGAATACACTGAGCGCTGGTCCACGTGACAAAATTTTGTTGCTGCCAATTATGCCTGGCGTAAATTCCAACACTTAAATTAGGCATGGAGTGGGTGTATTCTATAACAACATGCATAGATATTAGATATGTCTGACCCGCCCATTCCATGCCCATGGCCATGCCGCCATTTCAACTATCTGACTTAGAATTTACATGCACCACATCACAGAATACACTGAGTGTTCTGCACGTAAATTCTAATTAATGCCAATTAGTGCTGATAATTGGTTAACATGCAATTATCAGCACTGATTAGCTTGTTAACCAATTAGCTTATACTCATTGTTATGGAATACGCTTCGATTTCTACACAGAAATCTCAGCGCAATATATAGAATCTGGGATTGGCCCTTATCTGCATCATGTTTCTATGAGGGTCATTTTATAACCCATTTATAGATGTAAATTGCCTTAAAAATATGCAGGATATATGTTAATATTTTATAAAAACAGTCGGACATCTATGGAGTTGATATTCAAAGCAATCAAACTGGTTAGAGCTGCTAAAAATGACCAGTTATCACCTAAAGTAAAACTGGTCATTTTAGGGCATTCTGTGAGAGGAGTCAGCAGTTGCTCAGTTAAGTGCCGGAATTCAGAACTTAACCGCCAAGATCACCACATAAACAGGACTATACAAAATTCAGTCCTGTCTTTATGTGGTACCCAATAACTAGTGCTGAATATGGTTTAGCCGGCTCCAGAAACCTAGAAATTCAATGCCAGAACCTGGACATAACAGTACTCCTTGTGGATGTATGACCCAGCCCAACAAAAGAAAGGAGTAGCACAGCCCACGGATCAAAGAAACACAGCTCATGGGTCAGGAAGAGACAGAGCTGGAGTGGAGGTGGTCAAAGTAGACTGAATTGCTAGAGAAAGTGGTTTAATGATATGTTTTATTCACACAGAAACCCAGCACAGTTGAGAGTTCTGTGCAACCTTGTTTTATTAAAAAGCTGCCAGCATATACCATCGACACTACTAGCCACTGTGGCATATATACATCTCAGTGGGCGGTTATTCACATAAATATAGCTGACCCACAAAATCTTTCTGTTCCTAGCTTTACTTTCACATCTGATTCCTTTTACAATATAAGTCCTCTGATGCAGGCACGTGTGGAAACACTGCCGTGTCAGGTCTATGAGTGAATATTGAGCCCATAGAATCCAAACTGTTATGGAAAAATTTTTTCCATTTCTAATACATTCTGGGGTATTCCATTGCCTTTTAAGACATACACACAAACCCCCGGATACTATACAGTTCACCTAGAGATTGTATTTTATAACAATGCACTTAATTTAACAAGCTAAGTGCTGATAGCAGCACTTATAATGCAATAATGAGCACTAATTGGCACTGATCAGAATTTACATGCACAATTCATGCACAATTCGCTGTGTATTCTGAAAGGAAGGACGCTGAACTTCTAATGTGTGCAGGCAAAAATGAGCATGGTTATGGGCAGGGAAATGGGCGTTTTGTGGGCGTTCTGAAATTCATGTGCCTGTTTATAGAATATGGCCCAGTGCCAGGAGCTTAGCCAGCTAGCAAATTTAGGGTGGGCCTGAACTCAAAGAAGGTGGGCCTGAAAACTCATCTCTTCCCTGCCCTCCTCAGCCTCTCTCCAGTGCTCTCTCTGCCCTCCTTCTCCCCCTCCGGTGCTCTCCTGCTCTCCTCAGCCCCCCTCTGGTTCTCTCCTGCCCCCAATAAAACCAAAAGAAATATCTGAGCTGGCAGGGGATCCACAAGCCCCGTCAGCAGAAGATCTCCCCCAAGCAGAAAGAACTCTTACACCGGGGCCAGCCTCTGGTTTAAATCTTTTTTTTACCTCCGTCGAAGTGGCCGTGCCATTCAAAGCCCTGCCCATCAAGCCTATCCCTTCATGAGTTCGTTCCCTCAGAGTCCCGCCCTCGTGGAAAGAGGAAATGATGTCAGAAGGCGGGACTCTGAGGGAACAAACTCACGAAGGGAAGGCTTGATGGGCAGGGCTTTCAATGACGCGGCCGCTTCGACGGAGGTAAAAAAAAGATTTAAACCTCGGGCGAGGGGATGTTGGGTGGATGGGCCTGGAGGGAAAGTGGCTGAGCCTGTCCAGGCCCACCCGTGGCTATGCCCCTGCCCAGTGCGCCTAAATCTACGCACAGGGATTTACGCCAGGTTTTTGTTGGTGTAAATGGATGCGCATAGATTTAGGCACTGATATATTAACTAAACGTATTCTATATATTGTGTCTAAATCTAGTTGAACAGGATTGTACTTGCTGCTCCATACAGGTTACATCTCTCATTTTTGAAATTTGAAAGTCATTTGTTTTGCTTTGATCCCATCCTCGTGCTTATAGGGATCCTCTGTGTTTATCCGTCATTATATATGAAATTGTGCAATTAGTACAACAAAATGTAACAAATTCTTCTACCTTTCATGTCACTGTAACATAAGGTCTGTGTTATATATTTTCACACTGCAATGTCAGCTCAGGAACCATGGGTGAGAGTGGGGGGTTATGGATATTAAATATTAGTGCATGGGGAATTGTTCCAGCACATAATTATTTTTTTTCTCCATAATTCCAAAATTCAAATAGTAGAGACCATAGAAATGCTTATGCCCAGGGACTACATGAACCTTGATTTCTGTGAAACTGAGTTCTCAGGTTGAAGTCGTGGAGAAACGTATTGCTACTCTTTTTTTTTTTTCATATGCTGAAAATTTTAAATATATGGAAACCACTACCCAATTGCTCCTGGAGTTCAAAAAAAATGCAAACTCTGTTGAAAACTGAAAACCACTACTTTATACCACAAAGCACGGGAGTAGCTGGCTCCAGTATGGGAGCCATTGGAAGAGGAGGCCTGAGGCCCATATGCTATTTTGGCAGGAAAAAAGATGTGCGGTGCCAACCTCTTATTTTATTTGTATGCATGTATGAGATGTACCAAACATGTTTAGGACTTATGTTGCTGTTTTCCTAACCATCAATTATGACAACAGAAGTCTGATTAAATATCTTTATTTGTCTTTGTGTCTAGACAAAGCAGGGAACGATTTTGGTAACAATAGAAAGCCAGACCGTGTGTTAACAGAAGCTTTTAAATATGATTTCAGAATTAGTTTTAAGGAATATGCATTTATACTGGTTCTTTATTTCAGTAGTGTGGAACATATGTTGTGTCTATGGTAGATATGGGCTGGTCTAAATTTTGCAATCTGGGATTTGTGATTCACCATCCGCTTCTTGGGAAAGCTTTCAAGGGGGGGGGGGGTGCAGTCACCCTTCAATATTGCATAAATCACAAACTGTAAAGCACACATTTTATTTCTAACGGCTTGCCTGAAGACCACACATAGTAATTAATTGTGTATCTACTCTTGAATGACGCTTGACATGATGTAATATTGTAAGCCACATTGAGCCTGCAAGTAGGTGGGAAAATGTGGGATACAAATGCAACAAATAAATAAATAGTGGCCCTTTTGCTAAGTTGCGTAGGCGCCTACGCGCATACAATGCGCATCAAATTGGAACTACTGCCCGGCTACCACATTCCCCAGGCAGTAATTCCATTTTTTATGTCTGTCCAAAACACACGGTAGAAATGTTCTACCACGTGGCGCTTACCCGATGGTAATTGGCAGTGTTCGCGCGCCAACGATTACCGTCCGGTTAATGCGTGAGACCTTACTGCTAAGCCACTGGGTGATGGTAAGGTCTCATGCTGAAAATGGACACACGTTGATTTTAATTTTGTCATACATCCATTTTTGGCCACAAAAAAGGCCTTTTTTTGCAGGCACACTGAAAAATTGACGTGCACACATCCAAAACACGCGCCTACACTAGCGCAGGCCATTTTTCTGTACACCTTAGTAAAAGGGCCCCTAAGGAATTCACAAACATCCAGGAAAATCCCTGCCTTGCCTCCATCCAGGTGTGAAAATGTGTTCTGGAAACACCATCAGATCTGTGCAATATTTCTCCAAAAGGGCAAAGAAGAAACCCCCACAATCAGGTCTTGGATTTTGATTAGTTATTTTTAGTGCTACTGAATTTTGTGAAGTGCAAAAAAAGTTAGAGTGAACATCTATATGACTGATATGTCCAGGCGTGGTCCAAAGAGCTTTGTAGAAAGTACAAGAATAAAGTTAATAGCTAACAATCTACATAAAATTGGCTATTTCCACGCCTGTAGAATTTTGAAAGCCTTGAATTTTGAGGTGAGCTAGTAGTTTTGATCTGAGGTATGACAGCCATCATGCCCAAAATATTGAATTATGAAAATATAATGAAAGCATGTTTATAACTCTGAAAAAAATATCTTGAATTACACATATATAGAATACAGATTATGTAACAGAGGGCAGTGGGTCTATTGAAATGGATTGGATGCATGCCTTTTCTCTAATGGCATAGAAAGCATGCACATATTTTAAAACTTTCCTGTCTTTTCCATGTTCTTTGGAATGCATGTGCCTCCTTTGAAAAGTGCCGGACTTCGTATAATAAGCATACTCCACCTGTTGGAAATAAACATATTAGCACTGGGATTCAGTTGACTCATGTTGGACTAGTGACCAGCAGATGGTATTTCTTGAAGCTGAAGCCAGAAAACAATATTGCCTTTGGGACACACTATTTCCTGATGAAGGGGGCATTTGTTTTGTATTAAAGCTAAAGGTACTGAAACCTGTTATAGACTGTTATTCTAAGAGCATCTACTTGAACTAGAGGAGAAAGGTTGAGCCAGTCGCTACTCATGTGACCATATTTTATTTTTTTTTTAATTGAATTTTTTAATATATACACAAGAAAGCAAAGGAAAAGAAATAAACATTCATTCACTATGAAACGATAAATTATTAGCAATAAAATAAAAATCATATAACACACATCATGAGGAAAGAGAAGATAGTATAAACCCAGAGTCAGAAATATGAAACATATCATATCAACCTCTAATCCCCTAATCTTGGATCAGAAAAGAAAACTAATCCTCAGATTTACCATGAAGGAAAGTAAAAAAATGGTTCAGAAATGATCACAGGACTTTCTGTCATGTGATCATTTTTTAACCAATGAGTGTAGGTGTAATTCTATAATTGTGTATCTATATACAGGTGCCCAGAGAGCACCTGATTGGTTCATATTCTATCAAGGTAACTAGACATCTTCTGTCCTTTCATAGAAAACTAGCTTAACCAAGAATATTATTTATTTATTTATTTATTTTTGGTACATTTATACCCCACATTTTCCCATATACACACATATATGCATTCAGGTGCAGACACTTATTCCAGCCATAGAGCTGGCTTAAATGTGTATGTGACTATCACGTTGCAGAGACACACTTGAAAGTTACAGCATTCTATAAGTTACCGGCATAAGTGTGCAGCCCACCCATGTTCCACCAACACTCTTCCCATGTGTATACCCCCATGCAAACTATGCAGTATTTAAGATATGCATATAGTTACAGAATAGTGTGTAGGTGCACTTTTGGAATTTATATGCACAAATGTACATATATGCAGTTATTCTAATCTGGTGGTAATCGGCACTGCCCGGTTACCGCCAAGGTAACACAGGAGCATTTACCGCCATCTCAATGAGTGGTGGTAAGTGCTTCCACCTGAAATGAGCGCATGGCAAGTACTTCACTTGCCACACATCCATTTCTTTAAAAAAAAAAACCCTCTGCCTTTTACCTGCTGAGATAAAAGGGGGCCTCGACATGCATGAAAAACATGCGCCGACACCAGCGCAGGCCCTCTTTTGCTGCAGTTTATTTATTTGTTACATTTGTATCCCACATTTTCCCACCTATTTGCAGGCTCAATGTGGCTTACATAGAATTGTTAACATTGTCATATCAGAGTATCAGATACAGTTAGTAATGTGTAGCGATTAAGGAGGGAGGAGGGAAGAAGGAAGAGAGTTGTTAGGGTAGTTATACAAGGTGGGCATTCATAATTGCGTGGGTTGGTGAGGTGGCTTAGTGAGGTTATAGGTTCTCATTGTAGGCCTTGTTGAAGAAGAATATTACCGTTAACGGTGATAGCCGATTCCGGTATGAACAAATACATGGTGTGAATAATACAAAGTGATATTGTGGTGGGATGAAGTACATGTATGGTAGCTTGGATTGGGGGGGGGGGGTCTTAGAGAGGGAGAGGGGAGGAAGAGTCAGGTAATGTTCATTAAGGTCTTTGGTTTCATTATGACGTGGGTGTCCAGGTATTTTACGTTGAGACGGTGGGATTTGCTCTTCTGAACAGGTCTGTCTTTAGTGCTTTCCGGAAGTCTAGATGGTCGAGCGTAGTTTTTACTGCTTTTGGCAGTGCGTTCCATAGTTGTGCGCTTAAATAGGAAAAGCTGGTTGTGCAGATGGATTTGTATTTAAGTCCTTTGTTGCTTGGGTAGTGGAGGTTTAGGTATGATTGTGTAGATTTTGTGGTGTTTCTGGCTGGCAGGTCGATGAGGTCTTTCATGTATCCCGGTGCCTCACCGTAAATTATTTTGTGAACAGTTGTGCAGATTTTGAAAGTGATGCGTTCTTTGATGGGTAGCCAATGCAGTTTTTCTCCTTGCTTAATAAAAGGACTCCACAGTTTCCCACAAAAGAAAATACGTTTTTATTTTCTACTATGGGGCGGGGCATTCTCAGCGGCAATTGGAAGCATGGCCACATTGGCATACTCTGCCTGATTGCTACGAGTGCCATTGAGCCCCTACTGCCTATTAATAGGTGGCAGTACGGGGTCAGGCAATAAATAGCCGCATGGTAATTTTAATATTAGTGCACGGCCATTTACTGTCCCCATTTAAAAAAGGCCTTTTTCCTGCCATGGTAAAAAGTGACCCAGCGTGCGCCAATTTCACACACCAAAACTAGCGCAGGCCACTTTTTTTTATACCACAGCTGAGTAAAAGGACCCTTTCAATAAATCATAACAAAGCGGTCTATAGTTTACATGTAGCCTTACTAAAAACAAAAACGTACATAAAAATGCAATGCACAATAGAAAAAGAAAAGGACTGAAAGTTAAGGGAGCTTGCAGAGCAGCAAGGAAGTCACTCACTGCTCAGGCCAACTGTTTGAAAACTTGTTCAGAAAGCAAAGTATTTAGATTCAATTTAAATTTAAATAGGGATGTTTCTTCACCTAAGCAAGGGGCTCAGGAATTCAACAGAGTGCAGGGCTTGGTAAAATAGATGTTCCTACAAGGAATTTCCTGTGCAGGAGGAGGGAGGCTAAGCAAAGAGCAATTCTGGAAAGGAGGACATGGTGAAGGGCATAGGGTATAACCAGATCTACAAGATAATCCATCATCTCTCTATGGAGGGCTTTGTGGGTAAGTGGTAAGACTGTAAACTGGATCATAGATGAAATCAGAAGCCAATGGTCAGATTCTGGTGCTTGGTAGAGCAGTGCTACTGCCATAATCTTTTTATTGAAGCCTGCTTAAGAACATTGTACAATGAGTTACAGAAGACAACGCAACTAAGGACTAATGCATGTATTAAGATGCAAAGGAATTTATGATGCACTTGATAGTGGATTAATGCTCAATGTGGTGAAAACTGTTTGCTTGGGTATAGAAAATATAGTGAAACACTTGTCGCACGGTCATTTTCGGGGGGGGGGGAGCACTTACCGCCACCCATTGAGGCAGCAAGCGGCACTGCCTGAGTACCACCAGGTAAACCCTGGCGCTACAAAAATAAAAATATTTTTGTAGCGCCAGAAAGGGCACGTGCTGGGGGTGGGAACTACCGCCAGGCTGCTGCAGTAGCCCGGCGGTACTTTCATTTAGGCAAGTGGTAAGCCCGCATTTGGCTTACCGCCGCTTAGTGAAAGACCCCCTTAGTGCAGAGGGTCTGGTATTCTGGAATAAACTCTCTATATACCCGGTGTACCTGCATGTAACTCACCTTGAGCTACTACTGAAAAAGGTGTGAGTAACATCTAAACAAATCAATTATAGGAACTTTTCCCACCAGGTGGAGTTGAAGGGCAGGTTCCATTATTTTGGATTCATGTGATTGTATATAGGATTTTGCATTGTTTACTTTGGTGACATGTATGTTATCTGTTACTCTTTCCCTTTTATTGTTTTTTTTTTTTATTTGAAGTTTTTGGGAAGATTATACACATTTTTTTATAAATAAATATAACCAGTACCTATATTGGTCACCCTGTTATAGAATTACCCCATCATCAATTGTGCTTCCCTTTCGGTATCACTGGTTTGTTTTTGTAAATTTACCACTGGTCTATTCTGCAGTTTTCTTTTGAGGATCTCTTTTGCTGCATGCAAACTAGGTGCTGCAAGCCTGGACTCTTATCATTCTCTGCATTCACGTTATCAGTAATCGGTACATATCGTTAATGTAAAGGATAGCTAATAAAAGCAAGAACAGATCTTTATTTCATATTGTGATGATTCAGTTTGATAACCAGGAAAATAGGATGTGGAAGGCATTAAATTAAAGAAATCCTTTTTTTTTTTTTTTAGCTAGCCAATGCTTTATAGGTTTCTATTTTCAACCCAAATGTGCAGAATGCTCTTCTTGAGTGTAACGGTGGAAGCAATGGCTTTGAAGAGAAAATAAAAAGAAGAAAATAGGAATGAGTGGTGTTCTGATGAGGACCAGTTGAGTGCTGTGATTTAGCATACTTCTGAGGTTTTTATCAGCCTGAAGCTTTTCTTTCTTGGCTTCTATACAGAGCATTCACATGGAGCTGAGTTGGATGAGTGCCTTCCAAAGTCACTAAATGCGCTAATGTACTGAAAAGTAATAAATATGGAGTATACTGCATAGTTGTGTCCATTTCCTGTATTTGTAGTCAAAGGATAAAATTCCAGAAGGCATTGGTGCAGCTAAAGATGATTCATAGCTTATTTAGAGATCACGTAGCATTCTTGTAGTACAGAAGTATTGTTTAAAGCAAGACCTCCAGCCACAGATATATTTTTATTTATTTGGATTTTACTCAACCTTTTTCAGTAGTAGCTGAAGGTGAGTTACATTCAGGTGCACTAGGGTTTTCCCTGTCCCTGGAGTGCTCACAATCTAATTTTGTACCTGAGGTAATGGAGGGTTAAGTGTCATGCCCAAAAGCAGTAAAAGATTGGGTGAGTGATGTCACTTCCTCAGAGATGCAAAACATCTCCCCTATTTAATTAGAACTGCAGCTGGGGGGGGGGGGGGGGGGAGAAACACCAAAGGTAACAAGCTATTTTATTATATATATAATTAATACTCCCAAAGCTCTTCCTCCGCACCCCCCCCCCCCAAAAAAAAAATAAATAAGAATGGTAAATCTGAATTATTTTACAGTACAGAGCAGTCATATTTCTCTGGAAATTTGAACCATTTCTTGGAAAAAATTACCAGGCGGGTGCTGATGGCAGCCTCCATCTTTTACTGCAGCTGCAATGGGGAAAAGAAAGCAAACTCAAAATGTTTCCAGGCTCATGACAAAATGTTCAGTCTTGATTTGTTATTTGCTCACACTAGTTTTAGTAGTAGCTCAAGGTGAGTTACATTCAGGTACACTAGGTATTTTGCTGTCCCTGGAGGGATCACAATCTAACATTGAACCTGAGGCAATAGAAGGTTAAGTGACTTCACGAAGATCACAAGGAGCAGTACTAGGATTTGAATTGGGCACCCCTAGATGTCAGACCCAGTGCTCTAATCACCAGGATACTCCACTCAGTTTAGCTATGGAGCCAAGAAAGATTGATGAGGCCAATCCAGGTTTGAGAGACTTTGTCATACCCTGGACATATATGCAGCAAGTAAGATGGTTAGCCTTGGATTTTATTTATTTATGTATGTATGTATGTATGTATGTATGTATGTATTTATTTATTTATTGAGATTTTGCTCACACATTTTCAGTAGTAGTTCAAGGTGAGTTACATTCAGATACACTGGGTATTTCCCTGTCTCTGGAGGGCTCACAATCTTAGTTTGTACCTGAGGCAATGGCGGGTGGTTAAGTGACTTGCCCGAGATCATAAGGAGCAGCACTGTGATGTGAATTAGGCATCTCTGGATGTCAAGACTGGTGCTGTAACCACTAGGCCACATAGATTCTCCTACGTGGAACACCATTTTGATGTGCCTGCTTTTCTAACTGCTCTTTACCATCATGGGATCTGTAAACAGAGATCCTTGTAAATTACGTCTCTCCCAGAATGGTTCCAGAGAAACTACATTACTACTACTACTACTACTATTTAGCATTTCTATAGCGCTACAAGGCATACGCAGCGCTGCACAAACATAGAAGAAAGACAGTCCCTGCTCAAAGAGCTTACAATCTAATAGACAAAAAATAAATAAAGTAAGCAAATCAAATCAATTAATGTGAACGGGAAGGAAGAGAGGAGGGTAGGTGGAGGCGAGTGGTTACAAGTGGATACGAGTCAAAAGCAATGTTAAAGAGGTGGGCTTTCAGTCTAGATTTAAAGGTGGCCAAGGATGGGGCAAGACGTAGGGGCTCAGGAAGTTTATTCCAGGCGTAGGGTGCAGCGAGACAGAAGGCGCGAAGTCTGGAGTTGGCAGTAGTGGAGAAGGGAACAGATAAGAAGGATTTATCCATGGAGCGGAGTGCACGGGAAGGGGTGTAGGGAAGGACGAGTGTGGAGAGATACTGGGGAGCAGCAGAGTGAATACATTTATAGGTTAGTAGAAGAAGTTTGAACAGGATGCGAAAACGGATAGGGAGCCAGTGAAGGGTCTTGAGGAGAGGGGTAGTATGAGTAAAGCGACCCTGGCGGAAGATGAGACGGGCAGCAGAGTTTTGAACCAACTGGAGAGGGGAGAGGTGACTAAGTGGGAGGCCAGCAAGAAGCAGATTGCAGTAGTCTAAACGAGAGGTGACGAGGGTGTGGATGAGGGTTTTGGTAGAGTGCTCAGAAAGAAAGGGGCGGATTTTACGGATGTTGTAAAGAAAGAAACGACAGGTCTTGGCGGTCTGCTGGATATGAGCAGAGAAGGAGAGAGAAGAGTCAAAGATGACCCCAAGGTTTCGAGCTGAGGAGACAGGGAGAATGAGAGAGCCATCAACAGAAATAGAAAACGGGGGGAGCAGGGAGGTGGGTTTGGGGAGGGAAAATGAGAAGCTCAGTTTTGGTCATATTTAATTTCAGGTGGCGTTGAGACATCCAGGCAGCAATGTCAGACAAGCACGCTGAAACTTTGGTTTGGATGCAAGGTGAGATATCAGGGGTAGAAAGGTAGATTTGGGAGTCATCAGCATAGAGATGGTAGGAAAAGCCATGGGATGAGATTAATGAACCAAGGGAAGAAGTGTAGATAGAAAAGAGGAGGGGACCAAGAACAGAACCCTGAGGTACGCCGACAGGCAGAGGGATAGAAGTAGAAGAGGATCCACCAGAGTGAACACTAAAGGTGCGGAGGGAGAGGTAGGAAGAGAACCAGGAAAGGACAGAGCCCTGGAATCCAAGTGAGGACAGGGTATCGAGAAGTATGCTGTGATCGACAGTGTCAAAAGCAGCGGAAAGATCGAGAAGAATGAGGATGGAATATTGACCTCTGGATTTAGCCAGTAATAGGTCATTGGAGACTTTAGTAAGCGTAGTTTCGGTTGAGTGGAGAGGGCGAAAACCAGATTGTAATGGGTCAAGAATAGCATGTGAGGAGAGAAAATCAAGGCAGCGGCGGTGAACAGCACGCTCAAGTAATTTGGAGAGAAAAGGAAGGAGGGAGATGGGTCGGTAATTAGAGGGACAAATAGGGTCAAGTGAAGGCTTCTTAAGGAGAGGTGTGACCACAGCATGTTTAAAGGCAGCAGGGACAGTCACAGTGGAAAGTGAGAGGTTGAGAATGTGACAGATAAAAGGAATAAGAGTAGGAGAGATGGCATTAAGAAGGTGGGTGGGAATGGGATCAGAGGAACAGGTGGTACATTTTGAGGAAGAAAGGAGAAGTGTAGTTTCCTCAATAGTAACTTCAGGAAAGGAGGAAAGGGAATGAGGGGAAGGAGAGAGAGGGGAACGGACTAGTGGAGGGAGAGCTGGTGAGGTAGAGAAAGCAAGGTTTATCTTTTGAACCTTGTTGTGAAAGAATTCAGCAAGGGTCTGAGGAGATAATGAAGGGGGAGTTGCAGGTTACTATTTAAAAAATGTGTAATCACGAAAGCTCACATCCAGCATGATCTTTACAAAAGTGTTCCAAATAAAAGGTGTACATTATAAAAATGCAGCATTGATGCTTTGAAATAAAATTGAGCATGCAAACATTTCTTTTGATGGATTCAAGAAAGCAGGACAAACTTAAAACAAGAGGAGGTTAATGACACTGGAATGATAAAAAAGTAATACTTAAATGGAGCTGGAATTGCCAGTTGAAATATTTATTACTTACAATAATTTGCCTCATGTTACTTAAAGTGAATCCACTGTGCTTTAAAGTTTCTAGGAGGTTTCTTGTGCCTTTTCATCTAATATTCTTCCTGTAGCTCTACCAACATGATTCATTTCTTTATGATTTCGTTTTATTTTTAAGCTATCAATTACTCAAACTTTGTTGGACTATCTTTTCACTGCCATCTGGACCCCATACCTTATTTTAAAGCATACTCAAATAATGACAACCTTCTTTTCTCAATTAATTTATGGGCAGTAGGGACCATTTTTCATTTGTTATCATGCACTTCCATTTGATCTCTCATATCTTTCTTCTGCATCTGCAACCATGGTGTATAAATCTTCCTCCCCACATTGTCATGGTGTCCAAGATGCATGAGCAGAACTCCCTATTAGTTCTGTGAAACTGACCTTAATTTCTAAAAACGGTATCAGATGTGAATAAAAGTTGGGTAAGATGATTTGCTTCATAGCACTTATCTTTGAGTTTGCTTCTGAGCTTTGTTTTATCTAATTTAGACAGTACATCCTTGCAAGCCCAGTTGCATGTTTATCCATTACATTCCTGCCAGTGCAGCTCCATGGAGAGATAGAACTGGAAGATTTTAGCTGCAAGGAATTATAAAATGACCTATGGTCAGAGGATATTTGCCAGTCTGCATATTACTGCATTCTTGTGTTATGTCTCTCTCTCTCTCTCTCTCTCTCTCCCTTTTTCTTTTTTGCTTTAGAATGATGAAATATGCAATAAAGCAAAATCAATCTACCAATATATTTTTCTCTGCTTTTGTACAAGAAATGTTACCACTTTTTGCTTAAGAGCCAAAAATCAGAATACATTCCTAAACTGCTGCAAAAGTGTTAATAGTCTGCCTGGGATTGTTAATAGGGACTTGGTTCACAATAAAATAAAATAAAGCCAACACACTTTTTTTGTTGTTATTTTACATAAACAGATTTCAGCCCAGCCTAACGAATGCTAATTAAGCAGAATCCATGACCAGATGTTTATTAATACCCCTCAGCTTCCTGGGATTTGGATAGTATGCAGTTTTCATGGACTAATTTAAAAATGGAAACACCCTTATTGGAATAATTGCCAATTACCCCTTTGCATTAGTTTTCTTTGCATTAGTTTTTCATCTTGCAGGCTTACTTAGAGGGAGCTTACATATTTTTAAAACCTTAGGAAATGAGCCCCTTTCCTACCACCATCTTGGTATTCTCACCCCCACCCTCGCCAATTCCATTCTTGCATCTATTGTTGTACAGTGGATTTTATTATTAAGCAGGTTGCGATGAAACAGCTGAAGAAGAATGAATCGCCATTTAGTATTAAAATAGCCTCTCTTGCACTCATTTTAAATTATTTTGACATGTGTCTGCATCATTAACCTATTTGGTATATCAGACACTTGCTTATGCCAAGGTGGTCATGTGTCACTTTGATGCCAGAGGACTGCTGGTGGATCCCAGCATGGTGACTTCATCATAGGCCTTGGTTTCAAACTGAGGCATAATAAAACTGAATGCCAGAACGTTAAACTCCATGTTTTATAAGACAAATATTGCTTTATGCATTCATGTCCCCTGTACTATGCTACCAGTAGGAAGGAGTGGAATACAGTTTTAGTGACCCCCTGGGATCCATAAAGGCTATTTCTAAGCCTGAATCTTGCTGTTTAATTTAATCATTTATTATATTAATATTCAAATGGGTTGCATCTTATTAGCTACTACAAAGATGCTAGTATGTCTGAAATAAATTCCTAATTATGCTTTTGAAGAGAGGGTTCTAAAGACTTTTCTCAGTGCTAATAGAACAATTCGTTTGGAGATTTTTCTGCAGAAATCAGCAATCAAGGTTTTTTTTGTGTGCAAACTAGAAACAAGAAGAAAATATAATGCTACAGACAAGTGAGATTCCTTTTTTTATTTATTTTTTTAAATTTCAGAACTGTAAGTTACAATGCAGACAAATAGCTACTCTCTTTCTTTCTTTCTAACAGCCAGTTAATAAAAAAAGGTTTAGATAATACTGATATTTTCATTTTAATATTATTTCAAACTCTGCTGTTTATCCTCCTAAATCCTACTGGATTGATGCACTCGATGCAATAATGTTTTATGGATCATTGCACCTTAAAACACCAGGCACCCGCAACTGAGAGTGTAGGGGCAGAACCCCGCTTTGAAGATCGTGCAGGCAGTGTTATACAGAATGTGCACACAGGGGGGAAAATGAGCAGATTTCTCCTGGCAGTTCATCTGCAAGATCCATAAGAAGCCCATTTGGCTAATGCCTAGCATTAGCTTCATGAGCACAAATTAAACTATCGGCATAATGTGCACAACCAGTCCTAACAAATTCTAAACGAAATGTATAAACTGCTTTTAGAGTGGCATAAAATCAACAGCAAATACAAAAATTACAGCTTGTAAAACTGGAAATTATTTCAAGCTACTGTGTTTGGAAAAGCAACCAGCACCTCCCGCCTACAATAACCCTTTAAAAATCACTAAAACAAGTGTCCACTTAACTGGTGCTGAAATACATCTTATTTTCTGAGTGACTATCTTGAACTAATGAGTATTAAAGGACTTGAGGTGCTAGAGAATGGACCCCCTCTTTTCACAAACCAGTTTACAGGATCACATTAACAAAACTGACCTGTGAATGACCTCAGTTTTAATCTTGAGGTGGATCTGCTTTGATTTCACTACCAATGGGGCATTATCATGTCAAGCTTTTCAACCATACAGTTCACCATCCAACCGGAACTTAGCTTAGAATTAAGGTAAATCCCAATGGCTAGCTCTAGAACTGATGTTCAGTGACAGCAAACCTGATAATGCCGCTGAATGTTAGCAATTACCATTGTAGCACTATACAATTAGGACTAGATTTAGTAAATGGCGCCCAAATATGGGGGCTGAAAAAAATTCCACGCTGAGCACTAGTCTATAAACAGTGCTCCGAGTTACATGTCATTTATAGGCTAGTGCTTAGAGTTGATTTCCAAGCCAAACTTTGGGTGCAAAGGAACTGAAATGTGGTGTAAATTCTGACATGTAAGTTGGGCTCAGATCCCTGGTATTCAGTAATACTGGGAGCAGTTAGCATATCTGGGTTTAAAAAAGGCTTGGACAAATTCCTGGAGGAAAAGTCCATAGTCTGCTATTGAGACAGACAAGGGGAAGCAACTGCTTGCCCCAGGATTGGTGGCATGGAATGTTTCTGTTACTTGGGTTTCTGCCAGGTACTTGCGACCTAGCTTAGCCACTGTTTGGAAAACAGGATACTGGGCTAGATGGATCATTGGTCTGACCCACACCCCCTTTTGAGTTGTGCATTAATATTTATAGAATAGTGCCTAGCAAGATGTGTGCGCAAATCCTAATATAAGCCAATTAGCTGGAATAATTGGTTGTTATCACCGAATTATTGATAGTTAATGACTTGTTAGTCCATAAGGTTGCGTACGCAACTTGGGCATGCTAGGCTTGTCTATTGACAGAATTGGGGCAGTGCAGGAACTTACCTGGTTAGGAATGATATTAATTCCACTAACTGGGTAATGCTTAGATAAAGTAGGCCAGCAAAAATGATGTCCTAACTTTATCTATTTTATTATCTAGAGATAGTGTTGGTGCAATGTATTGGTTCCTTTTTTATACCAGGCATTAACCCCCTGATTCTATACAGCATGCCTAGAGATTCTTGCTGAAATCCAATCGTATTCTATAACAACATGCATAACTTAATTGGCTTAACAAGCTAATCAGCGTTGATAACAGCTCTTAGTAAGCAATAATGAGCACTAATTGTCAATAATTAGAATTTACGCACATTCTGTAATGCAGTGCCCCTAACTTCTAACATGCGCAGACAAAAAGAGGCATGGTTATGGGTGGGGAAATAGGCATTTCATGGGTGTTCCAAAATTGATACGCATAGATATAGAATATGGCCCGTGCGCCTAAATCTATGTGTCGGGATCTATGCCACATTTTCATTGGTGTAAATGGAGGCACATAGTTTTAGGCGCTAAGATATCAACTAAGCATATTCTATATACTGTGCCTAAAACTAGGCACCTCATATAGAATATGCTTAGTCGGCATTGATTTCCACGCCAATTTTTTAGGCGCCATATATAGAATTTCCTACTAATTCCTTACATTGTTCATATATTAACTCCTATTCTGTGTTATGTATTAGCCCATAGCATTGTTTTATGTGTTTATATTTTGCATTTATATTATGGTTTTTGAAAATTATTTTTTATTCTAGTCAATAGATTACTTGTGACAAAATTAATTTCATTTATGTTTTTCATGTTTTTAAATTCATATACATTTGTATATATATATAATTTCTTTGATTATATTTTAATATATTTATATCCTAATTGCAATATTGAATGTATTTTATAGATTCCTGATGCAGGCACTCTTTATCACCAAAACATGACTCAATGTCAAGTAGATTAGTGGTTATTGATGAATAAATCTTGTGTATGACTTATTTGACCCTCTCATGTTTGTTGGAAATCTCATTTGTCTACACTACTCCCTGATTGTCCTAACTTTATCTAGGCACTTATTTAGGTACTGGGCTGAATATTGGCCAGTACACGGATAAGTCCCAGCGACTTCCCATGTTGGGATATTTAGCGCCAGAATTTGGGTAAGGTCCAGAGCTAAATATAGAGGTATAAAAAGCTTCTGTTGGCCTATATTTAAATAACTACATAAATCCCATCAGTTTGGGATAGACTGAAGCCTGAAATTTAGACCTCAAGGGTTTCCTTGTTTATGATTTTTTTTTATTTATTGAGAAGGAAAAAGGCTTCAAAGAGCTCTGGGATACGTTGTATCTAAAGAGCTGACCGGCTCAATAAGATCCTCTCTTCATCATCGGCCATAAAAAAAATTTCCGAAATGGGGTAATGTCCAACACTTTCATTCAGGTGTGATTATTAGATGTGCTATTAAACATCTCCAAAATTACCTCCACTCACAAAAACCTTTTCATAATAATGTTCTCAGTCTCGGCTATTAATTGGTGAGCCTAAATAAAAAGAAGGACAGTTATCTTTTTCTAGTGCCGGTTAGCTTTTCCTGTGCCTGTTTATTAAATCTGTCATCCATACAGCTGATTCGCTGCTCCCTCTATCTGCAGTCTTCACCCTTCTGCCCCAAGCCGACGGTGGCCAGCGTTTCGTGCTGCTGCTTCAGGGTCTTGGTGGCAGGGTTACCGCTGCAAATGAAACAGACACAGTCATTCTTACTCGTCATCTTAGCTGTTATTTCATTGCTTACTCCATTTCACAATTACCTTTGTACTTATCTTCATGCTGCCGGTTCAGAGACACTCTCACCTGGAAGATCCACAATCACAGCACCTTGGAAAATCAAATTAATTCTGCCTCACTGAGCTTTCAACAATCTTCACAGCCTCCCTGAACGCGCGTTACTGCAGGTTTTGCAATCTGCCTCAGGGGCTCGGGTACAGCTGTTGCAACTGAAAAAGAAAACAAAGATGCTGTGTGAAGAACCCGATGAATGAAGAAAGTTGTCCACCCCCTTTAGCTACCAGATTTATGGTAAGCTGCATGGGTGAGTTATATTTTTCCTATTAATGGCCATTAATAAAAATTATCATGTGAGCACTTACTGACACCTATTTTGTTGGCAGTAAGGGCTCATGCAGTAATCCTGTGCTAGCCAGTTAGCATGTGGTAATGTGGATGTGCTAACTGATTAGAGTACATTACATTTAGGGCTTATATCTTGCTAATATCTGTTCTAAGCGGTTACAATCATCTTACGGTTTTGAAATCAGAACATTCCTCTGAGACTTACAATGGGTTGCTTGTGGGGTAGATTGGAGTCTGGTTAAAATATGTGTTTGCTTAAATAGTAGGGTTTTGATCTTTTTCTAAACGTGAAGTATGACTGTGAGGGTGAGAACGTTCTGGCGATGGATGTCCAGAGTCTAGCTGCTTGGACAGCAAGGATTCTATCAAATAATGCTGTTCTCTACTTGCCCTTGTCTCCTAGTTCTTGTGGAAGTTGGGAAACAGAAATGATCTAGGAGGTAGCTGGGGATCAATCCTTGTAGTGTTTTGAAAAGGAAACAAGCCAGTTTGAAGGATATTTTCACCTCGATGGGTAGCCAGAGTAGTTTGATGTAGAGCACTGAGATTCTGTCAAATTTCGTTAAGTCAAAGATGACTCTTACTGCTGTGCTTTGAGTGGTGTTTCAGTAAACGTTTTGTGCAGCCCAAGTATATTGAGATACAGTAGCACAGGAATATCCACTCTCTCCTCTGAAATGTCCCCTCCAACAAAAATTTAACAATATTTTTTAGAGCATGGGAGGCGCATGTCGATTTGGAACTTACCACAGGACACTTGAGCTCATTCCACAGTAAGCCATTTTAAGCTGTGGTAAGAGCATACTAGCCCTTACTTAGCCCTTAGTTAAAGGACCATTTAACTAGATAAATGGCTATTTAACTGCCAAACCTATGTGTGGTAAACAACACATATCCTTTTTCCACTGACAAAAGAATGCAGGCTTGGAGTTCCCTTCTTGGTTTGAACCATCACCCCCTTTCATTATTTTTGGAGACTACAACTTTCACACTGATGATTCTTCTGACATGTTTCCTCAATAACATCCTCATTTGATCTATAGCAATGCCCTATTGTTCCCACTCACCTGCATTCCACTGTCTTGAGTAACTTCTTCCAACTGCTCTTTCTCAGGATTTTCCACCTCTATTCGCCCTCTCTCTGACCATCCTCTGTGGACAAGATGTTAAAGGGTTAGATTTATGAGTCTTCTTGTGTCACCTTCTGCTTCTTTATAAATATCAAGAATGCTCACTTACAAATGCATTTCCTCTACAACTCTTTCCATACAACTTTTCTCATACACTCTGCTTATTTGACAAGTCAGCTCTTCTCTTGCATTGCTACCTGAAAGCTCTGCTCTTTCAACCTTTCTGTCTTGTTTGCTTCCAACCGACTTCCTTGGTTGATGTATCAAGCTTTTCCATTGGCTATATTCAAATCAAGAATTAAAGCATACCTTTTTGAGGTTGCTTTCACATCTTTACCACTTCTCTATGACATATTCTCCTAGATTCTCTGGTTTGTCAGGTATGTTTGTCTTGACTAGATTGCAATCTCTGTGGATGTCTGTACTGCACTATGTATGTTTGACAACACTTTAGAAACAAGTAGTAGTAATTAGAGGTTGACTGAATTTTGGGTTCAGTTTTCGCACTGAAACCAGCCCAAAATTTGGATTCAGGTTTTGATCAAAAATGCCAGGACATTTTCTGCTGAAACCAAAACTCCTCCACACCCCGCTGCCATCGACACTATACACAGCCTCCCTACCCCCTCCATTACCACCAACAGCTTCACTTTCTGCTCCCGGACCACCTATCAGCCAGCTCCCATTCCCCCCAGAGCTACCTCAGGAACCCTGGTGGTCTAGTGGCCTAACCAGGGCAAGAGCGATTCACAGTCACTCTCTCCTTAGCCATCTCTGCTGCCAATATGTCTGCTGTGAGCTTCAGAAACCAGCTTGGGATTGGAGCTGATATAGGCAAGATCAATAAATTGTTCCTGCCTATACCAGCTTCAATCCCACTGAGACACTGAGTGGCAGTCTTGCGAGACTGCCCCTGAAGCTCACAGTGGCCATTTTAGTGGCAGAGATGACTGGGACAAGAGCAACTGTGAAATCACTGTTACCCTGGTTAGATCACTAGACCACCAGGGTGCCTAAGGTAGCCCTGGCGATGAGGGGGGGGGGGGAGTTAGCTGATGGGTAGGTTCAGGACTGGTGAAGGGAAGCTGTATGCAATGGCAGTAGTGGGGGGATGGAGGCTATGTGTGGTAGCTTAAAGTTGGGTACCGTTTACAGAATAATGCTTAGTGCCAGAACTGCAGCTACATTTAGGTACAACCACTTACATCAATGAAACCTTAGTGTAAGTCCTTAGGCCGAAATTAGGCATGGATCCCAAAATTAGCATAAATTGTGGGAATGCCCCTGATCTGCCCATGACCCTCCCATGGCTGTGCCCCTTTTTGAACCCATGTGTAAAATGTATGTGTGGATCTCGCTCCTCCATGTATGAAAATAAATTTTAATTAAATCCATTCAGCACCAATAATTGCTTATTAAGAAGCCAATTATCGATGCTAATTGGCTCTTTATTCAATTACATTTGTGCATGCAATTTTTTGTAACTTTTATAGAATTTGGGGTCACAGGGGCAGGGACTGTGCCTTACAGCTAAGTCAGAGGTATTTATTATGCATTAACTGGACAATTCAATACGTAAATGTACTTTTAAATGTACTGATTCCCACAGTGAAAGCTTATTTTACAAGAGCAGATTCTATTATAGCATCAGCACACCTTACATTTTCATGCAGGCAGTTATACTAGCCATAGACCTGGTTCTATGGTAACACCTAAATACAGCAGAGGCACATGCAACTTACAGTATTCTGTAAGTTGCATGCATATGTAGCAGACACACTCAAACCCTCTGAAGCCCTGCCTATGTCAATGTCCCCTTACATTACATACTATCAGGGCATATCTTTAAATTGGCACCTCTATTTAGGTGTCCCAATGCCCTGCACTTAGTACCAATTCAATAACAGTATCTTGGAGCCAAGAGTCCATTATAGAATACTAGCATATGTTGGCATTGGTGTGCCCATGTTTAGGCGCACCCTCGTATGCCCTGTCAACAGCAGGCATAAGCTGGTGCAATTAAGTGTGCCAAGTGATGCACACAATTTATAGTATTCAATAAACGCAAAAAGAGAGCAGATCTAAATCCAAATTATAAAATGATTCCTTTATTTAAAAATACTTGACGTGGTCCACGTTTCGCTCATGCATGGGCTGCATCAGGGGTTACAATACATGAGGGAGGAGTGCCTTGGATGGACACTCCCAATTTAAATGTGTTAGTGCTCAGCACAACAGTTTGAAGCACAAATAAGTATAGGCTGTTTCCTTAGCCTGTGCCTAGTTATGGCACAAGATGGAGCTGTGTGAGCAGTAGTAGAGCAGAAACTAGTATATGTACTGCTGCAGCTGTGAAGGAAACAACCTGTGCTTTTGTTTCAGGCTGTTGTGCTGAGCACTAACACATTTAGGCCTGTTTAAAAAGCTGCACTAGGGATCTAAGATGGCGGCGATACAGTAAGGCTGAAGAGAACGCTCTTCCACTAAAAGCTTGAAAACTTTCATTTTCCTCTCAATGAGCATGCCAAAGAGGAAGGGCAAGCTTAACAGACCTCCTCTTCCGAAGCTAGAAGCCCCTTCATCGTGTCAAGCTTCTATCTTAGCCTATTTGGTGTCAACCCCGCATTTGGGCGTTTCCGCTACTGGAGTGAGGAAGAACCCCGGTCAGGAGGGTGAACTTTTGCTCAGCCCAGTAGGACCAGCTACCCCTCCACTCCCGCGACCGGACGGGAGACTCGAAGGGGAGGCGAACCTCGTCTCAGGAAGCGGTTGATGGAAACACTGCCGAGGTTATTCCTTGGCTTTTAGTGGAGGGGATCCAGCAATTTCCGACTATGGCGTCGGGAGAGGCATCGGAGGAGGTTGCTGCTACTGGCTATTCTCAGGAGGAAATTTCCTTGTGTGCCTCGGCGATTCAGTCACTGAAAAGACCACAGGAAATATCGCTGGAATCCATTTGGACTGCTCTTGAAACCCCGCACAAGGTTTGTTCTTTTTTTATCTTTGTCTTTAAATAATTTTTCCGCTAAACAAATTAAACTGGAAACAGACATGGTAAACGTTCAAGAGAATCAAGCTCAGTTCGCAGGAGATAGATTACTTCTTCATCATAAAATTGAAAATTTAGAGAATATAACAAGGAACTTAAATTTACGAATACTCAATTTTCCATACTCAAATTTATTGCTCCAGGGGAAATGTTTCATAAGTTTCTAAGAGAGAATGTTAAATACCCAGATCAATCTTTTCCACCAGTTCAGAAGTTATATTACTTAAATACAAAATTTAAACAGTAGGATACTTGAGAGCAACAGGTAGATCAAGAACAACAGGAAACATCTGTGGATATATTAGATATTTCTACGTTTCTGGAACAATCTAAAGAGGAAATTAAAACCAGAGCTACACTTTTGGTCTCTTTTGTATTCCTATAAGATAAAGAAGCCTTATTAAGACTTTATTTTCAAAAAAACCCAACCTGAATTTCTAGGAGGAAAAGTGACAATTTTTCCTGATATTTCTAAATGGACTCAACAAAGGAGGAAAAAATTCTTGGAGATGAAACAAGAGACTCTTTCACTAAATGCTCATTTCCAGTTGCAATTTCCATGCAAATGTATTCTTTTCTTTAAAGACAAAAAATATGTGTTCTTTGAACCTCTCCAATTGCGCAGTTTCTTGAATTCACAGGGTATTAAGGGAGGAGAACCAAATATTTAGCTGATCAAGAGTAAAAGGGATAACTACCTTTATTTTTCTTTTGTATTATTTCCTATATCCAACTTCCTTTGGACATAATCATAGATCCCTCTCTTATTTGTGGACTAACTAACCAATAATTTAATTTACGGTTGTCACTTTTCTTAGAATGTATTTTCTTTTGGATATTGGTGTATTCTTTCAAAGATTATAGTATCTTTGTATTTAATTGAAAAATTTATTAAAAAAAGAAGTTGCACTAGTAGTTAGCAGTGCAGAACTGACAACACAGCCCATTCACTTTGAATGGGCTGAGTCGGAATTGCAGTGTGGCAGCTGCTATCGTGGGTTTGTAAACAGGGGGGTTAGATTGGAAGTGTGCATCCCAGGCACTCCTCTCTAGTGTACTGTAACCCCTGAGGTAGCCTATGTATGGGTGAAATGTGGACCACACAGGGTATTTTTATATATTGTATTTGAATATGCTCTCTTTTTGCATCTGCTCTGCTGCAGCTCTGTGTGGCCTTTTCATGGTTTCCTAGTATTCAATAAAGAACACATTTAACAGGGAGATACACCTATGGCCCACTGTGCTCTGTTCATGTGTACACCCCTTTTGTAGTTAAGCACATACCCCCTAATTCTATAAACTTGGGCACCCAACTTTAGACTTAGCACACAAAGTTGGATGCCCAATTTATGGGGTAAGGTCAATTGCACACACAACTTAATTTATCAGTCAGTTATTGGCTTAAATTGGAAGCTGCTATTCTAGAAGCTGTGTGCTCATTTTCGGTCATTCACAACTTCTAGGGAGGATGACCATGGGAGAGTCAGGGGTATGACTAGGAATTATATGCACATGTTAGAGAAAACTAGGGGTTACTGACCTACATCAGCCTTCAACATGGCATAAGTAACAAAAGTCAACGTAGAAACCCACAAAGATCTACTTCACTGATAATCCGATATAGCTCAATAAATGAAAAGTGAAGAAAACACAACACTCTCTTGGTTAACGGAGGAAAGAGATCTCATAATATTGTGGCAATAGTGTGGCAATGATAACAACACTCTGTACTTTTCACAGTTTCTTTACCGCTCATAGTTAAAAAGTAATCATGGATCAAAAAACGTCCATAAGTAACATAATAAATGATGGCAGATAAAGACCTGAAAGGTCCATCCAGTCTGCCCAACAGCCACACTGATTATCAATTCATGATTAAATCAACAATGAATGTGATATTATATACTTTTTATGAGTCTTTCTTTGGCATTTCTGGGCCATAGACCATAGAAGTCCACCCAGCTGTGTCCTTATGTTTCACCTACTAGAATTTCCGTCAAAGCTCACTCCAGCCTATCCAAATCTGTCTTGTCATTTATGGGACCCAGCCAGTAAAACTGTGCCCAGCACTGTCCTCAGTTCCAGCTACTGAAGTTGCCATTGAAGCCCTTTCTAGCCTATCCTAAACTGGAGTGCCATATACAGACACAGACATACAAAGTCTGCTTGTGACCGGTCTTAGTTCTTCACAGCCGGAGTAGCCATCCAAGGGTCACACATCCACCCCCTGCAGTCATTTAAGTTTTTTTTTTCTACAATCTATTTTTTAAAAAGGGTCCCTCTGTGTTCATCCCATGCCTTTTTGATTTCCGTCACTATTTTTGTCTCTACCACCTTCCTCGGGATGGCATTCCAGGCATCAACCACCCTCTTCATGAAAAATAATTTCTTGACATTACTCCTAAATCTACCACCCTGCAACCTCAGCTCATGTCCTCTAGTTTTACCACTTTCCTTTCTCTAGAAGAGATTTGTTTCTATATTAATACCTTTCAAGTATTTGAACGTACCTAAGGTTAGGCACGAAACTGCAAACTTGCACTCATGTTCTTTAACCACAGTTCTACACAGAACTGCCACATCAGAAGTCACACTCAGTTCATATCATCCTGGCTCCTTAATTGCAGTGCCATTTATAGAATTTACACCTAGGGCACTTGGTACTCTTGTCGCGTGTATCTCCATGAGTAGTTTCTTGTGGGCAGTTTTCAAATGGAAAGTCTTTTCCTTTGAGAACGGGTAAGACACGCACAGGGGAAAACACCTAAGGACTTTGTACCTGCCTGCAAAATTTTTAAGATTGCCTCTGATATTACGTGCATGCTTGTCTTCTAAGAAAATAAACAATGTGTTCTGGCCTGTAATGCTTAATATTTATTATGCGAGTTAATCTAGAGCAACTAAAATACCCCCTCCCTGCTCTTATTACTTCTTTGTACCTCCCATCAAGCATTTTTCAGCAAAATCACTCTTATTCTCTTTTTCATTTTCCCAGCGTTTTACATTATTATTTCTTTAATAAAGTGTATATTTCTCCTTTTTTTTGTAGCAGGCAGAGGGAAATCACATTCCATGTCAAGTATGTGGAAAATAGAATGTTCTCGTTCAAAAGAAGACAATGCCAAGGAATCAATAATTACACTGATAATTGCCCTTCAATTACCCTGTAGCCAGTTTTGTGGTATCAATGAAGGGTTTAGCTGGCACATATCTAACATATAAATTCCTGTGATTTTAGGCTAGCAGAAAGAAGCCAGTGGTATATGTTTTCTTCATTATTTGGATGTGCTGTTTGAATGTTACGATCAGTGATTCAGAGCACATGATTCATCAGGAAGACATTTGCTAGGCAGACATGTGAGGAGCTGTCTGCCTCTTCAATCTCACTGACAGGGCAAAAATGCTGATTTATAGTAAATCATTAAAATCTGCTTATTATTGCACTGCTTGTTCCTTTTCCTCACTTCAAGCCAGCATTTGATGTGCATCATGTCTGTTACAATTTTGTAGCGCACCAAGCAGTTATTTAAATAAGAGAGAGAGAGAGAGATTTTGCTTAACGGAGACTAATTAATAACACAGACACCATTTTCTTGCTCAGTTCGCTCCCTCCAAAAATGCCAATTTAAAACATCTTCTGTAGCTACAATAAAAGCAATGCTGTAATGTAAGTGGGGAATGAAGCCATTGTCTAGAAACTTAGCACAAAGCATTCTCCTATGCTGTGGCTCATACAGAGTGTCAAATATACACAGTGTGGGATTAGTTTGGGATGGGTGCATTCAATCCAAAAATGAATTGTTTTGAGAAAATCCATGATTTATGCATGGCTCTGACCTGAGATTTGTGAGGACACTTTTTAGAAATGTTTTTTAGGAAAACTTGATAATATTCAAGATGTGTTGAATTCATGAAATACAGACATATTTTTAAGACAAAGAGAAAACCTACAAAGGCACTTATTTCATGCTGTTTAGACTTACATTTTATAATTGGGTGCCTGGGGAAAGAAATCCTTGCTACTGAATAGCAAAAAAAAAAAAAAAAGAAAAATTAAATAAACTGATAGAAAAATAATTCATACAAAAAGGACCCACCCAGTAAAAATACTAATTCTTTTTCCGCGGAACCATAGCTCACAATGGTATCCACATTGTTCATCATAGGTAGCTGAAAATGAAGTGTCATGGAAATAGATTGCAGTTCCACATATGATTGAACTGGAAACCCAAGGGAAGAGGAGCCTGCCAGAGTCCAAGAAAGTCTAATTTCTGACAACTAAAAACCACTTTTTAAAGCACTAAAAAATAATCCAATCTGTTTGCTGATGTATTTAGCATACAGGGGCATAATCGAACGCGAACGCCTATCTCCATGGGCGTCTATGTCCGAAAACGGGTACATGAAGAGGCGGGACAGACCGTATTTTCGAAAAAATGGACGTTTTTCAGCTGGGCGTTTGTTTTTTTTAGCGATAATGGAAACTAAAAACGTCCAGCTCAAAAACATCCTAATCCGAGTCATTTGGTCGTGGGAGGGGCCATGATTCGTAGTACACTTGCCCCCTGACATGCAAGGACACCAGCTGGGCACCCTAGAGGTCAGTGCGGTGAACTTCAGACAACACTTCCACATGCATAGCTCCCTTACCATGGGTGCTGAGCACCCAACCCCCAAAACCCACTACCCACAAATGTACAACACTACCATAGCTCTTAGGGGTGAAGGGGGCACCTACATGTGGGTACAGTGGGTTTTTGAGGCCTCTCATTTACCAGCACAAGTGTTACAGGTAGGGGGGTGGGCCTGGGTCCACCTGGCTGAAGTGCACTGCGGTACCCACTAAAAGTGCTCCAGGGACCTGCATATACGCAGGCCCCTAGGACTTGTTGCTGCTATATAACATTGGCACACCAGTTGACCCCTGAAAACTAATCTCTCCAATATTCCTTTATTGGAATAAGCACGCTTACTCACAGTTAACTGCAGATCAGAGGTTGTGCCCCACTGGCAATGAGTCTCCCTGGTACTGAGATTAGCAGTAGGTCAGAGCTGGCAGAATGCTGTACAATGCCCTCTTTCAGCCACATTCAAGGTAAGAAATAAGTTCTGTAATGTGGCTAACACGTGAAAGGGATCTAAAACTGGCTTACAAAAATGGCCACTACCTCATGGACTACCGGAAACAAAACAGGGCACACTCTGACCCAGTAAGCAGGGGGAAAAGCACCATGGGAGTACAGCCTATCAACTACCAATGTCGTGAGCATTTGCCACAAGCTAGTGGAATCACGGAGCCCAATACCCTACACCCACCACAATGCATTGCTGATGTGACTCTGCAGTGCGCATAACAGAAAGGGTGTCACACTCACCCGAGAGCCACATCAGAACCAGGGAAAGGCTGTCACAGGATAGAACACATTCTGCTGTCATGGAGGTGGGTACGGCATTTGAGGCTGGCATAGAGGCTGGAAAAAAGTTTTTAAAGTGGGGTTTTTTTGGTGGGAGGGGGTTAGTGACCACTGGGGGAGTCCGGGGAGGTCATCCCCAATTCCCTCCAGTGGTCATCTGGTCAGTTGGGGCACTTTTTTGGGACCTGTTCGTGAAAAAAAAGGGTCCAAAAAAAGTGACCCAAAATCGCGGTAAAAACGCCTTTTTTCCAATTATCAGCTAAAGACGCCCATCTCTCCTCAGCCGATAACCACGCCCCAGTTCTGCCTTCACCATGCCTCCGACATGTCCCCGTCAACTTTACCTGTTTCCGCGACGGATTGCAGTTGGAAACGCCCAAAATCGGCGTTCGATTATACCGATTTGGACGCCCACGGGAGAAAGACGCCTCTCCCGATTTGGGTCGCAATATAGGCATTTTTCTCTTTTGATTATAAGCAGGATAGTGAATCATTAGTATACTTGAACAGTTTTGAATGTCAAAAATGGCAGACTTGACCACCTTTCAAGAGGAATCCCTTTCAGTGATTATGACAGGATCTAGTTATGCTTTTTCTGGTACACATTCCTGCAAATTTTGCACTAAGTTCATAACTTCCTCAAACTGATGACCATTTGCTAATTTGATTTGTGATCCAAATAGTAGAATGCTAGAATTTTCAATAAATAAAGTGTGTGTGTGTGTGTGTGGGGGGGGGGGGTGACAGATAGATATACTTTACTGATCATTTTGGAACAAAAATCTCAAATAAGAGACAAATGGCTGACTTGCTGAAAAATGCAAAGTAATATATTGGAAGAACTAGATGAAGGAAATAGGGCTGGATTTTGATTTGGATGGTGACCGGCTTGAATTAAATGCTGACATTTGACTGAATCCATGTATTCAGCACCATTATCATAGGATGTAGTGTTGAATGCATGTATTGACCATTGACCATGCTGGCATTATGGAGTAATTCTATGAAGAAGGTGTTAATCTTTATAAAGATACGTGTTGTAGACCACTTTGATTTTATAGAAGAGTGGTATATCAAATTTTTAATAAACATAAACATCATTTCTTTTGACTCAGGTTTCAAATATTTGTATTTGAAATCATAATGTTACCAGTGGCATAGCCACAGGTGGGCCTGGGTGGGCCAGGGCCCACCCACTTAGGGCTCAAGCCCACCCAACAGCGGCACACTCTTAACAGTAGCTGGTGGGGATCCCAAGCTCTACCAGCTGAAGACCTCCCTCTGTTGGTGCCAAAAATGCTGCTCTCCACTTCAACAGTCTGAACTTCCTAAGCTGCGCATGCTTAGTTTTCAGTGCATGCCTGCTGCAGACTGCTGAGGTGGAGAGCAGTATTTTCCTGCCAGCTGAGATTTTTTTTTTAAGATAACGGGGGAGGACACTTGGTGCCCACCCACTTCTTGTCTAGGCCCATCCAAAATCCACTATCTGGCTACGCCCCTGAATGTTACTACAAGTATAAAACTTGATAAAAGAAAATACATTCCTTCAGTAGAAATATATAAATATTTATTTATTTATGGTACACTTGTATCCCACATTTTCCCACTCATGCAGGTGCAATGTGGCTTACAGAAAGTTAAGTAAATATACAATGGAAGAATCATTGAAAAATGTACATAGAATAGACAGGGGAACAGAAGCTAACAATGTGAAACTAAGCAGGGTGAGGGTCGGGCAGTGTGCATCAATCAGTAGAGCAGAAAGGGGAGTAAGTCTTTGCAAAGAAGTAGGTCTTCAGTAGCTTCTGTGGTCCGCCTGTGATTTAAGGTGTTGTGGGAGAGCATTCCAGTGTTTAGGGCTCCAATAGCGGAAAGAAGAGATGAAAATCTTCTTATACCTGACACCCTTACAATTTGGGAAGTGAAGACGGAGCAGCAGGATTTGCATTCCTGGGTGGAAGGTCGATCAAAGGGAACATGTAGACCGGGGCAATCCCATGGATGATTTTATGGGTTAAGGAGCAGAGTTTAAAAGTAATACACTCCTGAACAGGCAGCCTATGGAGTTTGAAGCGCAGGGGCTCAGCATGTGCAAAACGTTGTTCTCTCAGGATGAGTCTCGCGGCAGTGTTCTGAACTGTTTTGAACTTTTTCAGCAAAGAGGCCTTGCAGCCCGCATAAATACCACTGCAATAATCGAGGTGAGAGAGGACGAGCCAATGCACAAGTGTACGGAACAGATCTCTAGTAAGGAAACATCGTATGAGCCGGAGCCTCCACATAGCGTGAAACATTCTCCTGGATACCAAATGCACATGATTATCCAGCTGGAGGTGCATGTCCAGTTACACTCCTAAAAGCCACAGGCTATTGGCTATCGGAAGAGCAGAGCCCATTACTTGAAGCATTGTGTCTGTTATTTGGGTGTGGGAGGACGAGAGTATTAGACATTGAGTTTTAGCCTTGTTTAATTTGAAGCGAAACACCTGGGCCCAATGCTCTATGATGGAGAAGCAAACTTCAATGAGGTTGGCAATTTCTGATACGGTGGTATGAAAGGGGATGTAGACGGTAATATCGTCAGCATAAATGAAAGGATTGAGGTCTAGTTTGGAGAGAGCAGAGGCCAAAGGCATCATCATAATATTGAATAAGGTAGGAGAAAGGGGTGAGCCCTGTGGTACCCCACAAGAGGCCTTCCATGGATCAGAGGTGACGGAGTTCACTGTGACCTGGTAAGTTCTAGTAGTCAAGAAGCCCTCAAACCAGTGTAAAACAGGCCCTCCTATGCCAAAAGAGTCCAGTAGATGTAGTAAGAGATCATGTTCCACCATATTGAAGGCGCTGGACATGTCAAATTGAAGCAAAAGAACAAGAAAAAAGGGGGAAACGCAAGAAAAGGAAACTCAGAAAGCTGGACGTCACTATCTGAAAAAAAAATTCAAATAATAAATCCTAAGTAATTTCTTAATAGAGCATAAAACCTAAAGCTTCTAAAGAGACTTTTCACTTCAATTAGCAGGTAAATTATCTACTATAACAGATGAACTGGCGATGGAGGCCAGTTGAGACCTGGTTTCAACAAAATTCCTCACATGAATTGGATCCAGAAACACATAACTTAATACATTTACATGAATGTTGTAGGATAAAGGTCCCTTCTAGAGCTACCAACTAAGGTCTAAGAACCGAAATAGTCTTCCGCATAAGTTCTGCTTCCATATAGAGGTCAGGAAATACAGAAACGTTGTAATCCAAAAATATTATGAGGCTCATTTTTGAAACAGTGCCCCCTAGGGTGCAACACTGCTCTGTTGGGATGTCTGTGTGGCCAGTCTACTAAGAATGCAGGCCCTCCATATGTCCCAATGGCTTGTTTTTGTGCATTTTTCCCTTGGATGTTTTTATTTATTTTGCCGAAAATGGTTGTAAAAGAAAATTGCACTGAAACAAAAAGATTGATCTTTTGTCTGGTTTAATAATTGCTAAATTCACCACGTTATTTTTGGATGTTTTCAGCAAAATGTCCAAAATCAGATTTAGATGTCATATCGAAAATGCCCCTCCAGATCTTTATAGCGGAAATGTAAATGTAGAACCCAAACGTGATTGGGATCTAAGGCAAAGGTATTGATGAGAGCAGTTTTAGATACAGTTTGGGAATTCTCTAAAAAGTTTTGTCAAATTTAAAGAAGCAACTTCCCTTTTCCCATCTTCATTAGGGCCACAACCTCTTTCATCAACATAGTAAGTTTGCATAATGTCTGGCATAGCATCCATAAAGATGTTTAAAACTTCGTTAAGATATTTCTTCTGCATTTCCAATGGTGATAGTACTGGTGATTTAGAGAAGTTTAAGAAACAGAGGCTTAAAAACCTCTCATAGGGGTCCTTTTACCTAGCTGCGAGAAAAAGAGCTCTGCTGTAGTAGCAGGAGCCATTTTTCCCAGGTGCCAGGGCCCTTTTTACGGCAGTGGGTAAAAAGCCCCCAGACAAACATGGACATGTGGTAAGAGAATTCTTACTACGTGGCCATGCGGCAGGGAGCCCTTACTGTCATCCATTGAGGTGGCGATAAGGGCTCCCGCAGTAACCTGGCAGTGTACGGTGATGCCTGATTACCCCCAGGTTACCGCCACACATGCCATTTCTTTGGCTTTTCTTTTCCCACAGAAATGGCGCTCTCAGGACTGTAGTCCCGATTTAACATTCAGTAAGCCCGTGTTGGGCTTACTGATGCTTTGTAAAAGATCCCCATAGTTCTCCATCCTTTCCAACTTCCTTTGAGTTACCATATTTTCTTTAAGCACAGCATTCTGCACTATTTGCAAATCAGAGACTGTTTTTTTCCCTACACTTTTCAATCTAGCAATCTTTCCTTGATAGAGCTTCAGTATGAGAGCATGCCTAGGCTAGAAGAGAATGCGGATCTTCTAGTAGGTTATCAAATTTTTCCACCACAACCTACTTAAGTGCCCCAAATGCCAACTGTATCTCCTTCAACGTAATATCAACCGCTGAAGTTGCCTCTCCAGGAGTTGTATGTCTCCAGCTCCACTCACATCAGGAATAGACTCAGTCTGAACAGCAGCTGGTTCATCCGAACCTTTTGTTGAAGGGAAATCTCATTTTGCAGGTTGAGTGACCCCGTCTTTGAGAAACCTCATGGCAGACTGAATGGTATTTGCTACAGTTCTCTGCCATTGTAGCTTGCCCTCACCTCTGGGTCTGTGGGGAGTCTCATATGAGCCAAGATACAGTGAGATTTCCAATGCTACCAGAAAGGATCCTTCCTCACTCAGCTCTGAATCTCTGGCTCCTTCCTTGCTCACTAGTGCAACAATGTTATTCCAGGATCTGCTGGACCAAGTTTGAAGGTAATGCTTCTACAGGCAGACAGAAACATATTTTCCATTTGCATTTCACCATGTTATTCCAACAAACTTGAACCCAGCAGATCACCACGGTGTTCCTTGCCATCCATCTGCTCAGTCAGCCATCTTGTCCTGATGGTACACTCTTCATCTGGTTTCTCCTCAGAGGCTTGTCTGATATGTTTGGACCTATAGCATAGCTCTCTGAGTCATCAAAACGCACATGCCCCTCCACCACAACAAAGTGGTATCCCTTTGAGGGGGGGGGGGGTTCATAATTTGTTTTTGGTTTTTTTTTAACTGGGATTATAGAACAAAAGAAAATAGAGCTAAGACCCTTACTATATTTTATTTATAATAATAAACTAGGTTTTGGAATAACATAGTTGTGTTTGGCTGATGTAATAAGCCATGTGTTGGTGAATGAGTGCTGAACTTCAGTGTGCAGTGTCCTAAGGCACATGTAAAACACAGCTTTACTCTCAAAGCAGTAAACTAGTGGCATGGAAATTATTACAGTGTTAAAAATATGTACAGAAAAAAACTGCACACAGTGTGTGATCCAATCCCCTTTCAGTACTGAATACAGAAGAGAAAATGGCTTATGCACTGATTAGAAAGGCAAAAGATAAGAAAGATTGTGCTTTCTTTAAGGGCATTTTCAGATCTAGGATAAACCTGGCTTGGACACCCTGGAGTTGGGTACCTCTGGCCTAAATACCTGGCACAGGGTGATCTTATACCTGAGAACCCTAAAGCAGCAGTACTCCTATGGACCAATAATATTTATTTGGGCCTGGGAAAGCGTCTTACAGCAGCTTCTTCCTCTGGCGCCACTTTGGAAAATAGTACCATTTGAGGGAGCACTACCTTATTTGCAGGCTGACCTTAGCAGTACATTCTGATTTACCACTAGGGGTTAGGTACTGCCATTTTTCAAAATAGTGGTGCCAGAGGCAGGAGTGAGTAGGCATCGCTCCTGACTTTAAGGATATTGGGGATAGCAGATGCTTCAGATCCCAATTGGGCAACCAGGGATTGTTTCTAGGGAAGGGAGGGAGGTAAGGTTTGGGGTCCACTTCAGTCACACGGTATTTTTTAAGAGGTATGGAGGAGCCATAAGGGTTCTCTTGGGCTGCCAGGTTAGTGGTGATCTGAAGTAAAATTCTGCACTTGTGTCTGCACTATGTGGACATGTCAAAAATTAATATTTTTTTTAATGCTACTAATTCTCTATTATGTTGGTTTTCATGCATTTGCATGCTGACTGTGCTTTCAATAATTCTGTGATTTTACTGCAAGTGTTTGTGTGCTAAAACCCTTGCATTGAGTAGTAATATTACCATGGGGAAAATCCTGAGTAAATTTCTCCTTTATAAGATTTTGCCACATTAAATTGGTCCCTGAGTCACTATAGGATGTGCAAAAAATATTGGTGTTAGTGTTTTTTAACATCCCTGCTAAAATTCTGTTTGGCAGACTAGTCACTACACACAGGTTAATAGGGCCATGCTAAAGGCAGATAAGTACATTTAAATCAGCTACACTAACCAAAGTGTTAAGATGGTTTAGCACAGGGGATCCCCTTGCCCTATGGCCCTTATGGATCCTCCTCATCTTAGTTCCCCTTCCTCTTCCACAGTGCTTATTTTCTCCCTATTTAGATACCCATGGTCCCAACAACACTCTCCTCCCCACCCCAGCAAAAATCCTCCTCAAGAAGATTTCCCCTTGCACAGACCTCTCTGAAGAATGCAAGCCTCACCAAAAGATTTTCCCCCGGGACCCTGACACCCGCCCCGGGCCCACTCAAGAAGCAATATGCATTGTCTCCCCACCTTGAAGTCCCATCTCATTGCTACTAGCTTCAGAACAAAAATCTTCACTGGCATGAGGGTAGCTGTTGACTTCCAACTAGATTGAGGAGAACTGCAATGATAATAGGGTATTGGAGAGAGTATTCCCAGATGTAAAGGGCTTTTTCAGGGAGAGTCGGGGTGAGATTGCCTTTGTAATGGGACACCTTCTTTAGGTATAAGAACCAAATATGAGATACTTTATTCAGGTGAGTTGTACCAGGGTAAACTCTTGGGGGAGTACGGCAGTTGAGACCCCAAAAGGCTCAGGACACAACCTTTTTTGCCTTGTGTTAAATGTTGGCAATTTAATATCAACCTCTTTGAATATTTGAGGGGGTGGGGGGAGTTATCAATGTGGGCTACCGTTAAGATGTGTTATTTTACTGTTAACCCCAGTTATTAGTAACTAGGTCTCATTGCATAAAATAGGAACTGTGCTAAAATAGCATGAGTTAGTGTTTAAATAATAGGTGTTGATGATAGCTCACATGGATAACTAAACCCCTTATTAGTTGAAAATATCATTGTCGGACCTGGCTTACTAATGAAGCTGATAGAGGCTATTATGGTACAAGATTTTGGCCATGCTTATGACAGATATGGAGGGCAATGATAGGAAAAGAATTGAAAGTCATATAAAAGACATGGAGAAAATGAGAGCCGATATTGGGTAACACGAATTTATATGTGCACCTACTCAAAAGTTGACAAATTTGTACTGAGCTAACCAGGTAGGCCATTTTTTATATTATCTGCCTCCATGTACTTTGTTACTATGAGGCTTTTATGGGGAAAAAAAAGTATGCTCTGAAAGGTAAACAGATAATGCAAATGAGAAACATTAACACATTAAAAGTATGATTTTGCAACACAACACTTTTCTTACTAATCTTGGCAGAAAAAAGTTATTAAGTTTGTAACATTCTTGAAGAGAGCTTTTCCACTTGTGAATGTTTTTTGAATATCATTTACAGGCATACCAATAAGACCATAGCTGCCAAAGTGATAATTGAGGACCACATGATGACAATGCCCTAGACCTTTCTCAGTTACTACTGTTGGTGAATAATTTGTAAAATAATGAGTCCATCTGAGTGAATTTGAAACAGGAAAAGCACCAAAATCTACAAAAGTGATTCACAAGAACGATGAAGAAATAAAAATTACTGGATGCTTATTTATTGAACACTTTATGCAAGTTTAAGAATGTGAGCTGCAGGCAGTACATATATATTCCCTTCCAGAGAAAGGAGAAAGAGGAAGATGAGAGCTTGGGAAGCTGGTTGGGTGGCAATACACATAGCAATTTCATTCTGAAATTCTTTTCATTGATTCCTCCTGCTTTTTCTTGCATATTTTGTACCAACAATGTGTGTGTAAGGAAAACCCTTTTTGCAGTAATGGCCATTTGGCAACTTTTTCAAGGAAAGCCTCATAAAGAGTTTTTCACTAAAATTCTTCTTGCAATCCCATGTACCTTTGGGCCTGCAAACTGAGGGAGCCCCCCCCCCCCCCCCCCAATATTTCACTGAATATTGAACAAAATATAGCTGAAGCTTTGTTCTATTAGTAAAATATTTGGTACCAACTAATGATGTTTTTTCTTTGGATTAAACTAAACATCCCTTTAGACCCTGGGGTTAATCTACTACCCAATAAGTATTATAGTGGGTCACAGTATTTTCACAGTATACTATATGAAGGCAATTTTATAACTGATCACTATGATTGATACAGTGAGAAGGCACCTATTTGTAGTTTATTAATGAAGATACCTGGGAGCCTAAAATACCAGCACAAATACCATAACAGCATATTTTCAAAGCACTTAGACTTACAAAGTTACTTAAAGGGGCATTTTCGATATGATGTCTAAGTCCAACTTTGGACGTTTTGCAAACAAATGTCCAAAATCTAAATAGGAAAGAAGGCCATTTTCAAAAAAGAAGAACGTTTATCTTTTTTTTTTTTTTTTTTTTGAAAATACTGTTTTGAACAAAGTTTTGTGATTTGGACGTTTTGTTTTTTGTTCTATTAAAAAAAAACGTCCAAGTGCAAAATGCACAAAATCAAACCATTGGGATGTAGGAAGAGCCAGCATTTGTAGACTGGTCCCCCTGGGGGGCACTGCAGTGGGGTTCATAAAATGCTCCCAGGTACAGTATCTCACCATTGCTCCCTTACCTTTCTCTGCTGAGCCCCACAAACTCTCCCAAAACCCACTACCCCCAACATAGCCCTTACGGGTGAAGAGGGCACCTATATGTGGGTACAGTGGATTTCTGGTGAGTTTTGTAGGGCTCACAGTTTGCTTCACAAGTGTAACAGATAGGGGGAGATAGAAGCCTGGGTCTATCTGTCTGCAGTGCACTGCATCACTACTAGACTACTCCAGCGTCCTGCATGCTATTCTAATGGACCTGAGCATAACATCTGAAGCTGGTATAGAGTCTGGCAAGTATTGTTTTTCATCACATTTTGGGGGGTTGGCGGGGTTTAGTGACTACTGGGGGAATAAGGGGAGGTCATCCCTGATTCCCTCCAGTTGTCATTTGACTATTTAGGGTACCTTTTTGTGCCCAAATGTTTGTCCAAAATTCTGTAGCACGGCTTATTTTCCGCCAAAATCGTTATACCCACAGTAGCTCATTCCTCAAGTTACTTCACTGGCTCCCTGTCCGCTTCCATATACAGTTCAAACTTCTCTTACTGACCTTTAAAAGCATCTATTCTGCAGCCCCCCATTACCTCTCCACTCTCATCTCTCCCTACATTTCTCCCCGTGACCTCCGCTCACTGGACAAATCTCTCTTGTCGTCCCCCTTCTCCTCCACTGCTAACTCCAGGCTTCGTTCCTTTTCTCTCGCAGCACCTTATGCCTGGAATAAGCTTCCTGAGCCTGTACGTCTAGCTCCATCTCTACCTGTTTTCAAATCTATGCTGAAAACCCACCTTTTCACTGCTGCTTTTGACTCCTAGCCACTACTCATTTGCCTCCCCCCCCCTTGTGCCTTCTCACCCAGTACTTCCCTTGTCCTTAATTATCTTGTCTGTCTGTGTTATTTTAGATTGTAAGCTCTATTGAGCAGGGACTGTCTCTCTGTGTCAGGTGTTCAGCGCTGCATGCGTCTGGTAGCGCTATACAAATGTTAATAATAATAATAATAAAAACAGGTCTAGCTCAAAATGTCTTAGTTTTAGTCCTGGACAGTTTTGTTTTGTTGCATTATGGCTGAAAAACATCCAAGTTTTAGGAATGCCCAGATCCTGACCTTAACACACCCCTGACACACCCACTTGTGATTTGAATGCATTTCTGATGGACTTCATATGCACCATCATATCCAGCGCTGTAGCGCCAATGTGTACCCGGCAGTAATCGGGCAGTGCCGCAAGCTGCCCAGTTACCACTAGGTTGGCTCTGGAGTCGTTATGCCACCTCAATGGGTGGCAGTAAGGGTTCCCCCCCCCCATAAAAATGGATGCCCAGCAAGTACTTCACTTGCCGCATGGCCATTTTTTTTTTTTTTAAAAGACAGACTTACCTTTTACCAGCTGCGGTAAAAGGGGGCCTCAGTATGCATCAAAACCAAGTGCTGACACCAGCATCTTTTGCTGCAGCTTGGTAAAAGGGGCCCTTAATTTGCAGAATCCCAAGAGCAGTTATGCATGTAACTGCTAATTAGTGCCAATTAGTATTAGTTAACACAGATAATTGTTATATTAAGATACACAAGCCACTGGCACTTCTATAATTTGCATGCACAAATTTGCACGCTAAGTGTAAAATTGTGTATGCTACTTTATAGAATTAGGGTTCTTTTTGTCACTATGAATACTTTTAGGAATGGGACAATTTTAAAACTTGTACCTGTAACTTCTCCTATTAATTGTAAGCCACAATGAACCGAAACTTGCTTTTGGATAATTGTGGGATATGATAATGAATGAATAAAATAAATAAAATCCTTCAGAAAATTACTCCAAAGCATATCCATGCTAGAGTCCTGATTTTCTTAGCTTTCAAATACTGTGCAAGAAGATGGCTACATGTACTGCTCCCATCATATCTGTCTTCTGAACACTAAGAGAAATTCCTGCTTGCCAGCTCAGGAGAGAGTTAAATTTATATTATTTTATTATTATTTCCCCCCTCAGATTATTTATGATAGCAGTTCTAAGAGTAGCCTTAAAGACATCCTAGTAGGTGCAGGTGCTGCACATATTCAGTTATGGTACCTGAATACCTAACTGGGCAAAGATGTGACTGCATTTTATGCAGTCCAATCTTTCTGGTTAGGTATGGGGACACCCACAATGAATATCACCAGTGCCCACATATCTTCTGGGTCCACCCTGACTCTGCCCCTGGACCATTGCTACACTAAACATGGCGATCAGAGGAGATATTCAGTGGCATTACTCTATCATGTACCTCTGAATATTCCTTCCCAGCCCGCTGATTGCAGTTGAATATTTACTTACTTATATATTTTGACATTCTGTATCTACTAGGCCAGTGAAGTTTGCATCTTTTTGTATTAGAGAAAAGACTATATCTATGGCCACACAACCAAAAGTTAATATTTTAAATTACAAAGTATGTTATATTATTTAATAGAGGGTTGTAAATAAGAAAATAGTCAATTTTTGAGAGAGGGGAATAGTGCATATATTCTTTGGCAGATGGATGCATAAGGCACCGCAAGATTCAAAGACCCACTTCAGTGATAGAGAGGGGCATAATCGAACGGGGACGACCATCTCTAAGGGCGTCCATCTCTAAGGACGTTCTGGCGAAGGTGCTGGGAAACCCATATTATCGAAACAAGATGGACATCCATCTTTCATTTCGATAATACGGTCGGGGATGCCCAAATCTCAACATTTAGGTCAACCTTAGAGATGGTCGACCTAAATGTTGAGATGGTCGACCTTAGAGATGGTCGTCCCCCTTTTTCGGCCATAATGGAAACCGAGGACGCCCATCTCAAAAATGACCAAATCCAAGCCATTTGTTCATGGGAGGAGCCAGCATTTGTAGTGCACTGGTCCTCCTCACATGCCAGGACACAAACCGGGCACCCAAAGGGGCACTGCAGTGGACTTCAGAAATTGCTCCCAGGTGCATAGCTCCCTTATCTTGGGTGCTGAGCCCCATAACCCCCCCCCAAACCTACTACCCACAACTATACAACACTACCATAGCCTTAGGGATGAAGGGGGGCACCTAGATGTGGGTACAGTAGGTTTCGGGTGGGTTTTGGAGGGCTCACATTTACCACAAGTGTAACAGGTGGGGGGGATGGGCCTGGGTCCGCCTGCCTGAGGTGCAATGCACCCACTAAAAACTGCTCCAGGGACCTGATTACTGCTGTGATGGAGCTGGGTATGACATTTGAGGCTGGCATAGAGGCTTGAAAAAATGTTTTGTTTTGTTTTTTTAGGGTGGGAGGGGGTTGGTGACCACTGGGGGAGTAAGGGGAGGTCATCCTTGATGCCCTCCGGTGGTCATCTGGTCAGTTCGGGCACCTTTTGAAGGCTTGGTCGTGAAAAAAAGGGACCAAGTAAAGTTGACCAAATGTTCGTGAGGGGCGCCCTTCTTTTTTCCATTATCATCCGAGGACACCCATCTCTTAACCACGCCCCCGTCCCACCTTCGGTACACTGCCAACACGCCCCTATGAACTTTGGTTGTCCCCGCGACGGAAACCCGTTGAGGACGCAAAAAAATCGGCTTTCGATTATGCCGATTTGGGCGACCTCGGGAGAAGGACGCCCATCTCCCGATTTGTGTCGGAAGATGAGCGTCCTTCCCTTTCAAAAATAAGGCAGAGAGTCTCCCAAAATAGACAATGACTTTGATGAGTGGCTACTACATTTTGATTGTTTATCTATTACAAAGTCCAATGGCTGGTTATAGTCACACCATCTTTTATGTGCAGGAGAAAAGAACTTAACCTCAATGTAGCTGTTAGCAAGGTTTTTAGATTGTTCATATTTTGTCTTTCTTGTCAGGTTACTCCTTTCTAAGCATACATAGTTAAATTATTATTATTAAATTTTTTTAGTGTTTGCTTTGCCCTTCACCTTTAAGACTAGATTTAGTAAATGGCGCTCAAAATTCAGCTCCAAAAAACATGTGTGGAATGCTATTGTATAAATGGCATTCCGAATTGGGCGCCATTTATAGAATAGCACTTAGAGCCAATTTCCATGCCAAACTTTGGGTGATTTAGACCAAGTGAAACTTGCTGTAAATCATGACATGTAAGTTATGCATAGATCCCTGATATTCAGTAATACTGCACACATTTTTAGTGAACACCCCTAACCCACCTATGCCCCTCCTATGGCCATGCCCACTTTTGAGTTGCGCGTTAAAAGATTTGCACATGGATCGTTAAAGAATATAGATCCAGCAGAAATCCACTGAAGTGGAGAACTGTGAAATCCCACGGGATATAGCAACTGTAGAAAACAAGTGAGAAATCGACCGTGGACTCCAGGATCAAGAGGGACAACCTAGATACTTTAAAGATTTATTGATAAAAAGACTTGACATGGCACCGTGCTTCAGCCTATGGCCTGCCTCAGGAGTCCGTTGATGACAACTAGATGATAAAATCTACAATGTAGTATCTTTTGCAATGCAAAAAACATTAAAGAAGGGTCTTGAAAAAGGCCATAGAAAAAAAATAAAAGATCAGTGCTTCCTCTGATCGCGTGGCTGATGAACCATTTAGAAAAATACTGCCAACAAAAAAACATTGTTTTTCCATACCTGGAACATTGAGCTATAAAGCTGTGGCCCAGTGCTCATGGGCACATTAAAGGAGCCCGCCAAAGTGATAGTGAGCTCTCTGCAATACCCACAAATCACAAACTCCCCTACTGAAGGCTCTCCTATACCCAAGACCACTGCAATTTAAGTCCCCATCCAGAAGACATCCTCAAATTACTGTTATGTAGAAGCCCCCCCCCCCAATCAATAAACATCCACCACCATCCATTAGGCCTCCAAAATCAAGCCCCCCCCCCCTCACATTAGAATATCTCAATCAGCAAATGATCCCAACCTCCTGTAGGTCCATCACACTTACCTTGAAAAATCCCTGGAGGCTAGTGGGTCTGGAAAGGGGTGATCCTCAGTTGCTCCTGCACTTGCTGATGCCAGGTTCAAAATGGTGCTTGCAATCCCTAGTGGTAGTCTCATGGTACTACCACTAAGATATCAGGCTGCCATATAAAGTCAAGCTACTCCCTTTGCTTCCTTAGGTCTTAGCCAGAAAAAAGCACTTACACAACCAGATTCTGTGTTGAATCTCACAGTTCATGTTTGACTCTGAGAAAGCCAGCTACCAAAATAAAATAAAATAAAAAATCTGTAACTATTTCTATAGTTTGTTCCTCAGTGGTTATTTCTCATGGATCATTAGTAATGCTTAGAGATGATTTATAAAGTACCTTCATCTTCACTATTTCTAGTAAAAGTCCCAGATTTTGATAAACTTCTGTGAAAAGATCAAGCAAGGACCAGTGGTTATTTTCAGTGTGCACAAGCATGGTACCTGTAGCAATTCACTGAAGGTCTATAATGAATGCCTTAGAGAATTTAATCTTTCAGCAACAATGAAAAGATTAAACAGTGTCCATCCATTCTCCACTGGATGTCATTTCCATTGGGGATCCAGTATTTGCTGAGGTCTAAGATGATTGCTAAAAAGATGGAGAATAGGTTTGAAGCATTAACACATCCTTGTTTATCTCCAGTTTGGATGATGAATAGATCTATCTCCAAAACACTGCAAAGTTAGGAGCCATCCCATTATGAAGATGTTATCTAAGTTTAATAAATGTTATGGAGCATGAAACTGGCTAGTACCTTTCACAAGGCTTTATGAGTGTTGTCAAAAGCCTTTGTTAAATTGATGTAGGACATGTATAGATTTTGATTATGCTTCAGATGCTTTTCTTGGATCTGATAGATGAAAATCATGTTAGTTAGACCACAAAAGGTTCTGAAGGCACACAGAGATCCTGGAAGGATTTCCTTGGTATGAGAAAGTAAATCATTTAGGAGAAATTTTCTTGCAGCAGAGGATAAATTCTGCTTTCTGATTTGCTTCTTCACTTAATAATAATATTGGTATTTTTTCAGGTCTTAAATACTAATGCTGTATTCAAAAGGTAAGGAAACAAATCAACTTCATATTACAAACGTCACACTTGTCTAAAAGAAAACATGATAGCAGCAGTAAAAATTTAAAATAAGCACTTAAAATTGTGGGCACAAATACATCTTACTGGTCATTTTAAAATTTGTTTATAGAACCCAAATATTAACCCTCTCATCATATAATTTTACACAGAAAATTTACACACCTTGCACACAATTTTGCATTCATAGGCTACAGTATACTAGCAATTACATGTGTAAGTTATTCCGTCAATTAGGCCATAATTGGTGTTAACTGTTGTTGATTGGCACTAACATACTCTGGTACGCATAACCACATTTAGTCCCTATTCTCTGTTAGCATGTAATTTGGTTGCACACAATTGCAAGGAGGCATGCATGTGGGACGGGCAAGGGCAGGGCAAGGATGTGTCTGGCAACTTTATTGCTTGATATCATTTACAAGCGAAACTGCTGCATTTAGGTGCAAGCATTTATTTCTGCTATTGTCATGGCGTGAATGCTCATGCCTAAAAGTTAGTATGTAAATGTTGACTTACCATTAGTATTCTAGAATGGCAATAATTCATGCTTAGTGCGAGATAGTTTGACACCTAGCTTTAAGCAGCCTTTTTTTGAATTGGCCACTAAATGGAGATCTAAAAGACAAGTTGAACCCGATATTCAAAGGGGTTTAACCAGGCAGGGGATGGTACTGGGTAGTGCCACTGGATATTGGCTCTAACTGGCCATTCCCTAACTGGCTAGGTTAGGGGGGTAGTTCAGGGGCAGAGTTTGAGTGGATCTGTGACTTAAAGGGGCATTTTCAATATGATGCCTAACTCCGACTTTGGAAGTTTTGCTAAAAACATCCAAAATTCAAGTGGGGAATATAGCCGTTTTCAAAACAGAAAAATTCTCTCTCTTTTTTTTATGGCTATTTACCAGATATTTTGTGCTCTGTGTGTGTGTTTATATTTTTGGTCCATTTAAAAAAAATGCCCAAGTGAAAAACGCACAAAATCAAACCATTGAGATGTAGGAGAAGCCAGCATTCTTAGTAGACTGGCCACATAGACATCCCAGGAGAGCAATGAGGCACCATAGGGGGCACTGCAGTGGACTTCAAATAAGTGCTCCAGGGTACGCATCTTACCATTGCTCCCTTAACTTGTCTTCTGAGCCCCCAAAACTCACTACCTCCAACTGTACACCACTACAATAGCCCTTATGGGTGAAAGAGGCACCTATATGTGGGTACAGTGGGTTTCTGGTGAGATTTGGATGGCTCGCAGTTTCCTTCATAAGTGTAACAGGTAAGGGGAGTTATGAGACTGGGGCCATCTTTCTGCAGTGCACTACACCCACCACTGCACTACTCCAGGGACCTGCATGCTGCTCCAATGGACCTGAGTATAACATCTGAGGCTGGCAAGTAATGTTTGCAATCACATTTCTGTGGGGTGCATTGTCGCCAGGGTTGCGGTCTTCCCGCAACACTGGGCGGGTTTTCTGCGAGCAGCTGCGGAAAATTTTCGGCGGCTGCAGGGGTGCGGGTTTCGGCTTTTTTCCTGTGGCCGCTGTGCGCTTATTTCCGGGGCTTCTATTGGTCCAATTTGGTCCAATAGAAGCTTTTCAGGGGCGTGGTTGACATAAGGGGCGGGGTTAACAACATCAGGGGTGACGTCAGGGGGCGGGGTTAATGACGTGGAAGGCGGGGCTGGTGATGTGAGGGGCGGGGTTGGTGATGTGGGAGGCGGGGTTTGACTTTGGGAGTGTTTTGGGCGGGTTTAGGGCTGATTTTGGGCTGGGAAAATTTTTCCCATCTGGCAACTTTGGTGGGGTGGGATGGTGTTAGTGACCACTGGGGGAGTAAGGGGAGGTCATTCCTGATTTACTCCAGTGGTCATCTGGTCATATAGGCCTTATTCGTTATAAAAACAGGTCTAGCTCAAAATATCTTAGTTTTAGTCCTGGACAGTTTTGTTTTGTTCCATTATGGTTAAAAAAACATCTAAGTGTTAGGAATGCCCAGATTCCGCCCCCTGACATGCCCACTTTTGATTTGAAAGCATTTCTGACAGACTTCATAGAAACATGTCTAAAAATAGGTTTCTAAAATATTGATTTGGACGTTTTTGTGAGAAAAACATCCAAATGCAGATTTATGCCACTTTTTAGACATTTTTCTCTTTTGAAAATGAGCCCCTTAGCCAGTTCGTAGCAATATTCAGTCCGCTAACCATCTAAATGTGTGGATAAATTTAGGACAGCAAAAAAGCTGTTCTAACTTTATATGCTAAGTTAACTGGGCAACGGTTTGAATATTGGCTGGTGCCCAGTTAACTTCCAGGTGACTACAGCTACCCGGATAGTCAATGTCCAAAGCTGGGGGTTATTTCATCCTGTAGCTATGAGAAGTTTACACTATGGGCTGAATATCAGGCTTTTTCTTTTTATTGATATTTTAGAAATTATAATACAATGTAGAGCTGCAAAACTTCAAACTATCACCTTAAACAGGAGTAATCTAGTGGTTAGTGCAGTGGACTTTGATCCTGGAGAGCTGGGTTTGATTCGCACTATCGCTCCTTGTGACTCTGGGTAAGTTACTTAACCTTCCATTCCCCAGATACAAATAAGTACCTGTATATACTATCCTGCTTATAATCGAACGAGAAAAATGCCCAAGTTCCGACCTAAATCGGGAGATGGACGTTTATCTCACAAAAACGAATAACGCAGTATAATCGAAAGCTGAACTTGGACGTTTTCAACTGCACTCCATCGCGGAAGCGTACAAAGTTGACGGGGGCATGTCGGAGGCGTGGTGAAGGCGGGACTGGGGCATGGTTATCACCCGAACAAAGATGGGCGCCTTTCGCCGATAATGGAAAAAAAGTATGCGTTTGTAGCTAGAATTTAGGCCACTTTTCCTGGACCCTGTTTTTTTCACAAATAAGGCCCCAAAAAGTGCTCTAAATGACCAGATTACCCCCAGAGGGAATCGGGGATGACCTCCCCTGACTCCCCCAGTGGTCACTAACCCCCTCCCACCACAAAAAATGATGTTTCACAACTTTTTATTTTCACCCTCAAATGTCATACCCACCTCCCTGGCAGCAGTATGCAGGTCCATGGAGCAGTTGTTAGGGGGTGCACTGGACTTCAGGCAGGTGGACCCAGGCCCATCCCCCCTACCTGTTACAATTGTGCTGCTTAATGCTTAGTCGTCCAACCCCCCCAAACCCACTGTACCCACTTGTAGGTGCCCCCCTTCAACCCTTAGGGCTATAGTAATGGTGTAGACTTGTGGGCAGTGGGTTTTGAGGGGGATTTGGGGGGCTCAACACACAAGGGAAGGGTGCTATGCACCTGGGAGCTCTTTTACCTTTTTTTTTGTTTGTTTTTGTAAAAGTGCCCCCTAGGGTGGCTGGTTGGTGTCCTGGCATGTGAGGGAGACCAGTGCACTATGAATCCTGGCCTCTCCCACAAACAAATGCCTTGGATTTATTCGTTTTTGAGCTAGGCGCTTTCATTTTCCATTATCGCTGAAAAACAAAAACGCCCAGCTCACAAATTGTCGAATAAAACATGGATGTCTATTTTTTTCGAAAATACGGTTTGGTCCGCCCCTTCACGGACCCGTTCTCGGAGATAAACGCCCATGGAGATAGACGTTTTCGTTCAATTATGCCCCTCTATGTAAACTACTTTGAATGTAGTTGTTAAAACCACAGAAAGGCTGTACATCAAGTCCCATTCCTTTTCACTTTGAGTGAAAGTAAAATGTCTATATTTTTAGGTAGCTGATCCTGTTTCTCATGGGAATAACACAGCAATATCACATCACAATGTGGTATAAATGGCACCTATTACAATATCTAGAGAAATCACATTGTATGAGAAATTAAATACATGGACAGAGAATGTTATTGATTGTATTGCTAAGTATTCTAATCAATGATAATCTAAGATAAAATCAACTCTGGAGAATTTGCATATTTCAGGAAAGATCTACAGGGAAACTCTTCTATTCCCCCTTCCCTTTTAAAAAAATCTTTGCTATTTAAAAAATATATCTATTGACAATTAGTCAAAAAGTGTATTCTGTCTTAATTTAAATCAAAATTCAGGGTACCAACATAACACATTAGGGTTAACAAGCATAATTTTGTCTATACTAATCTTAAACTCTGAAAGTTTTATCATACTTTTACGTTTATGGTTCAAAAGTAAGCTTCTAATACATAATAATGAAGTTTGTTACTGGAGAGAAAATTTGGGTAGAAGAACCACAGATGTACAGCAGAAATCAGAAAAAAAAACCATAAAGTGGTGAGTAGATGTTAAATACTGTTTAGAATGTGCTGTGTGAAGACAGCCCATATGGAAAACTATTATCCGATGACAGGACTAGGAAGTTTGATGGCACTTGTTCAAAGCCTATCACTGCCACTTGCTCACCGTTTGATCTATAAAAACCAACCAAACAAATGTTTTTCAAATAATTATAAAATATGGTGAGAGACGGACAGTCAAAATCAGGCAATAAACTTCTTTGTGCTCACATCTTCAAATGTAAATACAGTCTCAACATACAGATAACGTCCCAAATTTTAACAGTCACTTACATATACTGTATCTCAAAATCATCCAGATCAGACCCGACATGGATCCATGATTTACATGTCTGTGTCTGGGATCTAGCATAACCATCTTAACACTGTTTAATCCATGCCTGTGCCTGTACTTTGCAGTGCCAAATCTCTGTCTAGTATTCTCTTCTCCTTAAAATTTTTGAAACATCTCCAGGGGACGTCTTTGCAGTCTGAGTTGTATTTTACTGAGCTAACAAAAGATGTGGACCTTTCATGACCACAAGGGTCCCGTCTTCACCACCATGGTGCACTGTAATGATTTCTTTTTATACTAGCAGTATATGCATTTTCATCTCTGTCTTTGAGTGTCTGAAAACATATTTTGTGGTACTGTTTGTTTGATATGCAGTTGTGTGTTGTCCCCTTTCCTCTAACCCACAATTTTGGGTGCCCATCCACCTTATTTTCGAAAGAGAAAGACGCCCATATTTCGACCCAAATCGGGAGATGGGCATCTTTCTCCTGTGGGCGCCCAAATCGGTATAATCGAAAGCCGATTTTGGGCGTCTTCAACTGCAATCTGTTGTGGAAACAGCCAAAGTTGACTGGGGCGTGTCGGAGGTGTGGTGAAGGCGAGAGTGGGGCGTGTTTATCGGCCGAGGAGAGATGGGCATCCTCGGCCGATAATCGAAAAAAGAAAGGCATTTTTAGCGCGAATTTGGGTCACTTTTTTGGACCCTTTTTTCCACGAACAAGTCCCAAAAAAGTGCCTAAATAACCAGATGACCACCGGAGGGAATTGGGGATGACCACCCCTGACTCCCCCAGTGGTCACTAACCCCCTCCCACCCAAAAAAAACAACTTTAAAAACTTTTTTTTCAGCCGTATGCCAGCCTCAAATGTCATACCCAACTCCATCACAGCAGTATGCAGGTCCCTGGAGCAGTCGTTAGTGGGTGCAGTGGACTTCAGCCAGGTGGACCCAGGCCCATTCCCATTACTTGTGCTGGTAAATGGGAGCCCTCAAACCGCCCCAAAGCCCACTGTACCCACATCTAGGTGCCCCCCTTCAGCCATAAGTGCTATGGTAATGGTGTAGAGTTGTGGGGAGTGGGTTTGGGGGGGATTTGGGGGGCTCAGCACCCAAGGGAAGGGAGCTATGGACTTCAGAGGTAGTTAACTTTGTTTTTTTTAATTGTTACAAGTGCCCCCTAGGGTGCCTGGTTGGTGTCCTGGCATGTGAGGGGGACCAGTGCACTACAAATCCTGGCCCCTCCCATGACCCAATGCCTTGGATTTGTTCGTTTTTGAGCTGGGCTCCTTTGGTTTCCATTATCGCTGAAAACCGATACCACCCAGCTGAAATCCGCACAAATCCGATGCATTTGGCTGGCACAAACCGTATTATCGGAAAAAAGATGGACGCCCATTTTTTTCAAAAATACGGTTTGTCCCGCCCCTTCATGTACCCGTTCTCGGAGATAGACGCCCATGGAGATGGGTGTTTGCGTTCGATTATGCCCCTCCATATGAATTATTCATGAACAATATTTATTTATTAGGATTTATTTACTGCCTTTTTGAAGGAATTCACTCAAGGCAGTGTACAGTTAGAATAGATAAAGCATGAGCAATAGACAATTACAGCAGTAAAAATATTCAAAAACAATACAAAGTATGGCATGGTATACTATTTACAATGTCAACACAATACGTAATAGAACCATTGATACCTGTTTCTGTCAGTCGTGCTAGCATGATATCATGTTCCACAGTGTCAAAAGCTGCAGAGAAATCAAGCAATACTAACATCGAGGCGAATCCCTTGTCTCGGTTTCTGTGAAGATCATCTAGTAGGGATACAAGGACTGTTTCTGTACCATAATCAGGTCTGAATCCAGATTGACATAGATCTAGCCAGTTTCTCTTTTCTAACCAGTCATTAAGTAGAACACAGACTGTTTGTTCTATGAGTTTCCCTAGAAACGGGATGTTGGATACTGGCCTGTAATTTTCAAGTTTGTCCTGATCAAGGTTGTTTTTCTTCAGCAGAGGGTGGACCACTGCCCTTTTTAATGCTGTTGGTAGCTGCCCATTAGAAAGAGGTGTTCATAATTTTTGTGGCACTTTCTATGAGGCCCATATTTGCCTGCTGCACTATCTTTGATGGGCAGGGATCGAGGGAGCAGGTAGCAGGTCGAAGGTCTCTTAGGATTTTGTCAAGGCTCTCCTCTGTCATTGGGTTAAACATGTCCCATCTGTCTCTGTCAGGAGGGGGCGAGTTTGTGCACCCCCTGGTTCTAATACAGATACCTCATTTTGGTGATTTTGAAACTGTATGGCAGATTCAAGGCAAAGAAGTTCTGAGCAGACACAGTATAATGTAGAATTGCTCATTTTGTCATTTTTAAATTTCATGTTAGTGACATTTGTACATTGATTTCTAAAATCAAGAATGAGTAATTGAAGCCAGTTAACGTATGTAAGAATAAGCATAATGTGTGATTTCAAAATATGCCACCTACCTGAACTGTCCATAAAGTGCTGGATTCTATAAATGGTACTCAAATATGGATGCTGGAAAAGATTGGTTTAAAGCATTATTCTCTAAAGGTCATGTGACCTTTATAGAATAGCATTTATGAGCAGATCTTGTGCCTAACTATGGGTGCCAGACTTATGCCTGCTGAAGCTTAGTGTAAATCCTGGTGTCCAGGTTGGGCGTGCTTAGCCATTACTCTATTTGAACACACATAGTTTTTCAGAACAGCCCCTTCCATACAGTGGCGTTCCTAGGGGGGCGGTGGGTGCGGTCCGCCCTGGGTACACATTGCTGGGGGGGTGCCACGCACCTGTCAGCGCCGCTCGTTCCATGCTCCCTCTGCCCCAGAACAGGTTACTTCCTGTTCTGGGGCAGAGGGAGCATGGAATGAGCGACACCGACAGGCGCGCGGAACTCCCCCAGCAGGTAAAAATGCACCCGGGGGGGTGTTGTTTTGCTGGGGGGAGGTGTCGTTTCGTCGGGGGGGGGGAGAAGGTGTCGTTTCACCAGGGAGGGCACTGCACCCGGGGGGGGGGCACATTTGCGATCCGCCCCAGGTGTCAGCTGCCCTAGGAACGCCACAGCTTCCATAACCACAGCCCCTTTACACACTGTGGGATTTAGGTGCCCTGCATTACTCCCTTTCACTTAAAAGCTACAAAAATGTTATGGGATTTGTGTTACAAGACATATAAGGAGAGACTTGCTGACCTGAACATGTATACCCTGGAAGGGTGATATGATACAGATGTTCAAATATTTGAAAGGTATTAATCCACAAACAAATCTTTTCTGGAGACAGGAAGGCGATAGAACTAGAGGACATGAAATGATGTTGATGGGGGCAGACTCAAGAAAATTGTCAGGAAGTATTTTTTCACGGAGATAGTGGTGGATACTTGGAATGCCCTCCCACAGGAGGTGGTGGAGATGAAAACTGTAATGGAATTCAAAAATGCGTGGGATAAACATGAAGGAATCCTATTCAGAAGGAATGGATCCTCAGAAGCTTACCGGAGATTGGGTGGCGGCACCAGTGGTTGAGAGGCAGGGCAAGTGCTGGGCAGACCTCTACGGTCTATGCCCCAAAAATGGCAAGGATAAATCAAGCATAAATACCAATCTCACTGGCTAATTCTTAATATACTTGCTTGTGGAACCAAAAAAATTGTAACTCCGTATATCTTAACTGGTTCCCAGTAGCTAGTTCTTACAACAACACAGTTCATTCATCAAATCATTTCAATATTATATTTATCTTAGTGACCTCAGCTGTGCACATTGCCAACTACTTGTTGTGGCAATGGGTCATGCACACAGATCTACATCGGTTCACTGTACCACTAGATTATTTTTATAGTTTTGAAGTTTTAATTTTTTTATAACTCTATATTAACTTTTTCATCAAATACTCATCTTGTTTAGATGTATCGGACCCAGGGGTTGTTGTTCGTGTCCAACATGCATGTTTCGTCCTTCCCTAGGGCTGTCTCAAGGACTGATCCCCTTTGCCGTCTTAGCGTCAGCTCTGCTTTATAGTTAAAGGGTTGTTCCCCCGCAAAGGGTTGTTCTTCACATCTACCCATTCAACTCCACTCATTATTTTATAGATCTCTATCATATCTCCCCTCAGCTGCCTTTTCTCCAAGCTGAAGAGCCATAGCCACTTAAGCCTTTCCTCATAGGGAAGTCATCCCACCCCCTTTATCATTTTCCTGCAAAATTAAAAACAAAACTTTAAAACCCCTAAATACTGCCGTGTTGAACCTGGGCTTAGCATGTGGGAAAGTCCCACTTTAAGACATGCTAAGCCCAGATTCTACGCTAAAAGGGTCTCAAAGTTAGGACAGATAATTATCAGATTAGTAGATTGAGTAATATTGCTAACTCGATAACTCCAGGGTCCACCTTTGCTCCATCCATGCACAGCCCCAACCCTATTCAGTTAGTTCCGGGGCAGACTGTAAACAATTCACTAGCATTATCTAGAAAATGCTGCTGAAAATTGATGACTGATCAGTGTCTCAGATCACTCCTCACAGCATCAGCACAAGTACAGTAGATATTAGCATTGTAAAATCAGTATTTACATATCCCATTTATACATGTAAATGTCAAGCTCCCATTCTAAAATTACCTCTACTGTACTGAAATTTAGTACATCTAGCCTCAAGTTTGATAAATCTTGTCAGTCAAATTTTGACAAGTTAAATTTATCCAGATTTTCAGTTGAATGCCCAGCTTGTTATACTCAGCTGAAAATTCACCTAGACAGAATTTTTTTTATTTAGGTGGCTAAAATCATTTTGAATATTGTCTTAGAACAGGGCAATTGCAGAGCTAGGAAAACTGTACTCTGGATAGATACATTAACTTTCTGAACCATGGCAGGAATCCACATCAAAGTGAAAAGTTCAGGTTACAGTAATTTTTGAACACAAGAAACATGTGGTCTGCCTTGAGGTAGAAGCTGAAAATATTCAGCGAAATGAGATCTCTCTGGTTGAAGATAATTTGTATCTGTATAACAAACTTGAGACTTTGGATAATGTTGTGATGCGTCACAATTTACATCTCATTAATTTTGTGAAGATTCCGTCTGTCTCTGCCCTGGGCATATTTAAAAGATATTTATTAGAGAGATTGAAAATACTACCAGAATCTTTACCCTTACACTCAAGGGTGAATTTCTTTCCTCCTTCAGGGAAAGGGGCAAGGAAGAGGGGCAGATGCAAGCTCCCAGCTATCATTTATAAGAACACAAATGTTGCCATACTGGGGCAGACCGAAGGTCCATCAAGTCCAGCATCCTGTTTCCAGCAGTGGCTAATCCAAGTTACAAGTACCTGGCAAGATCCCAAAACTGTACATTTTTGCTGCTGAAATAAGCAGTGGATTTTCTCCAAGTCCATCTTAACAGTAACTTAAATGAAGTCAGATTCCCCAGACTTGCTCAGTCTTTCAGCCCACCTTGACTCTCTCAACACAAACTCTCCACCCCCAAAACTCTCTCCCTAATATATATACTATCTCCAACCCTAACTTGGCCAGGTTCAACTGACGTCGTCATGCCTCCAATCTCTACAGGCTAGATGTCGCCCAGTTTGTTAGTGCCCCCTAATCTTTTACAAAGTCTTGCTGCTGGTGCCCCCTCAGGGACAGCTACTCATGTGACTCTAGGTGAGTTTGAGACAAATAGTACTGAAATTCCTTCATGGTTCATATAGTCTTATGAGAATAACAGGGTATTTGGACACTTTCCCCCAGATTCTATAAAGTTATGTACCCAGATTTCTGACTAGCACGAAAATTATTGGCACGTACATTACCCAATGCTGCATGCTGCACACTGCCTTAATTGGTAAATTAGATGCCAATTGGCCTTAAGTACTAATAATAACCCTTAAGTGGCATTAATTGGTGTAAATTGGCACTAATTTATAGTTACACACATAGCTGCACTTAAGTGCTCTTCTGTAAACTTAGCACCTGAATGGTAAAGCAAAGGGGGTAAACACATGAGCAGTTCAGGGGTGTGTCTTGCAGTTGCACACATAAGTTATAGAATACTATCACTTACATGTGCAACTACCAACTTAAGACACGAACATTTACACCAGCCTTTGACAAGTCGTAAGTGCTCGCCCATAAAATTATGTGTGCACATGCAGACTTGATGCTCTATTCTATAACAATTTCACATGCAATTGCCATTATAGAATTGGCAGTTACCCCTGGATTCTATATAGCTTGCCTAGAGATGAGTGCCAAACATCCAGGCATATTCTGTAACAACACATGTAACTTAATTGGCTTAACAAACTAATCAGCATTGATAACAGCACTTAACAAGCAATAATAATCACTAATTGGTAATAATTAGAATTTATGTGCACAACTCACTAAGCATATTCTGTAATGAACTGCACCTAAATTCTAATGTGTGCAGTTCAAAAGGGGCATGGCTATGGAGGGGGAAATGGACATTTCATGGGCATTCCAAAATGTATGTGTGTATTTATAGAATATGGTCCAGTATGCGTACATCTATGCACTAGGATTTACACCATGTTTTCGTTGGTGGAATGGAGGCAAATGGTTTTAGGGGCTGAGATATCAACTAAACATATGTTATATTCTGCGCCTAAATCTAGGCGCCACTTATAGAATATGCATAAGAGGAAATCTTTACTGCATGGATTTTTCAGGGTCCTTAAATACAATCTGACCCTTAGTACCTAAATTTTTCATGCCTAATTTTTGGCGTACTTTCTTGAATCTATCCCTTAGTGGCTGAAATTCACTGAGAGCTGTCTAATTGTTGTTGGGAGGTACTGCCAGTATCAAGCTTCAAATAACGGGTTCTGGAAAAAGTGTATGTATTGAAGGCTGAGAACCATGGAGCCACACTTAGGTTCAAGAGGGGTCGCAAGTGGCCTCCGGGCCTTGCAGCGAAGGATATCATATTACACGTTCTGCCCTTACAGCAACTTTTGTGTTCAACGCAGGTAGAAATTGTGTTTTCAGGCTATATTTAGGTATTTACATATTCATATTCAAACAGAAACACAACAAGATCAACACGAACATACCTAAACCTCCACCACCCAAGCTGAAAAGGACTCAAATACAAATCAACCTATGCATCCAGCTTCTCTTATATAAGCACGCAACTATGGAATGCACTACCAAGCGCTGTGAAAACAACATGTGACCACCTAAACTTCTGGAAACTCCTAAAGACTAACCTATTCAAAAAGGCATACCCTAACAATCCAACCTAAATGCCTTAACCCCACTACACAGAAAGGTAAAAGTTCATACTGGACATAACCTAACCCTTCTTCCTACAACCCCCAATATGCCTATCACACTTGATCATTACTCTGCCTTAACCTCACTTTGTATTTGTTCATACCGGTATTGGCGATCACCTCTACGATACTATGTAAGCCACATTGAGCCTGCAAATAGGTGGGAAAATGTGGGATACAAATGTAACAGATAAATAAATAAAATAAAATGTATTTTGTAAACTAGTCTTTCATGAACTCAGAGGGGTGTAAATAATATAACATTAACATAATTACTTATCCAACAAACAGTAAAAGAGAGACATTTAGAATATATCTTCTAAAAAAGCAAATCCAGTCATATCTTAATTTGATTGGTAGAATAAGAGTATCCATCAGAAGATCACTTAATAGAAGCAATATAAGAAACAATATTTTATAATTTCCTAAACATCAAAAGTCCTGTGTTACTCTCATACCTCTGATATATATGTGAACATTCTCTTTCAGGTACCAACATGTTGTATCAACAAGGAGTCCTGGGATGATTGTAACATGCTTCCATTCCAGTCCAATTCATCCCTTCAGAAGGCAACACTATAGAAGGTTCATGGATCAAGGAAACAAACTTAAAAGAAATTCCAACAGCCATCAGCAGCCAATAGAGGGGATAGTTATCAAGCTGTGTTAAGATACTAACCTGTGTTATTTGCCCCTTAATGTATATTAGAGGGCTCTAATGCTGGTTATGGTGCCCTATAACATTATTTGGGTTATCCTGTGTTAAACAGTAATGAGATGCTAAACATGCAAATGCATGTAAATCAGCTTATTACTATATAAATACTATAAAGTGGCTTGTGGTGACCACCAGATGCATACCACAAACCATGTTATAGTCAGTTAAATAACCTCAGCTAGATGCCTTTATACAGAAAAATGACTCCTAGCAGCAGTACTGAGACTACTCCTTGAGGTTGCCTGGAACACTAGGAACCTGGGATTTGCAGTAGCACAACAAGCACTATAAAGTATATATACAGCATTATGTATTCCTATAAAATAGAGGTATAGGGGATTATAATACATGGCACTATTCAGCATTAACAACCTGACTTCAAAATACATACTCTGACTCATTTCATCTTTCACTACTAAGGCCTGTTATTTAATGAGACTTGGGCTTCCATACATACAAAAGAATGCTGCCAAGGGTGCCAATGTACCAAAATAACAATGTTATTATCAGCACTGATGTCATGGCCAGACCAGCAAATGACTCTTGGAATCTCCCTTGCAGCCAGAAAGGTGCTGTGGCTGGCAAATGTTTATGAACCCTGGCTCATTGTCAAGGTGACCCTTTCAGCATGGCACCAGTGAGACAATCTTGTGGTACTTGAAGTCACCACATTGGGTATAACCAAAGTTATGTGTGTGTCACCCACAAGGCCAGAATGCATGTCATTAGCCCAGCTCTTGGTTACTGTTTAAAAAGGGTCTCATATCTGATACAAAAGGCTACTGTGTTGACATTTTATCCAAGGTGCAATCCCTGCTGTCCGTCTGACTGACCATCTGAGGAAGACTCTGCCATCTGTTGGATGCCTATATCAGGTTGTATAGTTGCATGTATTGGTGTTTTAAGTACTGTGGGGGTAGAATAGCTGACTGAATTATAGGTCTGCCTAGGATATTGTGCATTTACCCTGAACTGTTTCTCTGATAAGATAATTTCCTTTCTTTTCTCAACTTTCATATTGTTTTTGCTGCTATTGTAAATAAAAAAGCATTCTATTTTTATAATACTTGGTTGTGGAGTTAGTTCTGTTATTATTTAGTTGTTGGGAATTCGGGTCTAAACATAAAAGGGAATACATTTGCTTCTGACACTACATTGTCTAATGCTGGAATGCGGCAGAGTCCCGTTCTTTTTGTAATCTAAGTGTCAACTTCCCTAATACCCCAAAGGTTGTTATCTGTGTATGCCCCACAGATTTGACTGATGTAGGCCCGGAGGAACATTCAGGAGGGAGGGGTGGGCGCTCATGGTGGGGTTTCTGGTAAGGGAGAGGACAACTTGCACAGCAGGAGGTGGGTTGGGCTCTGAATAGGGAGACATAGACCACTTTGTTTGTAGCATTCCATGTGCTGGACCTGAACCAAAATACTGCTAAGTGATTTCTGATTATTTTATTCTACTTTCTCAACTTTTTGGCTATATGTTTAGCTACCTGATATTCTCTTTAATTTAATGCTTATTGCTTAGTTAATTTGTCCTGTGAATTTGTATTGTGGTGCACTTCTCTGTCTTCTAACCCTGTCCCCCCTCCTCCTAAAAAGACAAAAACAACAAAAATAATACCCTTTATCCTTTCCTGCCTAGCTCTGATAGAGGATAGGCTTTTCTAACTGCTTCTGGTCCTGTAGCATTCTAACTTTGTGGAAAGGTTCTGCCAGTCCAAGGCAAAACCACAAACTTAGTCTCCCAACTGGTTATAAATTTGCATTTTACATTAATGAAACTGCTATAATTATTGGGAATATTTAGATGTATTTACTAAAGGAAAGTTTATATTCTAGTGGAATTTGAAAGTTAAATCAACTGAAAATTCTTTGATCAGACGGTATCATTTCTGGTCATACCTAGAGAACTTATTTTGATACAGCACTTGGCTGATTTACTGGGACTTATAGTCCCACCCACCCTTCCTACATCCCACCCACCGCAGGGTTTTCCAGTCATATATAGGCAAGCCAAAACTCATTAACTTTACCAGTCTCGCATTAAGAGCTGTGGGACTGGTCTTGCAGCAGCAGGAATTGACATTTATTAAGGCATCTCCTGTTGCCACTGGAAGGACTGTGTCAGTGAGGTTTGTCAGGGGGGCAGATTTGTGGGTGAGGTGGGGTGGGCCTATGGGTGGGGCTATGGGTGGGCTGGGGGCATGTCCTGAATCTCCCACTGAAAAAGCTGGCCCCTTGGTAGCTCTGTATTTTGGCTGTATGCGGAATGTATTTAAGACATTGGCTACTGTTTATTTTTGTTTTGTTTTTTTAATCACAACCTGTGCTATTTTACCACAGGGTTTCATTGTATAAAATGAGACCCTATGCTAGATAGATGACTTGTGATAAAATAGCCTGCCTTAATGGTAGCCCGCATTGATACTTCCCCCCCCCCCCCCCCCCAGGCTGAAATAAGGGCTAAGTTTTGATTGCTCATTTCTAATGATATTCTATACAAGATTGTATAGGGATTTGTTGGATGAATAAGCTAAGGCCATATTTTTGCCACAAATTATTTTGAATCTGTTGTCTTTTTATGGTGGGGGGGGGGGGTTTAGAAAGGAGTATATGTGAATGTCAACATTAAATACTAGCTCTGGAGCAGATGTAAATGTCCACGCATAAACTTTGCAAGCAAATGCATTGATGAAAGCATTTATAATAAACACCAGTACTTGTGACCTCCAACCATGCTGATCCTGGACTGCACTCCTTGACTATACCTTCCTGCAAAGGGCAGGCCTTCTTCACAAGGCCTCTACATTCAAGCAAGCCAATATTTTATAAAAGGCTTTTAATATATATCTGGCTGCATATGTGCAAAAAATCTTCATAAAAGTATCCCTAGATAATTAAAATGAGATTGCAACTTGCATTAGCAGTTAATAGTTTTAAATGCCTTTTAAATATATAACATATGTAAAAATCATGTTAAACACCCAGCACAACTTAGAGACATAGGTCCCCAATTGGTAAGTCACCCAAGATAACATTTCAGCATTTGTCACCCTTTAGTATAGTGGCCCTATATTTTAAGGACTTTGGCTCTAGGAGAAGCATATCAAAAAGGGAATGTGAGCTTAAATAATCATCATCCCAGGCAACTTCATTTTTCTCTGCAAATTCTAATAACTCAGTTGGAGTGCCAGCTATTTCTAGTGTCAATATTTCCTATTACATATGTTGTTAATATCACCATAATGTCTTGCATACGACAATTTGTAAATGACTTTTTGGACACAGGATATTCATTAGTGCATTTGTTCATCAGGATGTCAGGATATGGATGCTTTTTGTACAGCTGAATTTAGGATAGTGGTTTTCAACCTGGTTCTCGGTAGTCACTATGTCCGTAAGGTATCAGGATACCCCTAAAGAGGTCATTGTCGGCACAGAACTAGTGCTATTCCATAAGCCATGCTTAAAGTTAGGCATGGTTTACAGAAAAGTACTTAGGCATGGTAATCGTGCCTAAATTAGGGCGTGCCATTTGCACCAACTGAAATGTGGTGCAAATGTATGCGCTACATTAGATGCATATCCCTGTTATTCTAAAACAAAACACATTGATTTTAGGAATGCCCTCATTATGCCCATGACCCCCCCCCCCCCCCCATTTCCATGCTCCCTTTTTCAGATCACATGTAATTTTAGGCATGGATCCCATACCTAATTCACACGTATAAATGCCAAGTCTAATTAGTGCCAATAATTGCTTGTTAAAAAGCCATTATTGATGCTAATTATCTCATTACTCAATTAAGTTGCATATGCAAATTAGCATGTGACCAAATTTGCACACATAATTTTTGGCAACTTTTATAGAATTAGGGGGACAGCGTTACAAATAGATCTCATGTATATTAATTGGGGATAGCCTATAAATGAGACTGTCTGAGTGGCACCAAGAAAGAGGTTAAAAGCCACTAACCTATAAAGTTAACTATTGTGCTGCTGGAAAAGCCTGAAGATCGCGAAACAAACAAGATAAGCGGTGAGTTTCAAAAATCACCCATCTCTTTCTCATCTGTGGGGTTATACTGTGCGTAAGGGTCCCGTAAATGCTTATAGTTAATCCATTCTGGCTTCCACTACAGTTTATTTTGTCATTTTGTAAGTCTTTTGTAAGAGTTTTAAGTATAAACTGGGGAAAGTCTATAAAGGACGATTAAAGTTAGGTGCCAAGCTTTCAGCGCAGAAACATGTTCTAACGGTTTGCAAGCCTGCGAATGGGGCTCAAATGGCAGATCAGCAAGAAAATTCACTTATGTGCCCAGTTATAAGATTGCGCTTGTGTCTTTGCATGTAACTGCAAAGGGGGCATGGCCATAGAAGGGGCATTGGTGGGTCAGAGAATTCCATAACATTGCATGCAGTTTTATAGAATATGTGGATGTGTGCCCAACTTACACACCAGGATTTACACCAGGTTTCCAGCTGGTGTAAATCCTTATGCCCAAAGTTGAGTGCAAAACTCAGCATCCAACAATATTCTATAAAGAATGCTTACTTGGAGTGTCCTCGATGTTTTTCCAGCCCCTAAATTTGGGTTGTTTATTTTTGATCTACCTAGGATTTTTGATACAATATACATGTTTTACCTAAATAGATAACAAAAACTCCTCTGGATAATTCCATGTGTAGCAAGGCACACTAAACTTGTCTTCTTTGCAGTAACAGGAGAAATATTCTAGGTCTATGCTCCAGAGTGGTGCCCATTCAAAAGTAATGATGGGGTAACCTAGTCTGGAAAGCCCCAGGAATATGTGTTTTTCAGAATTGGAAGGCACTATATAATGTGCAAGTGGAGGGGTCCAGTGCCTTCCTTCTCCTAGAAGGAGTCCAGTAAAAATGTAGCAGGAGAAGTGGTCTTTCTGCTCAGGGGTTCAGAAAGGACTTTAGTCCTCCATCCCAAAGACCAAGAAGAAACAGGAGAAGGGTAAGAATAGGAGTAGTGCCTGTTTCCATAAGAGTAAAGAAGGAAGAAACAAAGGTTTAAGCCAAGACCTCAGCTTAATCCCAAGACCTACAGGGTGCCAGTAGAAAGAGGGAGTAGGGAATCAGAAGGGAAGATCTCAATGAGGCTATGGAGAGTGAACCAGTATTCTATGTTCTAAAGGGTGGAGAGGAGTGGAGTCAAGGAAGTGAGTGAAAGTCCATATGATGAACTGGGTGTGGAAGAAATAGGACCCTATCCCTAGGTGCTCCTTTCTGCCTTAATTCAGAGGGATCATGTATGTTGTGGACTGAGAGGAGAATGGAATTCCTAAAGGGAAGAAGGGACTTGCCAGTGTATGAAATGAGAGCACAGAGGAAGAGAAGGAGTAGCCATACTGACTAAAGTCTCCCTAAGGTCTTAAATCATATACTTTCAGAGGAAACTGAGAAAGAGGAGGACTGGAGCTGTTAGAGGACACTCTCAAACAAAACACACTTATCAGGATAGAGAGCGTGGGTGTACAGCCATTCCAGAGAAGGCGAAAGGAAAGAAATGATGAAGGAGAGCAGGAGTGACCAAGTGCAACGAAGGAACTCAAATGACTTCATCAAGTCTGAACCTTTTGTTGATTACTTTAATTTATTCCTGCGTACTATGGTGGCATTTTTATAAAGGGGCACCTACATGTAGGTACCTGATATACTGCAGGAATGCCTATTGTATAACAGTATCTGGGCACTCTGTTTCAGTTACAGAATGCTGAATTGGCTCACCTAAATGTATGTGTCCCCAGGGATATAAATATATTAAATAAATAAATATGCATGATTGTCAATATGGAATTAGTACTTAGGGGCCCTTTTATCAAGCTGTGGAAAACGGGGCCCTGTGATGGATTTGCCATGCGCTGAGGCCCCTTTTACTACAGCAGGGTTTCAAAAAAAATGACTGTGCAGTAAGTACAAACTTGCCAAGAGGCCATTTCCTGGGGAAGCCCTACCACCTCCAATTTAGGAGCCGGTAAGGGCGGCGGTAAGGGCTCCCACGCTAACCCAGTTACGCTGGAAATGGCACATGGTGGGAGTGGCACTACTGCCAGCTCCTACAGTGGGCCAGCAGTAGTGCCAGATTGGCGTACAACCAATGCCACGGTAGTTCTACCGCAGCATTGCAAAAAGGGCCCCTAGTGGAGCAGCATCCTAGCATCTAAATTTCAGAATTACCCCTTTAATGTTCTTTTTCCTCCCTCTTAGGCTGATGTCAGAATGCATTGTCTAGCTTCTGTACCCAGAGAATGGCCTTTCCTTAATAGGATGCTTAGTGCCGTAGACCACCTTTAAGATGAGTTAATGTCTATAGTGTTTCGATGCAGTTTCTCTTCATAGGCTATTCAGGCTCTTCCCAGTGTCCACAAAGCACCCAGCACCCAGAGAATGCCTGTCTAAATCAGGGCGCTAAGATTGCAAAAGGTCCCTCCAGCAAGATGCATTATGCTAATTGCAGTCTCGTGTTTAGTGATCAGCCATTGTGTCAAATGAAAGTGTGCTGTTTACAGAATCCTGGTGATTTTTTTTTTTAATTCTGAGAATGGCTTAAGCTTTCTCCATTGCATTCCACTTTTATAAAACTGTGTATCAACAGTGTCTTGAAAGAAGGTTAACAAATTGTGTTAATGAGAGGAACCGAAGATTGCATAGCTGTCCCATTTTACATGGGGGTCAGAATCCGAGGATCTGTTATATTTGTTTGCCACAGAGAGGAACACTTAAGCCATTTCGTTCTTTCTCGACAAAGAATGCTAGTCAAAAACTGGGAACCAGATGGCTGCTTATATATCTTTTTTTTTTTTTTTTTTATTTACCGCAATACTAAAGCCACCATAAAAAGCAAAGTTGAACAGACAGAGCTAATAATATAATCATTTAAAAACACCCTGCAAACAGTGCAGATGGGCAATTTCTGCCTGCAGAAATCATCAGCGAAAGACCGCCTTCCCATATGGGCAACTCCAGCAGCCCTGGAGTTTACTAAGCTCTGTCCCTTCTCTTAAAAAAAGGCTGCATTAAGCATATGCAGGTTTTTTTTTATATAGAGATGCACAGAACTGTCTTTATCTACTTATTTATTTGTAGGCAAAACAAACCTATCTATGCTTTTCATTGGCTGATGATTTATCCATCTTAGTTCTCAGAGTTTTAAAGCTTTTTAAATTGGGGGAAGGGGTGAATATCATGTCAAAACCATATTGCTTGTATGAATTAACCCTCCCTCTTCCTATCTAGACCCTTTCCAGTGATACACATTCTATGAGGAATGAGTTTAGCATCTCATGTTAGAGATAATAGGAAGTCCACCCCATTGATCACACAGAGTGAATTTGAGCTTACTGCAAGATGTTTCTCACTTCCTAGCTTGTTGGCTCACTTGAAGTGTGGAGGTCACGTCAGACGTATGCCAGAGTGAAGTGTCCTGGCTGAAGTTCTGAATCTGACTGGATGATTGCTGGAACTCAGCTTCTTTTACTTTCAGTATGATGATGAATAAGCAGCCTCAGTTACTCCGAGCATTTATTTCATCCTTGCCCTAAAGATTGATTACTGAAACTATTGGTTTCAATATATAGGATCTCAAATTTATTTATCTCTGAATATTTTTCCTTTAAACTTAATTTTCACATTTAACAATTGTAAGTTTATACACAGATTTACCCCGTATCATTGAAATAATTGCACAAAACACTTATATAGGTTTTGCTCATGTTTCTCTCATTTTACCTGAATATACTTTTTTAACTTTAAAGAGTCACTTCTCCTTGTTGTTCAGCATAGGACACAATTAAGCGAGCTTATACTGTATGTTTGTGTGACAGATTGCAAGCCTGATGTATCTGTTTGCATCAATACAAAGGCTTAGCCAACTTATCCCAGGGAAGCATGAACACCAAGTGCATGGTATCCTGTTTGATGCCCAGGAATGTAGCATTCAGCCTGGCCTTCTAATTTGACAGGGAGAAATAAGACAGTGGAGAAAAATGCCAAAGGTGAAGCAATAAAAATAAAAATAAAAACAATGGAGGAACCAGTTCTTTATAAAAAAAAACTGACATGGGCCATGCTTCGCCTAATGGTCTGCTTCAGGAATCCAAAATTTTAAAAGGCCAGAAATCCATAATTACAATGATGTATAGTAGAAGTTAAAAAGGAATGGCAAGTCAATCTCTTAGATTTAGAAACCAAGGGGTATTTTACTAAAGATTAGCTTGAGTTATCTGTAGTAGTGCCCATTAGGAATAAAATGGGCCCTGCTGCAGATAACTCGAGCTAATCTTTAGTAAAAGAACCCCCCCCCCCCCCCAAATTAGAACAATATATTCCACTATACAGGATACTAAATGTCCAAATACATGTGTAAAAATATCTATCAATCAATCTATCTATCTACAAAACAATTTTTTAGTGCTGGAAATGATGCATGGTGGGGGCTGGAACTACCACCAGGCTCCCCTGGGAGCCCAGCGGTAGAGCCAAATCACTAGGTAGCAAGCCTGCCGTAAACCCATCACACTTTTGTAAAAGGACCCCTTAATGCAGTAAGGAGTCCTTTTATACAAAGGCATGCTAACATTTTAAGCACACACTAATAAATAACACATGTTAAACGCTAGAGACGCCCATAGGTATATATATGCGTGTCTCTAGCATTTAGCGCATGCTTATTTTTAGCACACACTAATAACGCTAGTGAGCCTTTGTAAAAGAACCCCTAAATTCTTTCAATACATTCATACAGGAACATCTTGTGATGCTTAAAAATTCACATACAGAAAATGAGCCTAGTCTATAAAAGAATATAGGTTCTTCCTTTATAATGGTATAATAGTGCTTCCTGCAAATGCCCACTATGCAAGTTAAGCAGGTATTTGCAGAGTAGCACTATGATGGAATTTTAGCATTTAAACACATTTACACACATACACCTAAGTACCATGATTCTAAACATTTACATGTGTATAGAAGTCTATGTTATAAAATTGCTCCCTTAGTGAATCCTCAGCTGGATTAGAAAAACTGGGTATTAACCTATACTCAATCAGTTTTTTCTTTGAAACTACCACCACAGAGGATAAGATCATCCAAAAGAAAGGCACCTTAGGGAACTGAGTTCGATTTCCACTTCAGGCCCGGCCAGCTCCTTGTGATTCTGGGCAAGTCGCTCAACCCTCCATTGCCCCAGGTACAAATAAGTACCTGTATATGTAAGCCGCATTGAGCCTGCCATGAGTGGGGAAAGCGTGGGGTAGAAATGTAACAAAAAAAATGTCCTACCACATGACCTAGTCCTAGCTTTGATTTATTTATTTATTTATTTATTATATTTGTATCCTGCACTTTCCCACTAAAAGCAGGCTCAATGCGGTTTACATAGTAATAGGTAACACAGAATTTTGTTATGTAAAGTAGGAAATTAAGTATAACATAATAGAAGGATGGATGGGTAGTAAATGGATGGGTAGGTAGGTAGAGACAGGTGATAGAGAGAGGAGGGTAAGGTGGGAGATAGATTCTGGGTCAATGTCGTTTTCTCGTCAGTATATGTATTCTCAGATGACCTTAGCAAAGCATGAGGCTGAACATGCATTTGTGACCAGTGCTAAAGATAATGACCCAGATTATCATATCCTAAAATCATCTCTGAAAGAATTCAGCAATGTAACAACTGTCTCCTTTTTTAGGTTATGCTGTAAAATTGGCCTCATCTCCATATGGTCAGAAAGTACTAGAGTGGTAGCCAAGGGCGTAGCTACGGGGAGGCCACGGGGGCCTGGACCCCTGCAAATTTCATCCTGGCCCCTGGTTTGGCTGGCGGGGGTCCCCAACCCCCGCCAGCCAAAATCTTCTTCAGCGTGGTCTCCGGCACAGCCGCATTCACTGCCTGCTCCCTTCTCTTCTTCTTCTTGCTCCTCCTGTGCACGCTGAGCTGCCTATATGGTTAAATATTGAGATAAATGATGTCATTAAAGAGAAAAGAATTTCTATTGAAAAAAAAATGGAAAGCAGAGCTAAATTAAAAAAAAAAAAAGAAGAAGAAGAAAAAGAGCACAAGAGCTGACAAATTAGTTGTAAAGCGTTATTAAGACGGGCCAGAAATGAATATGAAAAGAAAGTTATCATAGCGGCAAAAATAAATAAATTGTAATGTGCATTGCATATAGGTGCATTTCCTTTGCTCTGAATGACTAAACTCTTTGGAGTTGATATTCAAAGCAGTTTAACTGGCCAGAAATACCACCTGGCTGGTAAAATCTCTCGTTTGGGGCTAACCGGTCATTTTCAGCTGCACTTAACTGGTTAGTGCCACTGAAAATGACTGGTTAGCACCTAAAGAAAATCTGGCTATTTTAGGAGCATTCTGGGGAGAGTCAGAACTTGACCGGTTAAGTGCCAATATTCAGCACTTAACTGGCCAAGGTCACCATATAAATAGGACTGCATAAAGGAACCTACCAAGAAGTTAGGGACTATTGCTGGTCCTGCATTTGCTTAACAGGGCAGACATATACCACACTGTAAATGCATCAGCAGATCACACAGTCAGTGCATCCACACTGCCTGCCTATGACTCCCAAGTATGAAGTGCCCTGATCCCCCAGTATCGCCCCATAAACACAGCATTACCCTCCCATATCTCCAATCCCTTTCCCAAGTAGGCTGTATCCCCCATTGCTGATGCTTATTCTAAGTAGGCTGAAGGTCTCCTACCCTGATATCTTTCCCAGGTAAAATCAATAACTCCTCCCCCCCTCAAGACACACCTAACCCTCCCCTCAACTTCCTCTGGTACTTAGCAGGACTTTACAGGGTGGTTTAATGGTGGGATGAGTGATCTCTGGATACTCCTGAACCATTGAAGTCCAAGGTTCAAAAGGGCAACTCTGATCTCTAGCAGTAATCCTGCTGTATTACCACTAGGAGGTAAAGCTGCCAATGAGGACTTGATAGAAGGAATTATACATATTAGGCAGAGATAATCTGCCTGATATTTAAAACCATTTAACCTACCGGGTACAGCTCCTGACTGGTTAAATGGCACTGAACCAGATGGCAATACTGAGCAGAAGATAGTGGGTTATCTCCTGTTGAATATTGCCGGTTAGCACTTAGAGGATAGTTGTATCACATGATATAACTGGCTATCCACCAATATTCAGTGCATCTCTGGCTAAGTTTGGTGACCAAATTCGACTACTGAAATAGCAGGTCTATCTTTGGCCAGTTTCAACTTAACCGGCCAGTGCTGAATATCAGCTTTGCCAGTTAAGTTGAAATCGGCCAAAAACCACCTGGATATTCAGTGCCGGTTACTGGAAATGGCCCGGCATTGAATATCCAGGCTCAGCACCGACCGCAATGCCATTATCAGTGAAGAAAGAAAAGAGTAACTGCTATCATTCAGAAAGGCAAAAATAAAAGAAATCTGTCGTAAGACAGTATTTGCTGATACTACAGCAACATCCTTATCTCTATTTAGACATGAACTCGTGCAACTTACTTTTTGTCTTAAAGCACGTTCATTATGGCAAATGATGAACCCACAGTAAGATGTATTCGTTCTATTTTTTGAGAGAGTGATTACAGTTTGAGTTCACCTTTTTCCACTGTATTTTTAACCTGAGTATTTCATACACCCTTGTGGATTTGAGAATTATTTTGAAATATTTCAAAATAATAAAAAGATTACAAGCTACAAAAATGTATGATATAGTTTCTTATAAGCTCTTTTGGGGTTTGGAGATGGCTGAACCAGCCATTATGGAGAGGAGGAGTAGTAATAGTTAAAGGAGCAGGTTGAGAACCCAGGAAACTAGGATTCAAATTCCACTGACATTCCTAGTGATCTTGGGCAAGTCATATCCATGACCTGAATTCCAACTAAAAATACTTGCATGTTGAGACTATGATAATGCTTATGGTTATGGTAATAGAGTTCTTGGGACCTAGGAGGTATGAAGTCCCTTTGAACATTTTACATGTCATGAGCATGACATAGAAACCAGCTGATTTGTAGGATGTAGGTTAGCAGTAAATTATCACAATATTGATTGAGTAAATGCCTCTTCAGGACATGCTAGAGCGGTAGAGTTTCTAGATACCATAAATGATTATTTTCATGGAACAGTTAGTCCTGGAACCAACAAAAGAGGGAAACGTTTTTAGATCTAATCCTCACTGGACTGCAGGAACTTGTGAATGGGATAATGATGGTAGGGCTACTTGGAAATAGTGATCATATTAGTCACTAGTAAAAAAGGCCCGTTTCCGAAACCAATGATACGGGCGCTAGCATGTAGCTTTTTTTGTGTGTGTGTGTGTATGTGTCACAGAGTTATTTTGTGTGTGTGTGAGAGTGTGTGAGGGTGCGGTGTGTGTGCAGGTTGTTGATGTGTGTCTTTTTTGTGTTTGTTTTTTTTGCTTGGGGATTGGGGGATGTGCTGTGCTGTCCTTGGTCGCTGTTTGCTGCTGGCTGGGTCGCGGGTAATCCTTCCAGCTGGGCCGCAGCTTGTCCTGTTCGCCCATGTCCCAGATGGTGATGGGCACGTTGTTTTCCGGCTCCTCTGACTCCATGTCAAGCGATCCCAAATATAGTCTGTGCTATAGGCCCTCTGGCACTCTTCAGTACTGGCATTATGCATTTAAAAATCCCCCCCCCCCCCCGGTCTATTTTTGCACATACCCACAGCAGGAATATTCTTCTCTCGTTCCAGCGGTGGTTCTGTGCTCTCCGTGCTGCACAGATAATGAGCCATTCTGCTGGGGAATGCTCCTCCCTTATTGTCACGTAGTTTCCTCTGATTGGTCCGTCTTACGTTGCCTAGTGTTGCCTGGGAACGGTGTTGTGATGGTCCTTTGTGTTTCAGAATGTTGAGGGTGTTTTTTCTGATTGGTCCATCATGCGAGGGCGGGGCAAAGAGACATGATCAGTGTTCTGGCTTCACCACCATGAATCCATGAACCCTTCAGGGAGTGACTGAGTGACTTCAGAACGTTGTCTTCAGAACGTTGAGGGTGAGTTTTATTATAGTAGATAATGACTGGAGGAACACTTTAAAAACAAGTGCTGTACTATTTCATTTTTTAAAAGAGACACTGATAAAATGAGGAAATTAGAAAAGAAGAAAACAGTAAAAGGAGCAGTTACAAAGGTGAAAGGTTTACAAGAGGCGTGGATGTTGTTTAACAATACAATCTTGGAAGCACAGAATAGATGTATTCTATAGTTAGAAAAGGTCATACAAAGAGCAAAACAAATGCCAAGAAGATTAAAGGGTGAAGTAAAAAAAATGAAGCTATTAAAGCTATCACTGTGTATGTCTGATGTGTGTTAACTGGATGTTCTCTTTGTGTTTGTGCAGGCTGGGCTGTTTGGCAACAACTATTTCCACCTTACAAGCTGCTGGCTCTGAATCGATTTCCTTCGCTGGGCTGTATGGCAACAATTGACTCCACGTACAAGCTCTGGCTCTGAACTGGGTCATGTAATTGCCAGCATAAGTGGGACCCAGAGGTCAGATTATTTAATGAAGTACCTGCGGTCTATTTAGTCTCTATTCACTATTACTGTGTATGCCTGATGTGTGCTAACTGGATGCTCTCTTTGGTTTGGGCAGATTGGGCTGTTTGGCAATAATTAACTCCATTTTATAAGCTGTTGGCTCTGTACCTTGTCACGTGATTGCCAGCATAAGTGGGACTTGGAAGTCAGGTTATTTAAACAAAGTACCTCCGGCTTATTATGGCACGGGCGTGCTGAAGGTGCGTACACAATTAGCAGGTCATGCTCCTTGGGGCGAACTCCAGTGGTGAATGCTGGTGATAATATTGGTCAAAGTCTTGCTTGTGAAGTATTTGATGGCTTCCTGTCAGTCTTCTTCAAATCATTCCGCTCAAACTCAGATTTCAGTTCAATTAGGTATACGACCTGCGTGGCATACACACACCTTTCATTCACCATCATATCATGTCACGGTTGTGGCTGTATCCCATGCCTACATTCACCTCATCTCCTGGTAACCAGTCCCTGTGGCTGCTGTGGACTGCCTTCTTCCTGTTTCCGAAACATGTTCCAGAGATCATTCCAGTCCTATTCTGATGTTCCAGCATTCCAGACTTGCTTTGGGGTTCCTGCAGCCAAGCCTCGCCCTGGTGTTTCTGGTGCCAAGCCTTGCTTTGATGTTCTTGCAGCCAAGTCTCACTTTTACTTGTGACATCATCAGTAAATGCTTTTATTAAGCACCTGGGAACTTTCAGGCTTTGCCTTTGCAACAGAGGTCTTCAGATGAGTTTTCATCTTGTGCGTTTGTTGCAGTTCCAGCCCTGCTAGTTCTTGCCCTGCCAGTCTTCAACTTCTATTCCAACCCTGCTTGTTCCAGCCCTGCAATCTTCAACTTCAGTTCTAACCCTGCTTGTTCCTGCCCTGTCTGTCTGTCTGTCTGTCTGTCTTCAGCTTCAGTTCCTGCACTGCTTGTTCCAACCCTGTCTGCTTTCAGCATCCCTCCAAGCCCTGCCGGTCTACAGCTTCTACTCCAGGCCTGTTGTTCCAGTCTGCTTATTCCAGCCTGCCTATCTACTCAGCTCCAGTCATGTTCTTACAGTCCTGCTTATTCCACCCTTGCCTACCTACAGCTTCAGTTCCAATCCTGCTTGTTCCGGTCCTGCTTGTACCAGCCCTGTCTGTTTTCAGCCTCGTTTCCTGTTTGGGTGGTTTGTCTGCTGCTGCTCACTACTCCTGACCCGTGACATATCACCACCTCATCCATTTCATACCTACTTCTATTGGTGCAACTACCTCATTAGGCTCTCTCACTTTCATTTGGTCTGCTTAACTGTCAGTCTATTTGCTCAAAGTCTGTTCTTCTTCATGATCTTACTCTTGAGGATGGTTTAGATCTGCTCTGTCTCACTGAAACATGGCTTAGAGATAGGAAAGAGAACTATCAAGCCCTCCCCTTCAGGCTTCACTGCTCTTCACTCCTATTTCTGGCAGGCATTTAATTTGCTCTTTACTATACCTTGGATAAACACTAAATTTTACTTATATATATATATATATATATATATATATATATATATATTATATATATATATAAACACTTAACAATTGCAACATATATATATATACCTACCTACATATATATATGTTGCAATTGTTAAAGTGTTTAAATGTTCTCAGACCAACCCATTCCAACCATTATATCCCCAAGGGGGAATATGTGGTAATATCACAGATGGAACCATCATTGCACATTTAATGTTCCGCCTCCTTACCATGTATGTACATACACCTGAGCTTGCTTTAAAGTGTGTATCATGTAGCATAGATTATACCCGTGGAAATTCTGTATATTCAATGTACTTAAAAAGACATGATCAAATTGTCCTAAACACATACATACATGTATCTACTACATAGAATAATATTGAGCTCAGAGAGTACCCCTCAAATTTACATGGTGTAACTTCCTAATGTATACATAGGGAGGTGCAATGTACTTAATAGCTCTAACTATATAATTCCCACCTACAACCTTAACAAACTCCCACAATAGATCTTAATAACAAAAACTATAATTTATATTTTTACCACTTTAAGAATTGCTATATATATATATATATATATAGCATATATATATATATATATATATATATATATATATATTTATATATATATACAGTGGTGGAAATAAGTATTGATCCCTTGCTGATTTTGTAAGTTTGCCACTGACAAAGACATGAGCAGCCCATAATTGAAGGGTAGGTTATTGGTAACAGTGAGAGATAGCACATCACAAATTAAATCCGGAAAATCACATTGTGGAAAGTATATGAATTTATTTGCATTCTGCAGAGGGAAATAAGTATTTGATCCCTCTGGCAAACAAGACCTAATACTTGGTGGCAAAACCCTTGTTGGCAAGCACAGCGGTCACGTCTTCTGTAGTTGATGATGAGGTTTGCACACATGTCAGGAGGAATTTTGGTCCACTCCTCTTTGCAGATCATCTCTAAATCATTAAGAGTTCTGGCTGTCGCTTGGCAACTCGCAGCTTCAGCTCCCTCCATAAGTTTTCAATGGGATTAAGGTCTGGTGACTGGCTAGGCCACTCCATGACCCTAATGTGCTTCTTCCTGAGCCACTCCTTTGTTGCCTTGGCTGTATGTTTTGGGTCATTGTCGTGCTGGAAGACCCAGCCACGACCCATTTTTAAGGCCCTGGCGGAGGGAAGGAGGTTGTCACTCAGAATTGTACGGTACATGGCCCCATCCATTCTCCCATTGATGCGGTGAAGTAGTCCTGTGCCCTTAGCAGAGAAACACCCCAAACATAACATTTCCGCCTCCATGCTTGACAGTGGGGACGGTGTTCTTTGGGTCATAGGCAGCATTTCTCTTCCTCCAAACACGGCGAGTTGAGTTCATGCCAAAGAGCTCAATTTTTGTCTCATCTGACCACAGCACCTTCTCCCAATCACTCTCGGCATCATCCAGGTGTTCACTGGCAAACTTCAGACGGGCCGTCACATGTGCCTTCCGGAGCAGGGGGACCTTGCGGGCACTGCAGGATTGCAATCCGTTATGTCGTAATGTGTTACCAATGGTTTTCGTGGTGACAGTGGTCCCAGCTGCCTTGAGATCATTGACAAGTTCCCCCCTTGTAGTTGTAGGCTGATTTCTAACCTTCCTCATGATCAAGGATACCCCACGAGGTGAGATTTTGCGTGGAGCCCCAGATCTTTGTCGATTGACAGTCATTTTGTACTTCTTCCATTTTCTTACTATGGCACCAACAGTTGTCTCCTTCGCCCAGCGTCTTACTATGGTTTTGTAGCCCATTCCAGCCTTGTGCAGGTGTATGATCTTGTCCCTGACATCCTTAGACAGCTCCTTGCTCTTGGCCATTTTGTAGAGGTTAGAGTCTGACTGATTCACTGAGTCTGTGGACAGGTGTCTTTCATACAGGTGACCATTGCCGACAGCTGTCTGTCATGCAGGTAACGAGTTGATTTGGAGCATCTACCTGGTCTGTAGGGGCCAGATCTCTTACTGGTTGGTGGGGGATCAAATACTTATTTCCCTCTGCAGAATGCAAATAAATTCATATACTTTCCACAATGTGATTTTCCGGATTTAATTTGTGATGTGCTATCTCTCACTGTTACCAATAACCTACCCTTCAATTATGGGCTGCTCATGTCTTTGTCAGTGGGCAAACTTACAAAATCAGCAAGGGATCAAATACTTATTTCCCCCACTGTATATATATATATATATAGTAAATTTAGTGTTTATCCAAGGTATAGTAAAGAGAAATTTGTAGACTTGGTTTTCTTATATTTTGGTCTTCCATTTATATTTATCTATAAAGGCATTTAATTTGCCCAACACTTAGATGTTGCCGTACATGGCCTCTGCAAACTCTTGGAGATACAGCCCTTACTACATTTTTTTAATGTCTATATAACATGTGAGTGTATGTTCTTACCTGTTTTAATTGGAGTTTCTTTCTTTTTTTTAGAATCCATTGTTTGTAAACCACTTTGATCTTTTATAGTAAAGATGGTATACCAAATTTTAGAATAAACATAAAATGATGACTCAAAAAATGGAAAGGATATCTAAATGATGAAAATAGAAAAGAACATAAGCCATGGCAAGCTAAGTGTAAAGGATTAATAATTAATAATTTTAAAAGAAGCTTGCCTTAAAGATAAAAACTCATATGGGTCATATTCTAGGTAAGTTTTGTCTTTGTCAGTAGATCCAATCAGCTGATTTCCTCCTATCATTGGATGCTTATAGGGTGAGACTGAGACACTGTTGTCATCTTTAAAGATGCACTGAATGTGGGTCACTCTTATTTCTTCATTGCAGTCTTGGTCCGTCTCTAAACCTTTCCTAAGCTCCCTGACTCCCAAACACCCACTTGGTTCCTTATACTTTGGTTTCTCTTCTTCAACTCCTCTTCTTCTTCTTCTTTGTAATCCACCATACTGTCCCTGTAACTTTACAGGGCTCAGATGGGGTTTCAAAAAAATGGCACTACAAAAATAGATGCCTGAGGATTCTTCAGATTTCAAACTGGCCTGCACATCAGTTTCCCTGATATGGACTTATCTTCTAGTAAATGCCTTACCATTTTAAACTTCCATCTATATGAAATGTGAGGTTCCAGAAAAAAATCCCCCCCCCAAAAAAAAAAAACTGGAGCAGATGACATTGTAATGAAAGCTCAGTTCTAGAACCATGTGAATCCGAGACTACCATGCCCTTAAAAGAAATAGATTCTAAGAGGAAAAAATGCTTGTTTGCTTATATCGTGCGGCTGTACTTGGGCAGTACAACTACAGGATGACAGTGCTAAAACTCAAAGTACACAGACTGTTTGGAGAGAGCTTTTTGATGACATTTGAAGTAAACCCTGTATTACTTTAAAAAGTTGAGGATTATTTGTCGTATGCCGAAAGCATGCTGCGGTTAATTACACAGACTGGCAGATACCCATGTTTAGTAGGTACTTGCACCTGAATTTAGGCCAAAACGTTCAGCATATTTTAATGAAAACTATTATTTATAAAATGTTAGTGAAGGATTTTGCTAAAACACATTCACCTAGAGGAAAACATTGTAAATTCAGGGCTTGGAAGTTCATACTCTGATTAAACTTCTATTTTAATCTATCTATCTATCTATCTATCTATCTATCTATCTATCTATCTATCTATCTATCTATCTATCTATCTATCTATCTATATCTATACCTGTATTTTTTGTTTTTTATTCCTGATTAACGATAAATGAGTCTATCGAAAGCACTGTGTGCACAAACTTCATCACAGACGGGGCCACAACTGCCTCACGAATTCTAGGCTATATCTGCCTAGCCACCTATTTTCAACTTGTAAACATGAGGCGAAGTGGAAACTGGAACCTATTTACAAATTATGATTAATTATCCGAAAACAGAAGTAGCAGCCTAAACTACAAGGCTGAAAAGGTAGGAAAGAGAATGAGCCTGGGTACTACAAGTAAAAAATTAACACAGCAGTAGGAAGTAGTTTTGGTGCTGAGTACAAAAGGAATAGATTTATTGATGAGTTGTGGTAGCAATGCTACTGGATTTGAATATTGTTCCTCCACAATTTCCAGAGTTAGGTGGTAATATTCAAAGCCATTTTACATGTATAAAATAGAGGCTTAAAAACAGTGATAGCTAAAACCAGTTAGACCATATCTCGACACAATATGTACATACAGAAGTTAATTTTATAGTCATTTTGACATATATTTACAAATACCTTTTATAGAATTACCCCATGCATAGAAATCTGCATCATGGCAAGATCATGTGCACTTGTATGCATGCACAAATTAATTAACTAATGAGTCCTTAACAATCGGGTGCTAACAATCAATTATTGACGTTAATTGGCACCCATTAACATTTGTGCGTGCATTCGGCTGCATTGTTATTCTATAAGGACCACAGCTATATATGCAGCGATACTCAAAAGCAAGGCCCTGGTGTCCAAGTGCCCCCACAAGCTCCCACTCCCCCTCCCCGGAATGGTGACACTTTTACCAGTATTTTCACTGCTTATAGAATCTGGATTTCTTAGGGGGGGGGGGGTCAAGGTGACTCTTCAGCCGTGCGCGATGCGGTGCGAGGCTGGGTGGCCGGGGATGGAGGACATTACTTGTGGTGGGGATGGGTTAGATTCCCGTGGGGATGGATGAGGGCGGGTTAGATTTCTGTTCCTGTGCAGCTCTCTATTTCTGAGTACTCTTTGGCTGATCTGCAAGTAATACAAAATAGCATATTTTCAGACATGTTTAAAGATCCGTCTGCAGATTGATATATCTCCTGAGTCATGGCTTTGGCACCTAGGCCTGATTATTCTTTTTATCAGACTTAATAACCTGCATTGAAAAATTACTTTTAAAATGATTGACATTCTGCCATGTTTCTTGTTGATATATAGATTTACAACTAGATTTATCAAAGGTGAGAAATTTTATTATAATTGAATTGACAGATGTTTTCATGGCACCTCACAGTAATATTTCATAAATTCTCCTCTATGAAACAAAGATAAATATTTCATAGCTTTTTGTACATCAATGGCCCAATTTTTAAAAATGTTTATTCGGCTCCTGCTACCTAGACAAATGCCACTGACCAAGGCCAGACAGGGATTTTCAGCAGCACTATACCAGTTAAGCCATAAAAAGCTGCTCTAAGTTTAGCGGAATCGTTACCTGCATTATGGTGCTGAATATTACCATTTTCTGAAGAACAGAGGTGGTCATTGCCCTACACAGGTATTTGGCACTGATACTTAGATTTTGACCAGTGCTGAATTTTGAGTATTAAGTTTAAACATCATGGACAGCATTTAAAAGAAACACCGACTGCTGTGTTTAAATATTGATCTACAAGAAAATATGATATGAACTACATGAAACTCCATAAGCAAGTTTTTCCCCCCTTTTATTCTTTCCATTACACCATGTTTTCAGAGATCTTTCCCAAAGAAAACAAATTGCATGTCTCCTGTTTTCCATTGTTTCACATCCAAGGAGTAGGTAAGAAAAAGCCATTTGAATTTTAATTTGAGACGTTTGTAGATGGCTCATAATTGTTTATAAAATTACAAACCAAGGGCCCTGTTTACTAAGCTGTACTAGAGGCATGTTAACGTTTTTATTGTACGCTAAGCATTAGCATATAGTAACCGTGTAGATGCTCATAATATTCCTATGGGCGCCTACACGGTTAGTGCACTCTAACTTTTAGCCTGTGCAAAAATGCTAGTGCACCTTAGTAAACAGGGCCCCACGTTTCTTGGTCTCAATGGCAACATATAGGCACCACAGTAGCACCGGATTTTTTCAACAGTGGAGAAAGGTTATAAAACCAAGCTGAAACAAGTTCATCTTCCTTCAATCAATTTTCAAAGTTTTACATTTTTATACTTTTTACATTTTTGTTGGATTTATTAGAAGTCAGGTATTCAGCTTTAGGGCAAACCTGCATTCGTTTTTGACCCATTTTAAGCAAATGAATCCATTCTATACAGATTTTGAAATAATTTTAAAATATAAGCATTCATATATCTCAAATTAAAGTATAACTTATCTTCTCCTAGAGCTCAGTATCTTAGTAGGAGACAGTTAACGTCAACATGAATCCATGTTTTGCTATACGGCTGTGTCACAGACTAGTTTCCTTAAGGTTTATCCTCGCAGTTCAATACATTAGTGTTTGTAATTGAAAGCAACATATTTCACCTATACACAAGAAATGTATAAATTTTGAGAGAGAGAGGGGTTATTTGCAAAGTTACCTGCTATTCTGCAGTGATTGTGTTTTCACTCAACAAATAGCTAAGCTCTGGAATTCTTTGCCAGAGGATGTGGTAACAGTGATTAGTGTATCTTGGTTTAAAAAAGGTTTGGACAAATTCCTGGAGAAAAAGTCCATAGTCTGCTATTGAGACAGACATGGGAAGCAACTGCTTGCCGTGGGATTTGTAGTATAGAATGTTACCACAATTTGGGTTTCTGCCAGTTACTTGTGACCTGGCTTGGCCACTGTTTAGAAACAGGATACTGGGCTAGATGGACCATTGGTCTGACCCAGTATGGCTACTCTTATGTTTTTATGTTCTTATAAGTAACTTTATTAACCCACAACTTCATATCTGGTTATCCTTCTGTGAAATTCAATGTAATTTTTCACTAAATAAATCTCTTTTTATTTCCAATGGTTACAATTAAGATCTCCCTCCGAAGGAGGCTGTTTACACAGTTAGCAGGAAAAAAGGCCTCAAAGAGCTTCCAGATCATCAATGGATCTGCTGAAGCTACAACGGGTCTCACGACCCTACTTTCATCCTTGGCCAAAAAAACCTGCTTAACGTTATTTAATTAATTCATCGTGGATACTTTATGTATATGCTCCACCTTTATAGACATTTCAATAGCGTATATAGCTTATCTTTTATAGTGAGAACTCTCAAGTCAGCGTGTCGTGCTGTTTCCCTCTCTTCTTTTTATTTTCAATGTGTTAAGCCAACGGTGGCCAGCGTTTCGCACGGCTGCTTCAGGGCTTCAATTACACATTCTGAAGAAAGAGGAAAAAACAGATAATCTCATCTCTACTACAGACTTCTATAAGCAAAAACATATTTCAAACCTACTGAAAGAACGGTCAACACTGCTTCTCCACGCTCTTCTATCAACTCACTGCCGGTTCACGGCAGCTGATATATAGTTTTTATGACGTCAGACGCTCTGAAATCAACTGACAAATCAGAAAATTCAGAAAAGTGACACCACTCTACTCTGTGGTTTAAACCAATCAGATCCAAAGAATGAAGTTTGAACATCCATTTCTGTTCTTGTTGAAGTAATCTTCTTTGATAATCACCCCCTCTTTTGTTCCGGTGAATGGATTGTAATACTACACATCGTAGCTGTTCAAAAGAATGTTGAAATGCATTACAGTGTTTAGCTACCGGCAATCCTATTCTATTTGTTTGGATTGTACTTTTATGTTCTCTTAAACGTATTGCTAACATCTTTGATGTTTGACCCACGTATATTTTATTACATGGATACCTCAGGCAATAATTACAAAACTAGATTTGCAATCTGTCTGTTGTTTCAATTTGTATTCTTTACCATCAAACGGATTCAAAAATAGAAGTTTCTTCCATTACTGAACACTGATCACATTCTCCACACTTATGATGGCCCATCTTACTGTTTAAAGTGTTGGCTAAAAATGTTAAATTCGGTAAAATTGCTGGACATAAATGTTCTTTCAAATTTAATCTTCTGCTGTATGCTAGTCTTAACCTAGTTTTGTTAACATGATAACGTACTAATCAAAGTCCAATGTTTTCTCAAAATCTTAACTATTTCTGGGGAATCCACATTATATTGTGTGACATATGTCATACAGTCTTCAATCTCATCTTCCACTGCCGGTCTAGGAGTCAATAATAATTCTCTGCTATTCCATCTCGCTCTCTTATATGCTTTCCGTAGTATGTAGTCTGGATAACCTCGTGTTACCAATTTCTTTGAGAGCTTCTTTGATTGTATTTTGAATTCCCTATCATCAGAACAGATTCGCCGATATCTCAAAAATTGAGAAAACGGTAAATTGTTTTTCAAATTACTTGGATGACAACTCTGATAATTTAAGAAAGTGTTCCGATCTGTGGATTTATGAAAAACTGTAGTATCAATCTCTCCTTCCCTATTGGAGATTAATACATCTATCTATACATCTATAAAAGATAAGTGGTTCTCTCACTATAAAAGATAAGATATATACGCTATTGAAATGTCTATAAAGGTGGAGCATATACATAAAGTATCCACGATGAATTAATTAAATAACGTTAAGCAGGTTTTTTTGGCCAAGGATGAAAGTAGGGTCATGAGACCCGTTGTAGCTTCAGCAGATCCATTGATGATCTGGAAGCTCTTTGATGCCTTTTTTCCTGCTAACTGTGTAAACAGCCTCCTTCGGAGGAAGTTTCTGTCATTTACTAGCAGCAGATCCTGGTTTTTGTATTTGAGGTAGATTGCTTGATCTGCATTCAAACAGCATTTAGTATACAATTAAGATCTCTACTTTAAAAATGCAATTTTGATATCTAAAATTTATCCCAAAGTCCCACCATTCTCAACCTTTGCAATCAATTGTATCAGACTGGTCAAGTGGCTTCCCACATTTATAAATACTTTAAAAATAAACTTCCTAATAGATCTAATGGTTTGCACAAATGCTGGGAAAAGGACTTTATATCCTATATTAGGGGTCCTTTTATTAAGGTGTGCTGAAAAATGGCTTGCAGTAGTGTAGGCATGGGTTTTGGGCGGGCGCCGATCCATTTTTTAGCACGCCTGTAAAAAAGGCCTTTTTTTGCCAAAAAAATGAAAATTGTCACGTGTCCATTTTTGGTCTGAGACCTTACCGCCAGCCATTGACCTAGCACCTAGCAGTAGACTCACCAAATGCCACTTAGCTCCCCGACATTCAGTGCTATTTAACCAGCTATGAATGACTGCCTAGGCTAGGGTATCAGACACACTTGGTCAGCCCTGGAAGAGTTACCAGGAGAGATACAAATTTTGAAGGTCAGGCACAAAAAGGGGTCTTTGAGAGTTAAGAACCCAAAGTTCAAAGAATGGGGGTGTCCCAGAAGTCTCTGCAAGGAACTCCTTTTCTGTGTTGTGCATTTAAAAATTAGTCCTCATTAAAGACTTGGTCACCTCTGGACTGCTATTGTTCTAGTAAGAGTAGTATGACTTAGGTTACTTTAACTTAATCGCTCCTACCATCTGTATCAATATTTTCTTGATCTTAGGAAAACAGCTTGTTAATTGCTGTATTTTAAGTAAGGGGTGCTCCCCAGTTCTGTTATGCTGTTAACCTGTTGTAACTATTATTTTTAATGTTCATTAAAAATATTTTTAAAAATTAGTGATCTGCATAGGAACTACTCTCATCTTGCCATTTGCTTAAAGGAAGCAGATAGGCCCCAAAGATCAAAGGTAAATGCGGGCATTAGTGGTCACTAGTGCTGGACTAGCACTCACATTTACCTGCGCCCCCATTTTCATCAGGCAAACAGCGCCCAAGTGAAGCAATAGTGCAGAGCTCATTAAAATTAGATTTATGTGTATGTTTATTTAAATCTTAATATCCTGACAAATTCCAAGATTGGGTCAAGGTAGCTCACAAATTAATACAAAACATAAAAATAATTTTGGAAGGAACACCATTAAAAAATAGGACAGACACATCATACATAACACTTATACAAATTAGTTTACAAAAAGTAAAAGCAGTCAGCTAAAAGTTCTTAGCAAAGTAGCATACAGGCTAGCTAGGCTCTACTAGGGGCAGTTTAGTCCGAAATGCTAATTCGAAAAAGTAGGCTATGAGTAAAACTTAAATTTTGAAAAGGAAAGTTCACAATGTAAATAAGGTGGTAGACTATTCTAAAGTGAAGTTGCCACAAAAAAAGTAAGCAGAGTGCCAGGTGGACTTGCAGTGAGCAACTTTTGGAGATGGAAGAACCAATGTATTGGAATCCAAAGAACAAAGCAATTGAAAGGGAGTATAAGAATTGTGATTAATGACAAATAGGAAGGGCAGCCTTGATGAAGGGCTTGATGGGCTAGACAAAGAATTTTAAATGAACATCTATAACGGACTGGAAGCCAGTACAATTGAATAAATAGAGGAGATTCATGATTATAGCGCTTGGCTCGGCACAGAAAATGAGCAACTGAGTTTTGTAATGTCTGTAGACAATGAAGAAGAAAGGCAAAGATGTCAAAGAAAACAGAATTGCAGTAATCGATATGTGAAATGACAAAGACATGAATTAATGTATGTATGCAATGATGAGAAATCCAGAAAACAACTGAGCTCTGTTTATATTCAGCCCCTATGATCAGAGAACAGCGCTTTGAAAGTAGGGGCAGAATAGTGCCTTAACCCTACACCAGCTCAGAGCTGGCATTAGGGTTAAAACTCTGTTTCTGCCCCCCCCCCCCCCATCAGAGTCAGGCAGCCCGAGCTGTCACTGTCAGCCACTGTCAGCCCGGGCTGCCACCATGTCCTGTGGGTCCAATATAACTATACGGAAGTCTTGAGAGGCCACCGCTTGGAGTCTCAGCAGCCATTTTAATGAAGTAGTGGCAGTGTATGGATCAGTGGCAGTGGGGCAGGAAAAATGGGGATCTTTCCTGCCCCCAGGAGGCTACTAGACCACCAGGGTATATAGAGGTACTTGTGGGAGACTGTCCTGATGCTCAGGGGAGGGGGAAGGAAACCCTGGCCTAAATTCCACGGGAACCTTGCAGGACCAGGGTCCATACTCGTGGGATCCTCATGGACCTGGAGGGGATCTGTGTGGCACCCCGTGGTGCTCATGGGATTCCTGATGACCCCATTCCTGTGCAACACTCTACTCAGAAACTATAATGAGTGCATACCTTGCTACTGGTGATGTACCACATACTCCACAATATTCCTTCACATCTCAATGGCTATGTGCTATTAAACTTACCATTTTAATATGGAAATATATCTTCATATAGTCCATGATTTGGGGGGATAAGAATGATGTTTGTGTTTATTTATTTATTATTCCCTGGTCTTAATTCAACCTCATATCAGTGAGGCATACACAGCAATAAAATAAATATAGGAACAATATGGAGAATATTTCAAGGATTAACAACTTTATTAATAGGTTGTAAAGAGTATAGCATATGTATTTTCAAATTGATTTGCACTATTTTCCTTATGTTTGACCACTATTTATTTTTTTATAGATCTTTACTTGAATGATGCATTATCTTTCTACAATATGCAGGTCAAAATAAAATATCATTTGATAGTTTCTTTGCAAATAATGAATGTATTATATACAGTGAAGCAAAATATTACAGCTGTACAATAAAAATTTAAGTTTGGAATGGATTTTCTGTTACAGGGTCAGTTGGTATATTCAAGGGAATACAAACCTTGAGCGCATTAGTGAAAGAATGCAATGGTGCACATTCCCATCTTTTAAAACTGAGCCAGGCAGGCAAAGTCCTGCCTGTGTGAATAACCTGGGGTCAGTGTGGGATCCCTACTAGGCCTAGGCTTTGGAAAGATCAGGGACTGAGAGTAGTGAGGGGATGGGATAGGCTATCAAGGGGGCAAGCTTGATGCTTTAATTGGGTGGGGGTTGGACTGGGGAGGGAATGTCAAGAGATGTGGGGGGGGGGTACTGCGGGGAGTAGATGAAGAGGCAGCAGGAAACAGACAAAGGGTCTAATCTTGCCTGCATCCTTGCTTTCTCACCCCCTTGCCTGGTTTAAAATATCCTGGGTGGATGTTAGGTTGTTACAGTTGGCTAACGGGTGGTAGGATACCTGAATCTAGCATACCTTTAAGAAGACAGAAGCTGCTTAGAGCCATGGATGACCATCAGGTGGTGGCAGTCACAGACCATGGGTAGGAACTGGCCACCAACGAGGTGCCAGGCAAGTTGTGATGGCTGTCATTAGCTTGTATCATGGCAAGGATGGGGGCCAAGTAGACCTGGTTGGAAATGATTTTCCTTACCCAACTAGTAATAAGATGATGATGGTTTGGGGGGGGGGGGGGGTTTCTGGTGGGTTTAGATTGGTTTGTTTTGCCCAGTTTGGATCATGTAGCCCCCACCCACTGGTTTGTTTGTAATGTTCTGTGTTTAAGTGATTAATAAAGCTATGGCCAAAAGATCTGAAGTCTCTTTGTAAGGTGGGGATGGGGGATGGAGAGAGTAAGGGTGCTGCTGTTTTGCATGGGAGAGTATGGACCCAGGTGCCAAATCCCAAGGTTATTAGATGACACTAAATGAATCCCAACCAAATTGAAGTATCTGTGAGCACACTGAGCTTTAGGAAAAGCTCATGATCAAAGAATGACAAGAATAATACAAAATATAAAGAGGTCATAAAAACTTTTTAATTGACTTTTTTCAGTGTTAATTAGCTCTTCCCTGATTATTTTATGTGACTATCCTTTTTTTATTCTCAGTCTTTCGCTTTTGCATCTTCAGTGATTAACCTGCTCCACCTCTCTCTGGTCCCCCATCTTTCTCCTGCAGTCAGTGGTGCTGTGATTAACCAGATCTACAAAGCCATGTTATAACGTTATCTTCTTTTGTTCCAAATATTAAATTTTAGTACTCCAATACTGTGAAATTGCCACATTGAAGACCCTATAGAGAGCCTTAAACTTTACACTAAGAACCATTGCTGTATATGGATATCTATCTATCTATCTATCTATCTATCTATCTATCTATCTATCTATCTATCTATCTATATATCTATCTATCTATAGGCGCCCCGTATAAGAGCTTGGGGAGGCTAAGCCTCCCAGCCTGCCACTGCCCGCCCCCCGCCATACATTTAAATATTACAGTTTGCTGGAGTCGCGGGCAGCCGGCATTGAAGACATCGGCAGGCTTACGCCGGTTCCAGCAGCTTCCCTCTTCCCTCGTTGCAAGTCGGATGATGGCTCCGCCCTCTTCTGACGTATTTCCTCTATCTACGAGGGCAGAGCCATCATCCGACTTGCAACGAGGGAAGAGGGAAGGCTGCTGGAACTGGCGTAAGCCTGCCGATGTCTTCAATGCCGGCTGCCCGCGACTCCAGCAAAACTATAAATTTAAAGGTACGGCGGGGGGGGGGGCAGGAAGGAAACAGGGCAGACGGGAGAGGAGGGTTGCTGCACATGGTGGAAGAAGGGGAGAGGAGGGTTGCTGGATGGAGGGAAGGGGAGAGGAGGGTTGCTGGACATGGTGGAAGAAGGGGAGAGGAGAGGGCAGGGGAGAGGAGGGTTGCTGGATGGAGGGAAGGGGAGAGGAGGGTTGCTGGACATGGTGGAAGAAGGGGAGAGGAGGGTTGCTGGATGGAGGGAAGGGGAGAGGAGGGTTGCTGGCATGGTGGAAGAAGGGGAGAGGAGAGGGCAGGGGAGAGGAGGGTTGCTGGATGGAGGGAAGGGGAGAGGAGGGTTGCTGGACATAGTGGAAGAAGGGGAGAGGAGGGGTGATGGAGGGAAGGGGAGAGGAGGGTTGCTGGACATGGTGGAAGAAGGGGAGAGGAGGGTTGATGGAGGGAAGGGGAGAGGAGGGTTGCTGGACATGGTGGAAGAAGGGGAGAGGAGGGTTGATGGAGGGAAGGGGAGAGGAGGGTTGCTGGACATGGTGGAAGAAGGGGAGAGGAGGGTTGATGGAGGGAAGGGGAGAGGAGGGTTGCTGGACATGGTGGAAGAAGGGGAGAGGAGGGTTGATGGAGGAAGGGGAGAGGAGGGTTGCTGGACATGGTGGAAGAAGGGGAGAGGAGGGTTGATGGAGGGAAGGGGGGAGGAGGGTTGCTGGACATGGTGGAAGAAGGGGAGAGGAGGGTTGATGGAGGGAAGGGGAGAGGAGGGTTGCTGGACATGGTGGAAGAAGGGGAGAGGAGGGTTGATGGAGGGAAGGGGAGAGGAGGGTTGCTGGACATGGGTGGAAGAAGGGGAGAGGAGGGTGATGGATGGAAGGGGAGAGGAGGGTTGCTGGACATGTGGCAAGAATGGGAGAGGAGGGTTGATGGAGGGAAGGGCGAGGAGGGTTGCTGGACATGGTGGAAGAGGGGAGAGGAGGGTTTGATGGAGGGAAGGGGAGAGGAGGGTTTGGCATGGACTTGGGAAGAAGGGGAGAGGTAGGGTTCTGGACATGGTGGAAGAAGGGAGAGGAGGGTGCTGGACCTGGTGGAAGAAGGGGAGAGGAGAGGGCAGGGGAGAGGAGGGTTGCTGGATGGCGGGAAGGGAGAGGAGGTTTGCTGGACATGTGGAAGAGGGAGAGGGCAGGGGAGAGGAGAGTTGCTGGACATGGGTGGATGGAGGGGAGGGTAGGGGGAGAGAAGGGTTGCTGGACATGGAGGGGGAGGGAGGAGTGAGGAAGGAGATGAGATAACAGAAAAGGAAGAGAGTAGAAAACTGCACATGGTGAAGAAAATAGGCAAAAGCTGGATCCACTGGACAGTCAAGTTTGTGGAGGACCCAGCTTTTACTTACGGATGTAGGACAAGAAATGAAGAAGAAAGGCGGAAGTAAACAAATAAATGGAAAGGAAGCCCTGGAACGGAGTTAAGAGGACAGATAGCATCAGAATCGGATACTGGGCCAGCACAATCAGAAAAACAAAGTCACCAGACAACAAAGGTAGAAAAGATCATTTTATTTTCATTATAGTGTTTGGAATATGTCCACTTTGAGAATTAGGTGTTCAACATTAAAAGTTTATTTACTTATTTATGACATTTTATCCCACATTAAACATGAATTAGGATGTTTGTGGCTCTACATGAGAATTGTGATATTATGATCCCTTATTTCAATATTGTTGACGGTCTGCATTTTTCGTATGGGTGGTATATTGGTGTATTAGGTTCTGCCCAGTGTAATATTTATGGTACAGTAAGGTTCAGAGTGTGTTTTTGCACAAAGTTGTGCATAGTGTTTTGCAGTTGAGCGATTGTGGTTAGTATATGCTTTGAGCAACCACTTTATTCTTTGACATATGATACATAGCTAATATCTAAATTTAATAAAGGTATTAATTGTGACATTATTTATTTTTTTTTCCGTGTGTGATCAGACAATTATGGATTTAAGCTCCACCCCTGGCCCCACCCCTAACCCCGCTCCCTTTAGCCTCCCCAAACAGTTGGGCCACCGACCGCCTATGCTATCTATCTATCTATCTAATTGATGCTGAATTCTCTGCATATTGTGATAAATAAGAATTATACAGTTATGATTTTATATGTGAGGTCATGTCATGAAATGGAACTTAGTGATCTTGAAAGCTCAAGTGTAGCGTTTTAATATTTCTTATGATGGGTCAACAACTAGTAAGTATCACAGTGTGCAGAGAATCGAAGATTTAGCTATAGACAGAGATAGACAGATTGTGCGTGCAAATCCGATAATATTCTGGATTTATGTATGCAACGTATTTAGTTAACAAGCCAATCAGAGCTGATAATTACCAATTAACAAGCAATTATTGACATTAATTGAAACTAATTCAAATTTACACACACAACTGTCTAAGCTTATTCTATAATGTGATGTGCCTAAATTCTAAGTTGCATAGAGGGGCATAATCGAACGGCGCCGGCCAAATAGCTGGCCGGCCATCTTCGGGGCTGGTGCCATAAGTGGGTGGAGCCAACTGTATTTTCGAAAAAGATGGCCGGCCATCGTTTTCTTCGCTAATATGGGCCTGGTCAAATGTCAGAGTTCGCCGGGTTTGAGATGGCCGGCATCGGTTTTTGGCCATAATGGGAAATAATTCCGGCAATCTCGAACCAGGCCAAATCCAAGGCATTTGGTCATGGGAGGAGCCAGCATTTGTAGTGCACTGGCCCCCCTCACATGCCAGGACACCAACCAGGCACCCTAGGGGGCACTTCTAAAAATTAAAAAAAAAATTGCCCCCAGGTGCATAGCCCCCTTCTCTTGATTGTTAAGCCCCCATAATCCCCCCCCAAACCCATTCCCCACAACTCTACACCATTACCATAGCCTAAGGGGTGAAGGGGGGCACCTACATGTGGTTACAGTGGGTTTTGGGTGGGTTTTGGAGGGCTCCCATTTACCACCACAAGTGTAACAAGTGGGGGGGATGGGCCTGGGCCCACCTGTCTGACGTGCACTGCACCCACTAAAAACTGCTCCAGTGACTTGCATACTGCTATCAGGGAGCTGGGTATGACATTTGAGGCTGGACTAGAGGCTGGCAAAAAGGGTTTTTTTGGGTGGAAGGGGGTTGGTGACCACTGGGGAGTAAGGGGAGGTGATCCCCGATTCCCTCCGGTGGTCATTGGTCAGTTGGGGCTCTTTTTTGAAACTTGGTCGTGAAACAAAAGGGACCAAGTAAGCCGTCAAATGCTCATAAAGCCTTGCTTTTTTTCCCCATTATCAGGCGAAGCTAGCCATCTCGTGAGCATGCCCCCATCCCGCCTTTACTACCCTACTGACACGCCCCCTTGATGTTTCGCCAGCTCTGTGACGGAAAGCAGTTGAACCCGGCCAAAATCGGCTTTCGATTATACCGATTTGGCCGGGTTCAGGAGATTGCCGGCCATCTCCCGATTTGTGTCGGAAGATGGCCAGCGATCACTTTCGAAAATGAGCTGGATAGTTGAAAAGGGGGGTGTGGTATAGCAAGGTTGAGGACATTTCTAAATCCAAACACATTGTTATAGAATACACCCGGTCCGCATCTAATTTACATGCTGGCATTTACACCAAGTTTTACCTAGCATAACTGCCTAAATTTAGTCACGTGGACGGGCACTCGGTGTATTCTATAAATAACGTTGAAATTTAGGCATATTCTACTTTATATAATACAACTAGGTGTTTTTTTCAGTGCTGATTTTTTTAGTCATGATATATAGAATCTAGTCCATGATTTTTAAACTTTATAAAATTATAGCTAATCCTCTGCTAATCAAATTGCATTGGTTATCAGTTCAAACAAGTATTCTTTTCAAATTGCCTTGTACTGTTTTTAAAATATTTGAAGGAGCTGGACCAGAATACGTGTCACTATTATTTTCTTTTCCTAAGAATGTTAGACTCTTAAGGTCTCATATGTCACTTATTATTTATTTTCCTTCATTGAAAGGCGTGCATTATTCAACAATCATAACAGAAATATGATAAATGTCAGTACAATACAAATGATACCATAATTGACAGTATGAATGAACATTAGATATAATACGATGTCAGCATAATACCAACGAAACACCTAATAAACATGCATTACAGTATTTAGCATAGATATGATTCTAATGCTGTTCCTACAATAAAATGAAACATCTTACTATGTAGCAGAGGAGTCAAGTGCAGATATATAGGCAGGGACAAGATGGGTAGTACAGAGTCAACTGGGATAAATTGATGGGTAGCTAAACACAAGACAAGTTCTATATACAGATAAAAAAAGATGTGAGAATCTAGTCTAAGTTAAAGGGTGTGCAGCAAGCTAATCCAAGTGCAGAATGAGTGTATATTAAAGATTTGGGAGACGAGCCAGGCTTTCACTTGCTTACTGAAGTAGAGGTAATCTCAAGTTAGATGTAGCACCTCTGGGAGTAAGTTCCAGAGTTGGGGGCTACTCTTGAGAAATCTCGCTGGTGGGTATCACGTCATATAATTTCTTTTGATGAGGGTACAGATAGTGATGCTCCTTGAAATGAACTTTGAGGTCTGAAAGATGTATAGAAGGCTAACTTCTTCTTTAAGTACTCTGGTCTATTTTGTCTGAGGACCTTGAAAATCAATCATAGAGTTTTAAATTTAGTCTTGTAAGGTACTGGTAGCCAGTGTAGTTTTTATAGGAAGGGTATGACATGGGCAGGTCCTCTTAAAGATTTGTTTAATAAATCCTTAGAGACGGGAGAGGTTCCATGGGACTGGAGAATGGCAGATGTGCTCCTTCTTCACAAAAGTGGTGATAGGGAAGAAGCTGGAAACAAAAGGCCGGTAAGCCTCACTTTGGTTATTGGAAAAGTAATGGAAGCGATGCTGAAGGAAAGGATAGTGAATTTCCTGTAAGCCAATAAGTTGCAAGATCCGAGACAACATGGTTTTACCAAAGTTAAATTGTGCCAAACAAATCTCATTGAATTCTTTGACTGGGTGACCGGAGAATTGAATCATGGACGTGCTATAGATGTAACCTACTTAGATTTCAACAAAGCTTTTGACATGGTTCCCCACAAGAGGCTCTTGAATAAACTTGACAGGCTGAAAATAGGACCCGACGTGGTGAACTGGATTAGGAATTGGTTGACGGACAGAAGCCAAAGGGTGGTGGTTAAAGGAATTCGCTCGGATGAGGGAAAGGTGAGTAGTGGAGTGCCTCAGGGATCGGTGCTGGGGCCAAGTCTGTTCAATATATATGTGAGTGACATTGCCGAAGGGTTTGAAGGTAAAGTTTGCCTTTTTGCAGATGATACTAAGATTTGTAACAGAGTGGACACCCGCGAGGGAGTGGAAAACATGCGAAGAAATGCAAAGTGATGCACTTAGGGTGTAGAAATCCACAGGAGACATACGTGTTAGGCGGTGAGAGTCTGATATGTATGGATGGGGAGAGGGATCTTGGGGTGATAGTATCTGAGGATCTGAAGGCGACGAAACAATGTGACAAGGCGGTGGCCATAGCTAGAAGGTTGCTAGGCTGTATAGAGAGAGGTGTGACCAGCAGAAGAAAAGAGGTTTTAATGCCCCTGTATAAGTTGTTGATGAGGCCCCACCTGTAGTATTGTGTTCAGTTTTGGAGGCCATATCTTGCTAAGGATATAAAAAGAATTGAAGCGGTGCAAAGAAAAGCTACGAGAATGGTAAGCTGAATCCCCAGTGACAATCTACATCCCCCTAAGAGCATCACCTAACCCACCCTTCCAATCCCTTCTGCCACTAATGTAAGGCAATGTATCACCATTATACCAAAGAGACACTGGGTATCATTGATGGTATATCTTGGGGGGAAGAATGATACCTGTTTGTTCCCACCTCCATTGCACTGAAGGGAAGGTAGCTGTAGCCTCTAGACTGGAATTCCAGGAGGCTTAAAGTCACAGACTTTGGAATATGTGAGGGTACCCCACCCTGAAGGTCATGGCAGTTACAAAGTTTTACAAATTGCACAGTGGTGGATTGTTCTCATCTAGCAGGGGAATAGCAGAGCATAAGGTTTTCCTTTGAGACGGAGGCAGTAGAGCCTACCTGGGTCTCTTCTTTAAGAAAGTCCTGTGTGTATGGCTCAAAGTAGTTCATTAGTAAATTCTCTAATGCAGAGATACCAAGTTACCCAGTTCCAGGAGGGGGAACTTCATGATAAGGCTGTCTGCTAGGCTAGGAGTGGTTTAAACTCAACTTTTTCTAACTGGATAACTTGGAAGCTCTGCTTAAGCTGGTGTAGGCACTCAAATTTAGCTGAGTTCTTCTATCATCTTATTTAGGTGACTGAATCAATCTTTCAGTACCACCGCTTTGGCTGGTTCATTCTTTCACATAGTCCCTAGCAGGATCTCTAGAAACTTGATTGCTAGACCACAACAAGACAAGAACTCGGATTTTTGAAGGTAAGTCTTAATGTCACCACACCTCCAAGAAGGGCAAACAAGGATTACTAAAAACAAAGAGCTTAAAAAGACTCTGGAATCATGATTCCTCAGGAAGCCAGACAAAAACTGAAATGAAATACATGATTGGGAAGAAAGCAATAGGAAATAAACTCAGAGGCGGGGCAAAAATGCTCTATCCTGTCCTGGGCTGGTCCCTGCTGGGCCAATCAAGAAACAGGAACTAAGAGTTCCAGAAATGTAAGACACAGCTAGGAATGGACTGGCTGCAACAAGACTCCCCAAAGGCAGAATACCTACCTCTGTAAGAGTAGCTGCTATCCAACCAAAGGTCACAGGTTGAAAGCTGGATTGTGTCTGGTAGCTATCAGATTAAAAAGAGCAAGAAATGAGTGTGCACTAAGGGGAGAATTCTGTAAATGGCACTCAAAATGGGTGCCAGAAAGAAATTGGTGCTATTCTATAAAGGGCATGCACCCTTCATAAAATAGTACTTAGCACTGATTCCCATGCCTAACTGTATGTGAAAACTGGCGTAAATGCTATAGTTAAGCTCTGTGTTTAAGCCAATCTCTGTGTTTAGCCAAGCTCTGTTTCTGTTTTCCCTGTTCTGTTTCCTATGTGTGTAGTTTTTGTCTGTTAATTCTGAGAGTTTGTAGAAGCCAGCATCATCCCTGATTACTTCACTACTATGCACCTGTGTCTGCTGCCTCTCAGTCTGCCTGGCCTTTCCCTTTCTAGCTGTGGGTGCTGGTAAGCACATTGCGTCTTTGTTTGTTTGTCTTCCCTTAGTCTGCTTAATCCTTTGCTTGCTATGTTTGCTTCCTGGCTCTTGAGCTCTGTTTCTGCCAAGTTCTGTTCCTGTTGTGTGTTTGAGCCAGGTTCTGCCCCTGCTCTATGTTTGAGCTAGTTCTGTCCCAGTTCCCTGATAATCCAAGTCACTTTCAGTTTCCTATTCCAGCCAAGCCAAGTCCCTTTCAGTATCCTGTTCCAGTCAAGCCAAGCCAAGTCTGTTCCAGAATCCTGTTCCAGACAAGCCAAGCCAAGCCTGTTCCAGAATCCTGTTCCGGTCAAGCCAAGCCGTCTGTTTCTGTGTCCTGTTCCAGCCAAGCCAAGTCTGTTCCAGAATCCTGCTCCAGCCAAGCCAAGCCCATTCCAGAATCCTGTTCCAGTCAAGTCTGTTCCAGAATCTGGTTCCAGAATCCTGTTCCAGCCAAGCCTGTTTGAGAATCCTGAATCCTGTTCCAGCCAAGCCTGTTCAAGTTCCTGAATCCTGTTCGAGAATCCTGAATCCTATCCCTGCCATGTTTATTGTCTTGCTTCTGTTATTCTTGTTGCCTAGCTCCTACCCTGTCTTGCCTGTCTAGTTGTGCTTTGTCTTGTCTCTTTCAGTCTAGTCCTGTCCAGATCCAGTCCTTGCCTTGCCCTTTTCTGGACCCAGTTTTAATCTACTTCCATGTTTTGCCTTGTCTTGCCTTTCTGGGTCCCAGTCCCAGTTTTGATCCAGTTCCGAGTCTTGCCTTGTCCTGTCTGGGTTCCAGTTCTGGCCCTTTGCCTTCTTTTCCTTGCCTCATCTGGATCCGGTTCTTGTGTTGTCCAGTGTGTTTAGTTACCTCTGTCCTGCCTTGTGCCAGCCCCAATGATTTGTCTGCCAAAGTTCCGGCTTTGGTCCAAGGGTTCACCATTCCGGACAGTTGTGACAATAACAGAGTGGCAGTGCTACTATGTCCCTTTGTTCCTTTACTCAGTCTTTCCTCATGCTTATCCCCACCATGTCCCCCAGATCATGTCCTCCTGTTGGAGCACTCTGGACAGTGGCTGCTGGACATCCAATGAGGAGCTTAGTTAGTCTGGTTTGGCCAGTTGCTGCTGCTGAATGTTGATTGCATTCCCTAGAGCCTTTCCTGGGCTTCAAGTGCCAATTGCACCCCCAGGAGCCTCCACCTCCTACAGAATCTGAGTGTAGAATGAATTCCCAGGAGCCTCTGCTAGGGCTTTGAGTGCTGATTGCACACCCAGGAGTCTTTCTGCCAAGGGCCTTGGGCACTTCCCAAAGGCTGCTCTGCTGCTGGGCTTAGGGCACAAACTGTGCCACGAAAGCTTTTTGTCTTGTCCTGAGTGTACTCCCAAGGGCCTTCCTGCTCAGAGCTTCCTGCTCTGAGCTGCTCTTCTCGGCCTTGGGCACCATTATTGCCTTCAACAGCTTTTTTTTTTCCATCATGAGCTTGCTCTCAAATCCCTGTACTTGCTCCACTGCTGTCTTCAGGAGGAGCCTTCAGGGATCTCTTCCATGCCAGGTCCACAGCTCCTAGCTCTTTAGCTCATATGGCCTGCAGTTCTAGGTTTTCCCCCAATAGAGAGAAACCTCCTCTCTCAGTCAAAAGGTCAAGAGCCAAGAGTATGGTTACCATATTTGCTGTGAGAAAAAAAGAAGCCACAAAATATCACCATGCCCTCCCCCTTTCACACCCCTACCTACCCCTATCAAACCCCACCCTGCCCCCTGTCACATTGACCTCCCCAAAGAAAGCCAGATTCTCACTCTCCCCCATGTATAACCCCAATCTTTTTTCCAGCCTCCCTCCACCCACATGACTCCATTCATATCCCCTATCCTCTCCTTCTGTACCTTATTGTAGTGCCTTGGTGGCATCTTTGGGGCAAGAAAGAGCCCCTGCACAGCTGCAGACCTGTCTTGCTCCCGGCGCCACTTCAAAATGGCTGCCAAGATTTCAAGCAGTGAGCTTGCAAGATTTCTGTGGAACTCTCACGAGGCTGCCCTTTGATCTTTTGGCAGCCATTTTAAAGTGGCGCCAGGAGCAAGACAGGTCTGCATCTGAACTGGGCAGGAATGAGAGAACTCTTTCCTCCCCCAAAGAGATCACTGTACCACCAGGGCACGATAATAAGGTAAAGGGGGTGGGGAGGATAAGACACCCTGAGGCCCGCCTACCCATTCATCCGCAAACTTAGACAAACAGGCACACTGGCAAAACCCACCCAGATGCCCCGCAGTGTCCTCAAAAAGAGAACATGTCAGGGTAAAACCAGACACATGGTAACCCTAGCCAAGAGCTCTGTATATCAGAGAAAGCTTGAAATCTGGTTCTGAAAACTAAACTACCCCAATTATTTATTTATTTATTGCACTTGTATCCCACATTTTCCCACCTCTTTGCAGGCTCAATGTGGCTTACAATACATCATGAATGGTGGAAGTATATAAGAAAATAGACAGTGTTACAGAAGGATCATGGGTAACATGGTAATGATAAAGCATAATAGTATAACAAGCAAATATTGTAAGACAATTCTGGATATATGGAAGCCCTCACAGTTAAGCTGTGAGGGTGTTAACATTGACTGAAGCCAGGCAGCCAGAAGAAGAAAGGAAAGGGGGGGGGGGAGTTGCAGGAGGGAGTTAGTTTGGAAGTAGTTAGTGTTTAGGTTAGCAACAGGAAAGGGAGAAAGGGGATTGGGTAGGAATTAAGGGATAGGATTGGCTGGAAGGGAAGTGCTAGGATAGGGAAGATTTGGGCGCTCAGAATTAGTTTTTAGTTAGGTAGGAGAGGGTTAGGGTGAATAGGAGGGAGTGAAAGACCCATCCCAGCCCGCCCTTGGTGGGGGGGTGTGTGGTGGGGACAAAATTTTGAGATGGTTAAGGAAAGTGGAGGATTTGGGGGTAAATGGTAGCAGCTTTTAAATGGAAAGGGGTGCCTGGATGAGGGGTTTAAGAGGCACCAGAAGCGGTTAAAGGAATAGTATGAAATATATGAAATGGAAATGAACTCGTGGGCGGAACCGCCATGAGTAAGAGGTGGCTTGACGGTACCGTAAGTCACTGGGGGGAAGGGGGGAAGAAAGTGAGCCAGTTCGTTACCGAAGGGCTTAACATTATTATTAATCACACTGTGTAGTGGGGAGAAAGTGAGCCAGTTCGTTACCAAAGGGCTTAACATTATTAACCGCATTCTGAAGTTAACCTGGTGGAAAATTATATGTTACTTTTGAAAATAAAGCTGCAGCCAAATTTTATTCCAAAAAAGAAATTGTTGTTTGAATTATTTAAAAAATTTTAAGTATGTGTTAAGGGCTGCCTGAAATGTGAATGTCAATGTTAATATATATATATATATATATATATATATATATATATATATATATATATATATATAATTCGGTGAGAGGTTTCCCAGCTTCAGTTACTTTTATTATTGTGTGTCCTTTATTAATCCCAACTTCCATATCATCAAGCTGATCAATCCATAGACTGGTGGGTTGTGTCCATCTACCAGCAGGTGGAGATAGAGAGCAAACTTTTGCCTCCCTATATGTGGTCATGTGCTGCCGGAAACTCCTCAGTATGTTCTCTATCTCAGCAGGTGGTGGTCACACACAGCAGCAGCTCTGGCTAGGCCTCCAAGCCTAATTTTTAGGTTTTGTTGAGTGCCTGGGGTTGAGGGCTCTTTTGAGCAAGTGCAAACCTGGTGGTGCCAGGTCCCTCCTTTTCTCCCCCCTCCCGCTGGCTCCGTTAAAAAAAAAAAAAAAAATTTTGAACGTCCTTAAAGGCGTTTATTTCGACGTTTATTTAAGCGTCTATTGCAGCTACTCACTGGGACACCAGGTCGTTACAGCTCGGAGCGGACAGCAGGTAATTTTTAACTTTTTATAGCGGGCAGGGGGTTCCCTGATTCTTCTCCTCGTGGCATATGGCGTCGGAGGGCGAGGGCGCAAAGGGTCGCTCCCCGGATCGCTGGAGCGCTTCTAGAGGGGATGCGGGGGTCTTCAAGCCTGATTCGCCCTTGTTGGGTGACAGTTTCGTGACCGATGTATGTCCCGGTCCTTCCTCCGGCGTGGCGGTTTTTCCCGCCATAAACGCCCATCCCCCGCTCCTCGCCTCCGCCATCTTGGCCGGCCACGCGGCTCGGACGGCTTCTTCTTGGGCCGCCCTTGAGGTTGGAGACATTAATGCCATGAACGCCCTTAATTTGGGCGACGGCACAAAAGCGGCTAAAGTTAAGAGCCGTTCTTCCCGCGCGGCTCCTTCGCGGAGTGTCGCGCCGGACGCCATCTTGGATGCGCAGCATGTCTCTCCCCCGCTCTTGCGAGCGCCGGTTGAGGGTGCGTCTAGGGCTGTTGCCCAGGCTGCGGAAGTGCCCAGTCTGGGGGGTTTCTCCCCCGAGTTTGTTTTGCTGCTGCATCAGGCCTTCCTCATGCACAACGCTGCCCCTGCTCCCTCGTCTGGTAAAGAGGTTGAGGTTCCCAGAGGCAAACGCCCTCGGGTTGATTCCCAGGCCTTGGAGGAATTTGTCTCCTCCGATGTAGATGAGGGCAGCGTGTCTGAGGTCTCCCAACGGTCCTTTGCGGATTCCTTGGAGGAGACGGATCCCCGCTCGGTTGGAGCGGATGACCCCTCTGCAGCGCGGCTTTTTAGCCCAGAGGATTTGCCCAACCTGTTGCTACAGGCCATGGACACTTTGAAGATTTCCTCTCCGGAGGACGTCTCTCCCTCAGCCCCTGTTGGCTCTGCCATTATGCTGGGGACGAAGCGCCCGCCTAGAACCTTCCACGTGCATGATGCTATGCACACCTTAATTTCGGCTCAATGGCATGTCCCAGAAGCGAGCCTTAAGGTGGCTAGGGCTATGTCCCGCCTCTATCCTTTGGCTGTGAGTGAACGTGAGGCCTATCTGTGGCCTACCGTGGATTCTTTAATCACTGCGGTGACTAAGAAAACGGCGTTGCCGATGGAAGGTGGCACGGCCCTAAAGGACGCCCAAGACAGAAGATTGGAGGCGGCCTTAAGGTCGTCCTACGAGGCTACTGCTTTAAATTTGCAGGCCTCAGTTTGCGGTTCCTATGTGGCCAGGGCGTGCCTGACTATGGTGCGGCGGGCTTCCCCCTCGGATTCTTCCTTGAGGGATGATTGGCCGGCCCTGGAATCGGGCTTGGCCTATTTGGCAGACTTGCTGTATGATGTCTTGAGAGCCTCAGCTAAAGGCATGGCTCAGACAATCTCTGCGCGGCGGTGGCTTTGGCTGAAGCATTGGTCTGCTGACCATGCCTCTAAATCCTGCCTGGCTAGATTGCCTTTTAAAGGCAAGCTGCTCTTTGAGGTCGAGCTGGACAAAATCGTGACCGATCTCGGCACGTCTAAAGGCAAGAAGTTACCAGAGGTCAGGGCTCGAGCTAGTGCTCGCCCCGGTACCTCCAGAGGACGGTTTCAGGAAGCCCGTCGGTACCGCCCGGGCAGGTCGGGCTCTTCTGCCTCCTCTTCCTTTAAGAGGACCTTCTCCCCCAAGCAGCGTTGCTTTCGCAGAGACCGCCGTCCCGGAGGTGCTCCCTCCGGTCCTCCCCCAGGGTCTCGTACCCAATGACGGGGTCTTGGTCCATGCCCCAGTGCAGATTGGAGGACGGCTGTCCTCGTTTCTGGGCGAGTGGACCACAATAACTTCAGACGCTTGGGTGCTGGAAGTCATCAGAGACGGCTACAAGCTAGAGTTCTGCCGACCCTTAAGAGACGGGTTTGTACTCTCTCCCTGCAAGTCTCCGGTCAAAGCTGTGGCAGTGCAGCAGACCTTGGACAATCTCATCCGCCTGGGGGCGGTCGTTCCGGTGCCAGAAATCAGCTTGGCAAGGGACGTTACTCCATTTACTTTGTGGTACCAAAGAAAGGAGGTTCTGTTCGGCCTATCCTCGACCTCAAGGGGGTCAATCGGGCCTTGAAAGTTCGGCACTTTCGCATGGAGACTCTCCGCTCTGTTATAGCGGCAGTGAAGGCAGGGGAGTACCTGGCATCCTTGGACATCAAGGAAGCGTACTTGCATATTCCCATCTGGCCTCCTCATCAACGCTTCCTGCGTTTTGCAGTACTGGGCCGACACTTCCAGTTCAGAGCCCTCCCGTTCGGGTTGGCTACTGCTCTGCGGACCTTCTCCAAAGTAATGGTGGTCATCGCGGCCTTCCTGAGGAAGGAAGGAGTACAAGTCCATCCTTATCTGGACGACTGGTTGATCCGAGCCCCCTCTTATGCAGAGTGCGGCAAAGCTGTGAACCGGGTGGTTGCTCTTTTGAGCTCCCTGGGATGGATCATCAACTGGGAGAAAAGCCAGCTGCGCCCCACTCAGTCCCTGGAGTATCTGGGAGTTCGATTCGACACCCAAGTGGGCAGAGTGTTCCTGCCAGACAATCGGATTGTCAAGCTTCAGGCTCAGGTGAACCAGTTCCTAGTAGCCTCTCCTCTTCGGGCTTGGGACTATGTGCAGCTGTTGGGCTCTATGACGGCCACGATGGAAGTAGTGCCCTGGGCCAGGGCTCATATGAGACCACTTCAACACTCTCTGCTGCAGCGCTGGACTCCGGTGTTGGAGGATTATGCTGTGCGCCTTCCCTTGGGCCCAGCAGTGCGCAAGGCGCTGAGCTGGTGGACGCAGATGGACAAGTTGTCTGCAGGAATGCCTCTGGTGACCCCAGAGTGGATTGTCGTCACGACGGACGCTTCCTTATCGGGCTGGGGAGCCCACTGCTTGGGAAGGACAGCGCAGGGACTCTGGTCTCCTGCAGAGGCAAAGTGGTCTATCAACCTCCTGGAACTCAGAGCCATTCGGTTGGCGCTTTTGGAGTTCATCCCGGTACTGGCGTTGAAACCAGTACGGGTTCTGTCGGACAATGCCACGGCTGTGGCCTATGTCAACCGCCAGGGAGGTACCAAGAGCGCCCCTCTAGCCAAGGAGGCTATGAATCTATGCCAGTGGGCGGAAGCGAACCTGGAGCAGCTTTCAGCGGCCCACATTGCCGGAGTCATGAATGTCAAGGCGGACTTTCTCAGTCGCCATACCTTGGAGCCCGGAGAGTGGCAGCTATCTGCTCAGGCGTTCTTGGACATCACGAAGCGCTGGGGCCAGCCGAGCCTAGATCTGATGGCGTCATCGGCCAATTGCCAAGTGCCGCGCTTCTTCAGCAGAGGACGGGACCCTCGATCCCTGGGAGTAGATGCTCTTCTCCAACAGTGGCCGACACAAGAGCTTCTCTATGTGTTCCCGCCCTGGCCCATGTTGGGCAGGGTGCTAGACCGGGTGGCAAAGCATCCCGGCAGGGTAATCCTGGTGGGTCCGGATTGGCCCAGACGTCCCTGGTATGCGGACTTGATCAGGCTCTCAGTCGACGATCCTCTGCGACTGCCAGTGGAGCAGGGCCTGTTGCATCAGGGTCCCGTGGTGATGGAGGATCCCTCCCCCTTTGGTCTTACGGCCTGGCTATTGAGCGGCAGCGTCTGAGGAAGAAGGGCTTCTCAGACAAGGTCATCGCCACTATGCTGAGAGCGAGGAAGCGCTCTACTTCTACTGCTTACGCCAGGGTTTGGCGTATCTTTGCAGCGTGGTGTGAAGCAGGCTCACTTTCTCCCTTCACTGCTCCAATTTCTTCAGTGTTGGCGTTCCTGCAAGAAGGTCTAGAGAAAGGCCTGTCGCTCAGTTCCCTTAAAGTCCAGGTAGCGGCTCTGGCTTGCTTCAGGGGCCGCCTGAAGGGTGTTTCCCTGGCTTCGCAGCCAGATGTGGTGCGCTTTCTCAAGGGAGTTAATCACCTGCGCCCTCCTCTGCACTCAGTGGTGCCTGCGTGGAATCTCAACCTGGTGCTAAGAGCATTGCAGAAGCCGCCTTTTGAACCCTTGTCGAGGGCATCTCTGAAAGACCTGACGTTGAAAGCAGTCTTTTTGGTGGCTATCACTTCAGCCAGAAGAGTTTCCGAGCTCCAGGCGCTCTCTTGTCGAGAGCCTTTTCTGCAGTTCACTGAGGCAGGAGTGACTATTCGCACAGTGCCTTCCTTCCTGCCCAAGATTGTTTCTCGATTCCATGTGAATCAGCAGCTCTGTCTCCCTTCCTTTCGTAGGGAGGACTACCCAGAGGAGTACTCTGCTCTTAAATATCTGGATGTGAGACGAGTCATCATCAGATACTTGGAAGTGACCAATGATTTCCGGAAGTCAGATCATCTGTTTGTCCTGTGTGCAGGTCCTCGTAAGGGTCTGCAGGCTGCTAAGCCTACAGTGGCAAGATGGGTCAAGGAAGCCATTGCAGCGGCTTATGTGGCCGCGGGGAAGGTGCCGCCTATCCAGCTGAAGGCTCACTCCACAAGAGCTCAGGCGGCCTCGATGGCAGAGGCCGGATCCGTCTCCTTGGAAGAGATATGCAAGGCGGCAACTTGGGCTTCGGCTCATACATTCTCCAAGCATTACCGTTTGACTGTGGCTGCACGGGCAGAGGCCCGGTTTGGAGCTTCAGTGTTGAGGTCAGGGATTTCAATGTCCCGCCCTGGGTGAGTACTGCTTCGGTACATCCCACCAGTCTATGGATTGATCAGCTTGATGATATGGAAGGTAAAATTATGTATAATCATACCTGATAATTTTCTTTCCATTAATCATAGCTGATCAATCCATAGCCCCTCCCAGATATCTGTACTGTTTTTATTCTGTTGCATTTCAGGTTCAAGTTTAGTCTTCAGTTACTTCAGAAAGACTTCGTGTTCAAGTTTTTTCACTTGGATTCTTCAAGAGTTAAGACGAGTTTGTGTTACAGTGAGCTGCTGCATTCCTCTCCCCTCCGTTTTACGGGGCTGGATTGAGACTTAAAATTCTGCCGGCACTCCCTCCCGCTTCGTGCGGCTGTAGGGCAGCTTTGTACCCTTCCCGCTTCGGCGGTGTTAGGGTCAGTCAGCTCCTCCCGCGGTTGCGGTTGCAGGATAAGCCAGATCCCCCCGCATCGGCGGGTGTGGTGTCCCTCCCCCGCTCCGCGGGGATGAGCTGGACGGATTCCCCTCCCCCACTTGTGTGGGGATGAGCTGGGTTAATTCCCCTCCCCCGTTTCGGCGGTGGTGAGCTGGGCAGAGTGTCCCTTCGTGGGTGTAATTCTCTAAGTGCTGAGTCCTGCGGATGGAGCTTTGATATCGACATACTGAGGAGTTTCCGGCAGCACATGACCACATATAGGGAGGCAAAAGTTTGCTCTCTATCTCCACCTGCTGGTAGATGGACACAACCCACCAGTCTATGGATTGATCAGCTATGATTAATGGAAAGAAAATTATCAGGTATGATTATACATAATTTTACCTTTATCAACTTTGATGCCTAATCTTCCTCAAAGTGTGTAAATGTTAATAATTTAGTCTGTCTTTTCTCCCAGTAAGCAATTTACATATTGTGCTGTTCACCTTCCCTCTTAGCTCAGTGATGTAATAATTTTCCAAATGGTTACACTTCACTCACAGAACTGCTACCACATCAGAAAATGTTGGTTAGAATGCTTTCTTTATACCAGAGAGAATAAATGTGCCTTTCAAAATCCCTTTTGGCCAGAGATTTCTTCTTCTCCTTCTGTATCTCAAAAATTCCTTCCTTTGAGGGGGAGAGGGGGTGCAAGTAGGTACTCTTTTCCCTATAGTGTACCCCTACATGCACTATTTGTACACACAAAAGCAGGATAGTTCAAATGGATGCACTTTCAGGAAAAGTACGTGTACCATTTTGAAACATTATGCACTATTACCAAAAAAAAAAAGATCTAAATGTGTTTTCTCTGTTTTATTAATGACAGTGCCACCACATGAGACTGACATTTCGTAAATGGCAGTCAATTCTTAGTTTAATATAGACGCCTCTTTGGACTTCTCACATAGGCGTACTATTGAAAAATTACCCCAAATAGCACGTGTGCAAATTGTTTTCATGTTTGCAAGTCTAGTCCACTATAAGATTGGTTTTGTGCAAATTTTATGGCAAAATATAGGCTTCTTTAGTGTGCGCACAGTAAAAGGTTTCCAGTTGGCTCATAGATTTGATAAACTGCCTTTCTGTGGTATAACTAAAGCAGTTTATATTTATTATATACAGGTGTTTCGCTGTCCCTAGAGGGGTCACAATCTAAGTTTTCTTTATTTGCTGCAATGGAAGGTTAAGTGACTGGCCCAGGATCACAAGGAGCTGCAGTGGGAATCAAACCCCCAGATTCTCAGCCCATTAGTGGAGAAGTAACCTAATGGTTAGTTCAGTGGGCTGAGAACCTGGGGGGTTTGATTCCCACTGCAGCTCCTTGTGATTTATAAATGAAGTGCTTGAGTGTGTGCTGGTATGTTTCCTTTGTCACAAGTTCCTCTACCAATGTCATCCATGCCTTCCTTAACCCAGGGGGTACCTGGATTTCTGTTACCCTAGATGGTGCCTTGTGCAGTTATTTTTTATAAGGGTGCACTGGAGCCCATAGAGGAAGCCCCTTCCAGTAAGAGCCCCCATGCTTTTGTCACTGTCAGAGTATAGGTTGCTCTCCCCCTCCCCTCATAAATTGCTGTTCAGTATGGGCGTCTTTTACTACGCTGCAGTAAAAGGGGGCCTCAGCATGCATCAAAAACTCGTGTTGAGGCTCCCTTTTACTGCAGCGGGTAAAAGGCTGTCTGTTATTGGCAAACAGAAATGGCCGTGTGGTAAATGAACCACTTACCGCATGACCATTTCAGTGAGAGCCCTTGCCGTCACCCACTGAGATGGCGGTAAGGGCTCCCGTGCTAACCCAGCGGTAACTGGGCCGTGTGCAGCGCTGTCCGATTACCACCAGTTAAGTTCCAGCACTACAAAAATCGGAATAATTCATGTAGCACCAGAAAAGGCACGTGCTGGGGGTGGGAACTACTGCTGGGATCCTGTGGTAGCACGGCAGTAGTTCAAGATTGGCGCAGGGCCAGTGGCGTTCCTAGGGGGGCTGACACCCGGGGCGGATTGCCGATGCGCCCCGCCCCCCCGGGTGCAGCGCCCCCCCCCCCCAGAACAGCGCAACGCCCCCCCTGGCGAAAGAACCCCGATCCCCTGGCGAAAGAACCCCCCGGGTGCACGCCGCTGGGGGGGGGGGGTGCCGTGCGCCTGCCGGCTCTTTGTTTTCATGCTCCCTCTGCCCGGAACAGGAAGTAACCTGTTCCGGGGCAAAGGGAGCATGAAAACAAAGAACCGACAGGCACGCGACACCCCCCCAGCGGCGTGCACCTGGGGCGGACCGCCCCCACCATCCCCCCCTTGGTACGCCACTGTGCACGGCAACCCGCGGTGGGCTTGACGTGTTTTAGTAAAAGTGCCCCTATATATTTCAGAACAGTCTGCAATACTTTTTGACAAGACCAACCGTGGCAAGGTTAGCAATGATCATGTTTATCATACCAATATCTTAGGGATTATCCCTTAATGCCACATTGTTAAAGCACTGTATTTTATACATTGTTAAGTGACTTCCAATAATAAGTTAGCATTTTGTCTAAAAAGATACAACTGTGATATGAATATATGTATATTTTTATTCATTATCCACCAAGGTGTGTTGCATGTCATTTCATTTTACAAAGAGCATTTATGCTAAGATATGTTCAGCCTCAGTGGCCCATGGTTAAAGATGTACAATGTCATCTGTACATACCATTTGTCGTTGTTAGCAGATCTCTTTCAACAGCATGCATGGTAGCAGGTTAACACCTGGTCCAATGCAACTTTAAATGTTTGGGCCAGAGTGAATGTTCAATAAATAACGCAGAGGCAGAGAATGTCTTGCTGCTTACTATGTGCTTGCTTAATATTCATTTGCATATGCTGTTCATTCATTTTACATTTGTGGAGAAGCTAATGTTATCATTGTATCTAACATTTTTTGACCACTTAAATGTGCATATTATTGTGTTTCTACATAGCATGAAAGTTTTTGCATATGTAAGAGCACTTTAAAGTTTATTGCATAGATCTTTTTGTACCAATAATATGCTTACAGTGAGTATAAATTGCATTTCCTATTTCTAGGTATTTTTTTTGTGTACTTTCACATCTATCAGTTATTACACTTAAGGACTCGGTAGACACAATTTTCAAATTATTTTACAATATCCAACATGTGGAGGGGCATTTTTGATATGATGTCTAAGTCCAACTTTGGACATTTTGCTCAAAACATCCCAAATTCAAGTGGGGAATACTGTATAGCCATTTTCAAAACAGAAAAAACATCTATCTTCTTTTTTTTTTTTTTAATGGCTATTTGCTAGTTGTTTTTGTGCCCTGTGCATTTATATTGTTGGTTCATATTAAAAAAAAAAACAAAGTTCCATTGAAAAACGCACAAAATCAAGCTATTGGGATGTAGGAGGAGCCCCGTCTCATCTGCCCGCAACCTCGGGGTCATCTTTGACTCCTCCCTCGCCTTCTCTGCGCATATCCAGCAGATAGCCAAGACCTCTCGCTTCTTCCTCTATAACATCAGCAAAATTCGCCCCTTCCTGTCTGAGCACACCACCCGAACTCTCATCCATTCTCTCATTACCTCTCGCCTTGACTACTGCAACCTACTCCTCACTGGCCTCCCACTTTGCCATCTATCCCCCCTTCAGTCCGTTCAAAACTCTGCTGCACATCTTATCTTCTGCCTGAACCGGTACACTCATATCACCCCTCTCCTTAAGTCACTTCACTGGCTTCCGATCAGGTACCGCATACAGTTTAAGCTTCTCCTTTTAACCTACAAATGCACTCGATCTACAGCCCCTCCCTACCCTCATCTCCCCTTACATTCCTACCCGTAACCTCAGTTCTCAAGACAAATCCCTCCTGTCAGTACCCTTCTCCACCACTGCCAACTCCAGGCTCCGCCCTTTCTGCCTCGCCTCACCCCATGCCTGGAATAAACTCCCTGAGCCCATACGCCAGGCCCCCTCCCTGCCCATCTTCCAAGCCTTGCTCAAAGCCCACCTCTTCAATGTCGCCTTCGGCACCTAACCATCATACCTCTATTCAGGAAATCTGGACTGCCCCTACTTGACATTTCACCCATTAGATTGTAAGCTCCTTGGAGCAGGGACTGTCCTTTTTTGTTAATCTGTACAGCGCTGCGTAACCCTAGTAGCGCTCTAGAAATGTTAAGTAGTAGTAGTAGTATGTAGGAGGAGCCAGCATTCTTAGTAGACTGTCCACACAAACATCCCAGAAGAGCAGTGGGGCAACCTATGGGGCACTGTAATGGACTTCACATAAAAGGTCCAAGGTACACATCTCACCTTTGTTCTCTTATATTATAATAGTGAGCCCTCCAAAACCCACCAAAAACCTACTGTACCCAACTGTATACCACTACAATAGCCCTTATGGATGAAGGTGTCACCTACATATGGGTTTTTGGTGAGTTTTGGAGGGGGCTAGCACTTTCCACCACAAGTGTAACAGTTAAAGTGAATTACTGGCCTGGGTCCTCTTTTCCACAGTGCACTGCACCAACCACTTGGCTACTCCAGAGACCTGCTTGCTGCTTTAATAGGACTGGTTATAACAGCTGAGGCTGTCATAGAGGCTAGTATGTACTGTTTATTTTACATGTTTGGGAGGTAGGAAGGGGCCACTGACCACTTGGGAAGTAAGGGAGGTCATTCCCTTCTTTTTGCTTCCACTTTCCACTACTCCAGCCCGAAGACCTGGAACGCTCTTCCCCTGTACCTAAAGTCGCAAGCTGACCACCCTCTTTTCAAGAAGCTGCTGAAAACGTACCTTTTTGAACAAGTGTATTCCATTAGTGACTCTGCTGTTTAGTCATCCTAATTGCTGTTAACGTTTTATCCTTATTCTACTGCTACATTCATGTGCTGTATCTCTTAACTTTTGTAATTCATGGAAGCCACATTGTCTCTGCATTTGTGGGAAAATGTGGGGTAGAAATGAACCGTAAATAAATAAATAAATAAATTCCTTTATTCCTCCATTGGTCATCGGGTCATTTAGGGCACTTTTTGTGGCTTAGTTCTTATTATAACAGATATAGCTCAAAATGTTTTAGTTTTAGTCTTGGACATTTTTGTTTTGTTCCATTATAGCGGGAAAAAGGTCCAGGTCTTGGGAATGCCCAAATCCTGCCCCTGGCATGCCCCCTTGAGATTTTGATGCACTGTAGCATAGAAAAACAGCTGGAAATTGGGTTTTGAAAATACTGATTTGGATGTTGTTGTGAGAAAACACCCAAATGTTGCTTTATGCCACTTTTTAGACATTTTTCACTTTTGAAAATGAGCCCCATAGTCACATTACTTTTCTTAAAAGTAGAAGAAAAGAAAAAAAAAGCATCTTCACCTGGTAAATGGGTTTTTTTTTTAAATACATTACCTGCCATTTTATATGTTTAATCACTTATGCAGTTATTACTGTAAAGAGTAGCAAATTCTCTATAGCCTACAGAGGCTTATTAGTTACTATTAACCTTAATTAACTGGTAAATGCAAGACTTTAATGAAACTGATTTATTATCTTAATTCTCAGCTGTTCTGCTTGTGTGTTGTCATCTTTTGCACCATGGAAACCAGCACCTACCTTTGTATGTAAGTGATTTCCTATATGACCTATTCCTAATTAGTGTTTTATTGTTATCTTAAAGCTAGTGCTTAACAAAACAATCTACTTACAGTTTCAAGCTCGACTAATGAGCAATAGAGAACTGAAATGTTTTGTTTCTCTAATAGACAGAGCATATTTGGAGAGTGTTGTAATAATCTTGTATCTGTTTTCCTTCAGTGTCTTTTCTTTTTTTGAATGTTTTCTCTGTTCTTCTTATTGTACACTTGCCTACCTGTCCCTTGTCTCCTCTATTAGGCAGAGCTAGTTAACTGAGAGGAAGTGAAGGAAGCTGAAAGCTAGTGGGTGTCTAAGCTGCCTAGTCAAGAGATCCCCAGCTAATTGCCAGTCCTAACAGGCACAATTAGCTGCTACAGTCCCTTTGAGATGGCCCTGGGCTCCTCTCAGGTAACAGCCATCACCAGATAAAGGCTGAAATATGCTCCATTTAGAGAGATGTCTGTAGACAGGATTGTCACAGGCTGCCAATTATGTTCTGCCAACACAGTGTCTTCCAAAGGAGCCTGCATGACACATACACTTTGGACTTAAAGGGACAGAATTATTCTGAACAACACAAATCTTTTTTTTTTTTTGTGATGACACGCCCTTTTTAAATTAGATCAGATCAATTATTCAGTTAACATTGTTTTCTAGCAGTTAATGTTTGTGGTTTTGATGGGAGATACAAACTGAAGAATCAAAGTTGCCTATATTTTATTTAGTGTGGGGTATATTTATTTGATATGTGTTTCAGTATCATAAATCAAATTAAACTTTCATCATGGCAAAATGCAGTGCTGTAGGGATGTCTGTTCGTCTCCATTTTTCTGACATGCTATCATGCAGCTCTTAATGACATACACTGGAAAAAAGTAAGGACTGGATTGTAAAAACATTATCATGAAATGATTATAGATGGCAATTACTGAAAAGAAAATGGTTTTTACAGGCACCTACCTCTTTTCCCCAAGTATTGTGTAGCATTGTGTCCTGCAGGGATACTCTTTATCAACTCTTTGGCTAATGAATTCTGCATAATTGTCTATAACCTGTTAAAGTGAACTGTTTAGTTCTTTCCCATCCTTCTGTGTTCAACTACTTATATCAGGCTGATCTGGATTTAGGATGGATCTATGTTTAGTTATGCACCTTTCCAAATCCAAGCTCGTTAATTTACATACAGGTACAGTATTTCTCAGCCCAAGAGGACTTGCAGTCTAAATTGTGTAGCTGAGGCAGAGGAGGAGGAATGACTTGCCCAATCACAAGAAGCATCAGAGGAATTGTAAGAGGTCATTGATAGTACAACTGGATGCTCCTATCATATCATTTATCAGCATGATGTGAGTTTAGATTTCAGATGGCCATTTTTTGATCTACACTCAGTTTAACTAAAAAGTTTAAAATAAATAAGTAAATAAATAAATTGGCTTTCTTTATACATGTCTTACAGGTCTGCCTTCAGTTTTTTTTCCCCTAAAAATCTGACCTTCCAATTTCTAGGCTGTTGTGGGAGAAGATCTGATCTGGGGTCATGAGTCCTCCAGAGAGGACAATCTACAATGCAAGAACCCTTGGTCCAAAAAATAAATGCAAAACGGTTTCCAAACCAGGGACAAGCATAGCACCCAGAAAGCACACCAAAAGCAGGTATTTTCTAGATTTACAAATATATGCTTTAATCATGTGAGATTGATAGTCACTGCTTAAAGAAATACAAACACATTATCATATGTCTTTATGTGGTTTTTGAGCCAACATATTCCACATGAGTCAGACCACCGGATATGTGGTCATGCTTTTATAAGGATAAATATTATCTGTGCATCTTTAACCATCTCAATTTCTACATATAAATTATCTGTTTAACTTTATACAGGTAAGTTATAAAGTTAGTTCTAGAAATGGCATGCAGAAGGTACACCTGCCTTGTGTACACAGGGAGTGTTTATATGGCAGTTATGTGGGCTATTGCACTATGGGGGTCCTGCAGTAAAAAGGGTCCTGCGGTATCAGTGGGGGCCATTTTTGCCATGCACCAGGGCCCTTTTTACCACAGCAGGTAAAATCCCCTAAAAAAGACATGGCCATGCATCAAAATTATTCTTACCACATGGCCATGTGGGGGGGGGGGGGGGGGGGGGCACTTATGACACCTATTGAGGTGGCGGTAAGGGCTCCTGCAGTTACCCAGTAATGTAGCTCAGACTGAATTAGGTAAATGCTGGGGTTTTGTGCTGCTGCTCCTTCTACTGCCAGGCTTTCTTATGCACTGTTCATCTTCTGTGGGTGCATTGGAGCTGCTGCACATGAGTTTTGCTGTTCCTGCTACCACACTGTTGAGGATGGAGACAGAAAGAGGGAGGGGGAGATGTTTGACTACTGTGAGAATGGGGGTAGGGAGATATGAGATGCTTGACTGCTAAGGGGGGTGAGGGATAGGAGAGGGAGATGCTTGATGGTTGAAAGGGTTATTGGGGTTAGGATAGTGGATACTTGGAAGATGCTGTACCGTATGGGGGATGGGCAGAGTGGAAATGCTTGACTGTTAGAGGGGGATGAGGAGGGAAGAAATGCTCGACTGTTGGGGGATAGGGATTGAAAATAGGGAGGGGGAGAATGGTGAAATGGACTATTGGGAAGAAGGGGAGAAAAAAGATGCAGGACTGTTAGAAGAAGATGCTGGATTGCAGGTTTGGGAGAGAGAGATAAATAAAGCAGAATTAGAAAACGTTCAAAGAAGGGAGACCAAAATGATTAAAGTGATGGAACTCATCTCATATGATGAAAGGTTTACGAGATTAGGACTCTTTGGCTTGGAAAAGAGAAAGATGAGGGAAGATATGATAGAGGTTTTCAGAATACTGAGTGGTGTAGGTTTGGGCATTTTCCTGGCGGAAAAGTCCATAGTCTGCCACTGTGATAGACATGGGGAAAGTCCAGGGCTTTTTTTTGAGGGGGTACTTGGGGGTACTGAGTACTGGCACCTTTTCCATTGTCTGCTAAAATTGACCCATGGACCTCAAGTTTTAATGAAAGAGCTCAAGCTCTACACACCAATTCTGCCTTCTCATAGGTTCTGTGACTGGTTGCAGGGGGCCTGGCTATTGTGGGGAGGGTCCGTCAGTGATAGTAACATAGTAACATAGTAGATGACGGCAGAAAAAGACCTGCATGGTCCATCCAGTCTGCCCAAGACAAACTCATATGTGTATACCTTACCTTGAATTTGTACCTGTCCTTTTCAGGGCACAGACCGTATAAGTCTGCCTAGCAGTATTTCCCGCCTCCCAACCACCAGTCCCGCCTCCCATCATCGGCTCTGGTACAGACTGTATAAGTCTGCCCTCCCCTATCCTAGCCTCCCAACCACCAACCCCTCTTCCCCCCACCTGCTCCGCCACCCAATTTCAGCTAAGCTTCTGAGGATCCATTCCTTATGCACAGGATCCCTTTATGCATATCCCACGCATGTTTGAACTCCGTTACCGTTTTCATCTCCACCACCTCCCGCGGGAGGGCATTCCAAGCGTCCACCACCCTCTCCGTGAAAAAATACTTCCTGACATCTTTCCTGAGTCTGCCCCCACCCCTGAAGGGTGGCCTAGCATTTCAGTACCGGCACTTTTTCACTAGAAAAAGTGCACTGGGAAAGTCACTACTTGTCCCTGGGATCAATAGCATTAATCTAGCTACTATTTGGGATTCTATCAGGTACTTATGACCTGAATTGACCACTGTTGGAAGCAGGATACTGGGTTAGATGGATCATTGACCTGACACATTTTGGTTATTCTTATGTTCTTATGTAAAAGGGTGATTTGGGCATGATGAAGCCATGTGGCAATGTGGGAGGGGGGCTGGCAAGAGGTGGGTAGGCAGAAAAGTAAATAGCAGCGGAAAGAGATGAAAGGGAAAGATCAATGTTAAAGACAAATGTAAGGGAGGAATGGATGAAGACAGGATAAGAAATGGGAACAATGGCAAATGGAGAGTGTACCCTAGAAGAATTAGCAAAAAAAGCAAAAAGAAGGAAAACCAAACAACCCCACATAATCAAAAGCAGCACACAAAAAAAGGGTGGGAATGACCAAAACAATAGTCCAGGATTTAAAAAAAAAAAAAAACTTTAATAAAGCAGGATATATTCAAGGTCTGTGCCAAGGACATACAATAACATTTGCTTAAAGATACAAAACTAAAAAGACACTTGCTTGGACTCAACACAGTCCATGTTTCAGTGCAGACTCTTCATCAGGAGTCCTCCAAAAGTGATAAAGAACAATATATAGATTCAAATACAAAAAACTTACAGCACAAGTCCAAAAGTTCGAACTGCTTGGGGACTGGGAAAAATAGAGTGATTTTTACTGCTAACATAGGGGCCTTTCTATTAAGACGTGTAGGCTCCTATGCATGTCCAATATGTGCCAAAATGCCCAGCTACCGCATGCCCCAGGCGGTAATTCCATTTTTTGATTCATGTCCAAAACTTGCAGTAGAAAATATTTTCTATTTTCTACCGCGTGGTGCTTACCCAGCAGTAATTGGCAGTGTACTGACCACTTACCGCACAGTTAGCGCGTGAGACCTTACCGCTGTCAATGTGTGACGGTAAGGTCTCAGGCAGAAAATGGATGCATGCTGGTTTTAATTTTGCCGCACGTCCATTTTCAACCATAAAAAAAGCCTTTTTCCCAGGCGTGCTGAAAAAAAATGATCTGCATGTGTCCAAAACACTTTTAGGCACGCCTTAGTAAAAGGGCCCCATAATGATTACACACCGTGGCTTTAAAAAACATACAAACAAGAAAATGTATAGCAGAACATAGAAAGAATTATTAGAAAACACTGGAACATCTTGCAGGTACATGAATGTTTTAAGTATAAACAACCCAGTGGCGTAGGAAGGGGGGGTGGGAGGGGCAGTCCGCCCTGGGTGCACGCCGCTGGGGGGGTGTCAGCTCCTCTGGTTCCCTGCTCCCTCTGCCCCGGAACAGGTTACTTCCTGTTCCAGGGCAGAGAGAGCAGGGAACCAGCGGAGCCGACGCAGCTCCCAGCGGCGTGCACTCAGGCCGGACTGGCCCTCCCACCCCCCCTTCCTATGCCACTAGGTAAGAATGTATGCCGAGGGGGGGTGTTGATGCGCCGAGAGGGGAGGGTGCGCAGCTACGGCACTGAAACAACCTACCACTGCCTATTCACAAGAGAGAAATCTCAGGGACATTTCGCCTCTGCACCCATTGTAGTACATTGGATAGAGGATGAACATACCATTGATGATTTAATTTTTTTTGTGATCAAGACTATCAGACTAAGATGGAGAGGTGGCAATACTGATCTTGCCTTATTACATGCTGAGCAGAGATTGATTTTTTAATTGAACACTCACATCCACATGTTCTTAATCAGGAATTAGACCTGTCTTTCTTTTTATAGGCTGACGATGTCTGTCCATTTAACATTATGGCATGTTATCAATTAGTTTGATTTACATATTTTTTCTTTATTGCCTCTATTTAAATCTTATCACATAATACATATACATGTATTTGATATGCCATTAAAAAAAAAAAAAAAAAAAAATAAATATATATATATATATATATATATATATATACAGTGGGGGAAATAAGTATTTGATCCCTTGCTGATTTTGTAAGTTTGCCCACTGACAAAGACATGAGCAGCCCATAATTGAAGGGTAGGTTATTGGTAACAGTGAGAGATAGCACATCACAAATTAAATCCGGAAAATCACATTGTGGAAAGTATATGAATTTATTTGCATTCTGCAGAGGGAAATAAGTATTTGATCCCCCACCAACCAGTAAGAGATCTGGCCCCTACAGACCAGGTAGATGCTCCAAATCAACTCGTTACCTGCATGACAGACAGCTGTCGGCAATGGTCACCTGTATGAAAGACACCTGTCCACAGACTCAGTGAATCAGTCAGACTCTAACCTCTACAAAATGGCCAAGAGCAAGGAGCTGTCTAAGGATGTCAGGGACAAGATCATACACCTGCACAAGGCTGGAATGGGCTACAAAACCATCAGTAAGACGCTGGGCGAGAAGGAGACAACTGTTGGTGCCATAGTAAGAAAATGGAAGAAGTACAAAATGACTGTCAATCGACAAAGATCTGGGGCTCCACGCAAAATCTCACCTCGTGGGGTATCCTTGATCATGAGGAAGGTTAGAAATCAGCCTACAACTACAAGGGGGGAACTTGTCAATGATCTCAAGGCAGCTGGGACCACTGTCACCACGAAAACCATTGGTAACACATTACGACATAACGGATTGCAATCCTGCAGTGCCCGCAAGGTCCCCCTGCTCCGGAAGGCACATGTGACGGCCCGTCTGAAGTTTGCCAGTGAACACCTGGATGATGCCGAGAGTGATTGGGAGAAGGTGCTGTGGTCAGATGAGACAAAAATTGAGCTCTTTGGCATGAACTCAACTCGCCGTGTTTGGAGGAAGAGAAATGCTGCCTATGACCCAAAGAACACCGTCCCCACTGTCAAGCATGGAGGTGGAAATGTTATGTTTTGGGGGTGTTTCTCTGCTAAGGGCACAGGACTACTTCACCGCATCAATGGGAGAATGGATGGGGCCATGTACCGTACAATTCTGAGTGACAACCTCCTTCCCTCCGCCAGGGCCTTAAAAATGGGTCGTGGCTGGGTCTTCCAGCACGACAATGACCCAAAACATACAGCCAAGGCAACAAAGGAGTGGCTCAGGAAGAAGCACATTAGGGTCATGGAGTGGCCTAGCCAGTCACCAGACCTTAATCCCATTGAAAACTTATGGAGGGAGCTGAAGCTGCGAGTTGCCAAGCGACAGCCCAGAACTCTTAATGATTTAGAGATGATCTGCAAAGAGGAGTGGACCAAAATTCCTCCTGACATGTGTGCAAACCTCATCATCAACTACAGAAGACGTCTGACCGCTGTGCTTGCCAACAAGGGTTTTGCCACCAAGTATTAGGTCTTGTTTGCCAGAGGGATCAAATACTTATTTCCCTCTGCAGAATGCAAATAAATTCATATACTTTCCACAATGTGATTTTCCGGATTTAATTTGTGATGTGCTATCTCTCACTGTTACCAATAACGTACCCTTCAATTATGGGCTGCTCATGTCTTTGTCAGTGGGCAAACTTACAAAATCAGCAAGGGATCAAATACTTATTTCCCCCACTGTATATATATATATAATTTTATGCTGGTGCGTTGGTACTTGGGTACCCTGATCTGCCAGTAGATAACAATGTCTTTTTTGTCTTTAGGCAGTCTTTTGGACTCTTTTTCCTTCCCTGTTTCTCCCCCCCACCTTTTTTTTTTTTTTTTTTAATCTCCCTGACCTTTTTTTTTAATTTTCCTGACCTTTTGTTTAATCCCCCTGACCTTTTGAGATATTCTATGAGGGACTTCCATAGATGACCTGATTTCAAACATTTTTTCCTGTCCGTTATTCAAGTTGGGTCCTTCTTCTTTTCTACCTTCTTGACTTTAGTATAACACATATTGTTATTTATGCAACAGCAGAGCGGCTTTTGTGTTTTTTTATTTTTATTGTAGTTTTATATGATTTTTAAATGGAAATGGATATGAAATGATTTATCCTTATGTTTATTTTTTTGCATATTTATTTACATATTTTTTTTCATTTGCATAGTTCTTTTACTCTTCTTGAGAATTACTTTTGAATGAAAAATCCCAGCTATTTTCACTGCCTCTTAAATCCTAGCCACAATTGGTATATGAATATTCACTTAGCATGCATGCCCTTAGCATCATGATGTTATTATTTTAATAAACGTAGGCAGTCCTCACGGAGCATGCATCAGAACATGCAGTTTCATTCATTTGGCATTTGCCGCAACTTTTCTATCAGAGAGCGAAGATTTGGAAAAATGGTACTTTGTAAGTACCATTCATTTCATTTTATTTAATTTACTTGGAGGCCCTTTCACAAAGCTGTGGTAGGGCTACCATGGCAACGGTGTGAAGCAAATTGGCTCTACCGCTGAGCTACCGCAGGAGCCCAGCGGTAGTTCCGGTGTGTGCCATACATCATTTCTGGTGCTCTGAAAATATATATAATTTTTAGTGCCAGGGGCTTACCTGGTGGTAATTGGGCAGCACCATGCTCTGCCTGGCTACCACTGAGGTAGTTTGAGAGCCCTTTAAGGGCTTTCCCAAGAAATGACCAAACGGCAAGTGCTTAATTTACCACACAGTCAATTTCTTAAAAAAAAAAAAAAAAAACTCCTTTTACCCAATGCAGTAAAAGGCAGCCTTGGGGCAAGGCAAATCCATGCGCTGATGCCATACTTGGTGTATTTGACTTTATCCACTTGCGGGCGCATCTGGCATGATGCCCTGCTGCAACATAAACACTATTTAAATAAGTGTTTAGAGTCCATTCTCTTTTGATTTACCAGACATGGGGATTTTTTTTTACTTAATTGACTTAATGGTTGGCCAGTGTGCTATGTAGGGAAGATATTTTAATGTTTTATTAATCCTCTTGCATGGCTAAATTGTTTTTAAAGTCATTTAAGTTGCTTACAAACCTTTAGGGGCTCTTTTACGAAACTGCGGTAGCGATTTCCGGTGCGGCAAATGAGAGGAATCCCATTCAATTTCTATGGGCTTCATCTCATTTGTCGCATGGGAATCACTAGCATGGCATTGTAAGAAGCTCTTAATGATGGCATTCTCTTATCTTTTATCGCTGTATTAGCCCTTCTGCATTGCTGATTGGTTTTTCAAGTTATTTAGGGCCCCCTTTTACAAAGCGGCGGTAAGCCCAATGCAAGTTTACCGCTTGCTAAAAAGGAAGTACCACCAGGCTACTGCAGCAGGGTAGTTCCCACCCTCAGCACACCATCATATCCCATGTGTACCTGGTGATAATCGGGCAGAGTTGTGCACTGCTCAGTTACCGCTGGGTTAGTGCAGGAGCTCTTACCGCTGCCTCAATGGGTGGCGATAAGGGTTCCCCCTGAAATGGCTGTGCAGCAAGTGCATCACTTATCATATGGCCATTTCCTGAAAAAAAGAAAGACCTACCTTTTACCCGCTGCAGTAAAAGGAGGCCTCTGCACGTGTCAAAAGCACGTGCAGATGCCAACACAGGCCCCTTTTTGCCACAGCTTGGTAAAAGGGGCCATTAGGTTTTTAATATATTGCTATTTCATTAGTAAACTTATGTTCTGATACCTGTGAGGATCTCCATTTAATCATTTATAAATCCTGTTCTTTCTATGTCCATGTGATATAGATTATTAGAGTCATTTTTCAGACACTTGTTGTGTATTATCAAGACAGCAAAATTGGTATGTATTTTCTTAACTTCTGCTGTATATTTTTCTTGTTTTTTTTTAAGACACAATGTGTAATCATTATGTTAGCACTAAAAATCACTCTATCTTTCCACTGTTCTTAGATATTTTATTCAATTAATTATTCATGCAGTGATTTATATCATCACTTTTTCAAACTTACTTATATTATGTTTACAATGTTTGCACATTATAGACGTGTTTTGTCTGCTCATCACTTATTAAAGTACCACACATTTTCATATAATGCTTTTCAAACACTTCTTGTTCACTGGCATTTTTGCTTCTGCACAAATGTATGTATAGAAGAAGACCAAAAACCAGATGCTGGAAATCAAGACCACCCAAGAATCCATACCCCTAAAAATTGCAGTATCTGAACCATCCAAGAATCCGGACTACATATTCTCTCTCCCTCCTTCCACCCCCATACATGGTCCTGCATCACTTCTTCCATTTTCAGCCCTGCTCACTTGCTCTCACTGTCACTTTCCCCTCTGACTCGTCCCGCCCTTCTGAAAACAGGAAGTTGCATCAGAAGGGGTGGGATGGGTCAGGGGGGAAGGCCTGGTTCATACCAGAGGCAGCCTGTGAGTAAGGCTACTGCTGGCACTACAGCACAGAAGATCTGAGAGTGACAGTGAGAGCAAGCAGCGGGGGGGGGGGGGGGGGGGGAGATGGAGGACTGTGCAGGGAGGAGGGGGAAGATGTAGCTATGAGGGGGGAGGCCTGGGCCCCTCCTTTGGGCTCAGGCCCCTGTGCCCTATCCTATGATGAAGAAATATGCTGGAAGGGGAGAAGAGACACAGTACTGCCTGAGAATCCGGAAAATCAAAAAATCCAGACTGGCTCAATCCCCGAGCAGTCTGGATTTTTTGGATTTGCATTGTAAATTTTTTGCATTTGGATGTATATATTGTTCTTTATCACTTTTTGAGGACTCCTGATGAAGGAAGGCACTGAGCCGAATCACAGACCATCTTGAGTCCATCTTCAAGCAAGTGTCTTCTTAGTTTTGTATCTACAAGTAAGTTTTATTGTTTGTGCTTGGCACAGAACTTGAGTATATCCTGTTTTATTAAAGGATTTTTTTTTTCTTTTTAATCCTAAGAATTAGAAGAAAACTGGAAACCAGAAAAAAAAAGTGTGACAGACATGATTGAAAAAATAGAATGCCAAGACAAAAAATGTAGAAAGCATTTTATTTTAAATTTATGAATGGGGTTTGTCTCGGGGCAATTTCTCCAAGTAGGTTAGTCTTGTGCATATTGTGACAAGAATGAACCTCACTTCTAAGCCAGGGCATGTAGAGTATGATCTCGATCTCTCAAATGTACGGCTAACACTCGCCGTAGTACTTGTACTGTGCCAAAGAGGGCTTCTTTCTGGAGTTCATAAGATGTAACACGTGTAGCTCAATTTATCCAGGTACACTTGGGAGTTCTTTCTCATCGAGCCTCAGCCACATTTTCTTGTTCTCAGACTGTATTTCTTGGTACTTGAGGATCTTCCCTTTCTCCACGCGATTCATCGAGTAATTACTTGGGACTGACACCTCTATAATCAATGCCGTTCTTGTGCTTTTCTCTTTTACCACTATATCTGGCTTTCTGTCATCCAGCTTTTTATCAGTCAGGATAGGGATGTCCCAGGTGATCATAACCTCTTCATTTTCCACAGTTCTCTTAGGGTCATGATTCCAATGTTTTTCTGGTACTCTGACGTTGTAATGCTTGCAGTTTCCAATGAATGAGACGTTCCACCTTTCTAAGTAGACAATTCTGTTTTCCCAATAAGAGATGTATTGGTATTCGGATTGGTGTAATATTACTAATGCTGCTTTTTAAAATTATTTATTTGCAAAAACTGTACCAAAATGGTTAACAATAAAAAGTTCAAGAGAGGGCAATAGAAAGGAAAAGAGGGTGAGGGGGTGGGAAGAGTGAGAAAAGCAAATCTGTATAGTCAAGTGTTAAAGGTGAAATTGAAGACCCAGGTCTTAAAAAGCTTTTTAAATATAGCATTGGAAGATGCAGCTCTAATATGTAAAGGTAGCATGTTCCAGAGATTTGAAGCAGCATAAGCAAGGTGGTTTCATGTGTGATATTCAATCGAAGATGAGATAGGGGAAGAAGAAGAAGAAGAGAATTTTGAAAGGACCGTAAAGTACAGAACGTAACATAGGGAACATGGCGTTCCTAGGGTGGCTGACACCCGGGGCAGATCGCGATGCGCCCCCCCCCCCCATGAAAGGACACCCCCCCCCCGGGTGCATTTTTACCTGCTGGGGGAGGGGGTGCCGCGCGCCTGTCTGCTTCGCTCGTTCCATGCTCCCTCTGCCCCGGAACAGGAAGTAACCTGTTCCGGGGCAGAAGGAGCACGGAACGAGCGGAGCAGACAGGCGCGCGGCACATCCCCCCAGCGGCGTGCACCCGGGGCGGACCACACCCACCCACCCCCCTAGGAACACCACTGATAGGGAATAAGGAAATGAGAGATGTAGTCTGGAACAGAGGGTTTAAGACCTTTGTATACTAAGGTCAATAGCTTGAATTGAATGTGTGCCAAAATTGGTAACCAGTGTTGAGATATAAGAAGGGGAGCTATATGATCAAACTTGTGTGAAAAATGAAGGAGTTTAACTGCTGTCGACTAAATCAGTTTGAAGTCACTTCAAGTAATAGTGGCAGATTTACTGTATGGGTGTGGCTACTATGGGGGCAGAGCCATAGATAATCATGCCACATTATTAGATTGGTCCTGTATGATTACTGGCATTTTTTTTCCTTAGTAGAAACACACTGCCTCAAGTTATATAGATAAATTTTGGCCATATATCAACATATGGTCTAAATGTATCTATTTGTTGATAGTGATTTTCAGCAAAAGCACATACTGACAGCAGAAGTTAATAGCAAAACTGCTTTGAATGTCAACCTTCTTGATTTTCTTATCAAAGACAGACCTAGGGGTCCTTTTAAAAAGATGCTGTGAAAAGTGGCCTTATCACACCTTTACATGGGTCTTTCCCACGCACTAAGACACTTTTTGCCATGGCTGAAAAATGGCCAATTTCATTTCATTTTCCAATTTAATGGCCGTGCACTATTTTATAGGTGGTAAGGGCTCACATGCTAATTCTGTGCTAATTAGCTAGCGCACAGCAATGCACAATGCCAATGCACTAACTGAGTAGTGCGGACATGCTCACTCTGCCCCAGACACGCCTCTCAGCTGAAAAAGAAAAAATATTTTTTAGCGCATTGGTAGTTCAGCTGAGAGGCGTGTCTGGGGCAGAGTGAGCATGTCCGCACTAATCAGTTAGTGCATCGGCATTGTGCATTGCTGTGCACCATACACGGGACACCTCAGTGTATCCCACAGTACAGCATTTTAAGCTGCGGTAAGCACTCAGTGCGTTCTGCAGCTTGGTAAAAGCGCTCCTTAAGGGCATACTTAACAACGGAGCTCATTTTCAAAAGAGAAAACTGTCCAAAAAAGTGTCATAAAGACAAATTTGGATGTTTTTCTTATCAAAAGATCCAAATCAGTATTTTCAAAACCTATTTTGCAGACATTTATCTATGCAATTCGTCTGCAGTGCGTCCAAATCACAAGGGGGTGTGTTGAGGGCATTTTGAAGGCAGGATTAGGGAGTGCCTAACACTTAGGATGTTTTTCAGCCATGATGGAACAAAACCAAAACGTCCAGGACTAAAACTAATATATTTTGGTGTAGACCTGTTTTCAGAACTAATAAGGCACAAAAGGTTGCTCTGAATGACCAGATGGCCACTGGAGGGAATCAGGGGTGACCCCCCCCCCAGTGGTCACTGACCCCTCCCACCCCCTCCCCAAAATGTGTATAAAAATATGACTTACCAGCCTCTATGACAACCTCAGATGTTAAAGTCAGGTCTAGTAGAGCAGCATGTAGGTCCCTGGAGTAGTGTAGTGGTCGGTGCAGTGCACTATGGAGTGGGGGGCTCAGATCCCTATCTCCCTCTACCTGTCACATTTGTGGTGGAAACTTTGGCCCTTCCCAAAGTCACCAAAACCCTACTGTACCCACATATAGGTGCTCCCTTCACCCATAAGGGCTATTATAGTGGTGTACAGTGGGGGGCAGTATGTTTTTGGTGGGATTCGGAGGGTTCAGGGGACAAGATAAGGGAGGAAAGGTGAGATGGGCACCTGGGAGTATTTTTATGAAATGCATAGAAGTGCCCTCTATGGTACCCCATTGCTCTCCTGGGATGTCTGGAGGTCCAGTCTTCTAAAAATGCTGGCTCCTCCTACATTCCAATTGCATGAATCTCTATATTTTGCAATTCTTCTTTTTTTTTCTTCCAAAAATGGACCAAAAAACAAAACGCACAAAACACAAAATATTGTTTGAAACAGTATTTATGCAAAAAAAGATAGACATTTTTCTTTTTCGAAAATTACATTCTTTCTTATTTGGATTTTGGAAGTTTTGTGCAAAACGTTCAGTCAGACTTCGATGTCATATCGAAAATTCCTCTCCATGTGTGCTACCATTAAGATGGGTTATTTTTACATCAACTCATGCTGTTTTAGCACAGGTCCTATTTTATGTAATGAAGCCTAGTTAGTATTAACCCAGGTTAACTGAAAAATAACCCATCTTAAGGATAGCCCCTGTTGATAATTCCCCCCTTAAATCTTGTCTGTACAATTGTAGTACATATAGGGGGAAAGTTATCAATGTGAGCTATTGTTAAGATGGGTTATTTTACCACAAGTCTTGCTATATTAGCACAGAGTTCAATTTTAAGCAATGAGACCTGTGATAAAATAATCTGTCTTAATAGTAGACCACACTTAAAACTTTCCTCCAGGACTGGCTCAAGGAACTCTGGCACTCTAAGCCAACTTTTGCATCAGCACCCCCCCCCCCCCCCCCCCAGCAATCCAGTTTCTCCTCTAGAGAGTTGCACTTGGACAGAACCCGTAAGAATTTAATCTGTCCCCACTTAGTCCCGCAAGAATTTAATGGTACATAAAGAAATATTCTGCTCAGCTATTTCAGTCTCTCTCTGGGTTTGAGCTGGAGCACTGCAGGCAAGGAAGGAACAGAAGTTGGAACTTGGAACACTCTGGTGCACACATGTAACTTCTCTCTGATTCACTGGAACTGTGTGCTAAGAGGTCACCTCATGCACATGCCAGTAGGTCAGGTGACATCTGATGCTCATGCCTGTATCAGAGCTGAGGTCTGTAGACAAAACAGCAAAGATGACTAACAAAAATAAAAAAGAAAAGAAAAATATAAAAATATAAAATAAATAAATAAATAAATGTGTATAAAAATTGTATGTAAAAAAGACGACACTACTAATATGAAAATCTAAAAATATAATTTATTAACCATGAAAAATAATACAAAACTAGGGAGAACAGGACTCGACACAGCTGTGTTTTGGCCAGTCAGGCCTGCGTCAGGAGTCTTCTCACCATATAGTGGGTTCTCACTCTATTTATACATCGAATGATTTTATGTATTGGTATGCAGGAACCCCGATGGGTAAACTGTGTTGGAACGTTAACATAAATAACTCTTCGGTTGTCTCTTCTGAAATTTTGTAGCGCTAAAATCCACTCAAAACAGTGTAGAATGGAGATGCTTGGATCAGCGTCTCGTATCTATGAAATCAAATGGAACTGGTTTCTTCTGTTTTTTTGCATCAAGAGCTGAGGTCTGTGCATCAGCCCCGGAGCAGAGAGGATTAATAGTAACATAGTAAGTGATAGCAGATAAAAACCTGAATGGTCCATCCCGTCTGCCCATTAGTCACATTATCAATTCATGATTAAATCAACAATGAACATGATATTATATACTTGATTATGGTCTTTCTTTGGTGTTTCTGGGACATAGACCATAGAAGTCTGCTCGCCCCTATCCTTATGTTCCAACTGCTGGAGTTGCCATCAAAGCCCACTCCAGCCTATTTGTCTCTCATTTGCAGTACACAGACCATAAAAGTCTGTCCAGCACTGTCCTCATGTTCCAGCCATTAAAGTTGCTGTCTAAGCCCTTTCCAGCCCATCCTAAACCAGATTGCCATACATGAGACACAGACCATACAAATCTGTCTGGTATCGGCCCTAGTTCATCACAGCCAGAGTCGCCATCTAAGCGTCATTTGACACGTCGACACACATATAACCATTTAAGTTTAGGTTTTTTATAACTTCCATTTTCTAATTTGAGATCCTTTGTGTTCATCCCACATCTTTTTGAATTCCGCCACCATTTATGTCTCCACTACCTCCTTAATGGAGACGTTCCGCACCTGTGCTGTTAAAGCAAGGAGGAGGAGGAGGAGATAGCACTCAAAGAACTTGGTACTCGGTTAGTGAGAGGCTGGCACAAGCAACTGCAGCATACACTTCCACGGGGACCCCGTGGGAATTGTTTCCATCCCCATGGGAACCCCGTAGAACTGCTTTCGTCCCTGCAGAAACCCAAGGGGTTCTGCGGGATTCCCACAGACTCCCGTTCAAATGCAGGTCTCTAATCTCATCCTCTCAAGTCCCCCTTACCCCATTGGTGATAAAGGGCATCAAAATCGCAGTTTGCCATCTCTCCTGTCTTCCCTTCCTCCTATCCTGTGGATACTTAACTGCAGGTAGACAGAGGGAGGAAGAGATGCTAGACCAGGATTTTGGCACTCTATCAGCGGTGCCCTGAGTCAGTGCCTCACCTGGTCCATAGGTTGAGCCGGCCGTGCTTTTCCCTGCACTCACACCACACATGTCTTTTGTTTCATTTAAGATGCAACACATATAAAATTTAAGTATGCAATGGGAATGAAGCCTTAAAATTTTCCCTCTGCTTTACCTTGTATTCTTTAGTTGATCATGCCCTTCCTATAACTCCCTGAACTGGCATGAGAAGCTGCTGCAGCTGTAGCAGCAGGAGAAATAGCACATTCAGCAGAATTTAGATGAAATATTTTAATGTTCACCTTTAAGAATGTCATCTGTCCTATATTCTTGGTGTTATATTTCTTTGATGGTTGGTAACAATATTTCTGTATCATTCCTTCTAGGAAAGGGTCAACTGAGCTACCCGATAGTGAAAGCAGAGCAGGATGTGCATCATTTAGTGGTAGTTCGTAGAATGATGTCATAAGACAATCATTTTTCTCTCTTTAGGAATTTGTTTACTATTATAGAAGCAGACATACTTGCTAATATCATACTATTGAAGTATCTCTAAAATACTAATAAAGAGAAAAAACACTACAGGCACTTAATAAACTGCCTGTACTTTTAAAATCTTGTGAGATTTCTTGAAGTCAATTAGGCACATTGCGGTCTAGCTATGAATACTGGTGTATATAAGAATAGCCATACTGGGTCAGACCAATAGACCATCTAACACAGTATACTGTTTCCAACAGTGGTCAATCCAGGTCACAAGTACTTGATTGAAACCCAAGTAGTAGTAGCAACATTTGATGCTACCAATCCTAGGTCAAGCAATGGCTTCCTCATGTCTGTCTCAATAGCAGACTATGGGCGTTTCCTCCAGGAACTAGTCAAAACCTTTTTTAAACCTAAAAATGATAACTGTTGTTACTACATCTTCCGGCAAAGCGTTCTAGAGCTTAGCTATTCATTCAGTGAAAAAAATATTTCCTCTTATTTGTTTTAAAAATATTTCCATGTAACTTCATTGAATGTTCCTAGTCTTTGTACTTTTTGAAAGAGTAAAAAAATCGATTCACTTCTACTCATTCTACACAACTCAGAATTTTGTAGACCTCAATCATACCTCTCCTCAGCTGTCTCTTTTCCAAGCTGAAGAGCGCTAACCTTTTATCCTTTCCTCCTATGAGAGGAGTTCAGTCCTCTTTATCATTTTTTTGCTCTTCTTTGAACCTTTTCTAATTCCACTTTTTAAAAATATGGTGACCAGAACTGAACATATTACTCTAGGAGAGGTTGCACCATGGAGCGATACAGAGGCATTAAAGTATTCTCAGTCTTAATTATCATTCCTTTCCTAATAATTCCTAGCATCTTGTTTGCTTTTTTGGTTGCCGTCGCACACTAGGCAGAAGATTTCAGCGTACTCCACAGGATTCTATATATCGCGCAGAGATTTCCATGAGGAAATCAAAGCATATTCCATAACAGTGCTTATAACTTAATTAGTTAACAAGCTAATCAGCGCTGATAATTGGATGTTAATTATCAGCACTAATTGGCATTAATTAGAATTTAGGCACATTACTGTCTAAGCGTATTCCCCAGGATTCTATATTTCAAGCTCAAATTTCCATGCGGAAATCAAAATGTAATGCATAACAATGCGCATAACTTAATTAGTTAACAAGCTAATCAGTGCTGATAATTATTATTTGTTACATTTGTATCCCACATTTCCCCACCTATTTGCAGGCTCAATGTGGCTTACATAGTACTGTGAAGGCGTTCACCAACTCCGGTAGAGAAACAAATACATAGTGTCGTTGTGTGTCTAATGAGGTTCATAGTTACAGAGACATAGGAATTGTAGAGAAGAAGAGGTATGTAGTGTTCATTACGAGTTTAGATTATGTTGTGTTGCAGGGTTTAGGTACTTAGGTTGGGTCGGTAGAGTATGCCTTTTCGAACGGGTGGCTCTTTAGTGATTTCCGGAAGTTGAGATGGTTGTACGTAGTTTTCACAGTTTTTGGTAATGCATTCCACAATTGTGTACTTATGTAGGAGAAGCTGGATGCATAAGTTGATTTATATTTGAGTCCTTTACAGCTTGGGTAGTTGAGATTTAAGTATGTTTGTGTTGATCTGAGTGGGAGGTCTATGAGGTCGTCCATGTATCCCGGGGCTCTGCCATATATAATTTTATGGACCAGGGTGCAGATTTTAAAAGCAATGCATTCTTTGATTGAAAGCCAGTGCAGTTTTTCTCGGAGGGGTTTGGCGCTTTCGAATTACGTTTTTCCAAATATAAGTCTGGCTGCTGTGTTTTGAGCAGTCTGAAGTTTCTTTAAGAGTTGCTCTTTGCATCCCGCATAGATTCCGTTGCAGTAGTCAACGTGGCTTAGTACCATTGATTGTATTAAGTTGCGAAAAGTTTCCCTTGGGAAGAATTGTTTCACGCGTTTAAGTTTCCACATAGAGTGGAACATTTTCTTGGTTGTAGAGTTCACTTGACTCTCGAGTGTAAGGTTACGGTCAATTGTGACCCCGAGAATTTTCAGTTTGTCTGAGATAGGGAGGGTGTAATCTCGGGTCTGTAAGTTTGTGGGTTTATTCGTTTTGTGTTGGGATGAGAGGATGAGGCAATGCATTTTTTCTGTGTTGAGTTTTAATTGGGATGCATTTGCCCATGAGTTCATAGTATACAAGCTGAATGTGATTTCGTTGGTGATTTCTGTCAAGTCGTGTTTGAAAGGAATGTATATTGGATGTTAACAAGCAATTATCAACACTAATTGGCATTAATTAGAATTTACGTGCAGTACTGTCTAAGCGTATTCTGTAACGTGGTATGTGGAAATTCTAAGTCTCATAGTTGAAAAGTGGGCATGGTTTTGTGTGTGGAATAGGCAAGTCATAGGTGTATCTAAACTCTATGTATGTTGTTATAGAATACACCTGCTCCGCGCCTAATTTAGGTGTCAGGATTTACACCAGATTTTAGTTGGTGTAATTGACCATGACTACACTTAGTCACGTGGACCAGCACGCAGCATATTTTATGCACCACATAGAAATTTGTCTATTCTATAAAATTTAGGCATACTTTACAGAATACACCTAGGCAAAGTTTTTTCTGTTTGGAATTTTCAGGTGCCATATACAGAATCTAGGTCATTCTGTAACATGGTGAGCATAAATTCTAAGTTGCATAGTTGAAGTGTGGGGATGGAATGGGTGGAACATGGGCGTTTCTATGCATGTTGTTATATAATACACCCGATCTGTATGAAATTATAGCAAAACACAAATACAGGAAAACATATTAATACCATCACATATTTTAACTATGTTATTGAATAAATTCTGAATATATTTGCACCTCCCTGTTAGCTCACCATAAAACCTTTAAAAAATGAGTAACTGCATTAATGATTTTTTTTCTGGTTATTATGTTCATTTTAGAAACATTGGACATAATTTGTTCTTCTTAGTTCCTTTTTGCATCACTGAACATTGGGCAACAAACTTTCCCCATCTGCTTTGATCAGTCACAATGGCTTCTACCTCCCAGGTTGTACCTCCATTGCATAGATTCTTCTTGATTGTGCTTCTCCAGGTCAGATTTAGTCTTCCGCTTCTTCTTGATCTACTGGCTGGTCTCATTGAAGTGCCATTTTGGGACGTTAGTTATTTTACATTAATAACAAGATCCTTTTCCTCAGTATCTTGTTCTGGTCTCAGTAAGCCACACTGAAGATTCTCCTCATGCATCACTGATGAAACACATGCAATTTCTTTCCCATCTTGATTGCATACAATGATGATGGCAAGACAATGGAATGACAAAGGTGCAATTTTGTTTTGATACTAATCATTTTTATTGACGTATTAAGCATAATTATTGAAATGCTGTTGCCACATTTCCAATTCTACAATTCATGTCTGCATTGGCATCATCATTGATTGGCAATATGCTTCAAGATCTGAGAACCGTTCAACATACTCAGCTGATTTTTGCCTAAGAATTGTTTGTTTGTGGCTGCTAGTTCTAATCTGCATAATCTTAGTTTTTTTTCAATATGCATTATCAATCCTACTTTTCTAGTAGCATCTTCCAGTTGTTAAGGTTTTCAAACTCTTTCTGACTCCTCCAATAAGGCTATATCATCAGCAAAATCAAAATCCATAAGTTGATATGGTCCCTGCCGTTGTATACCAATCTTTGGTGTGTTTGTTTTTCATGTGTGATGTGGAGGGGCATTTTCGATATGACATTTAAGTTCAACTTTTGACGTTTTGCTCTAAACGTCCAAACGTTGAAAAGGAAATCTATCCATTTTTGAAAAAGAAAAGCATTTTTCTTTTTAATTCAAAAATGGCCATTTTCTAGATGTTTTGTGCTCAAAGGGCCAAATTCTATAAATGGTGCCTTAAAAATTGGTGCTGAAAAAGCATTCAGTTAGTGTGATTCTATAAATTATGCCTAAAGATATGTATAGTTTATAGAATATGCTCACGCACCATTCTTGCAACTAAAATTTAAGCACACCCATTTAGGCTACCTAAAAACTAGGCCTAAATACCTGCATCTAAGTTAGGCACAGATCGGGTGTATCCCATAATAGTACATATAGAGGGGCATAATTGAACGAAAACGTCTATCTCCATGGGCGTTTATCTTCGAGAACGGGTCCGTGAAGGGGCGGACCGAACCGTATTTTCGAAAAAAATAGACGTCCATGTTTTATTCGACAATTTGTGAGCTGAGCGTTTTTGTTTTTCAGTGATAATGGAAAATGAAAGCGCTCAGCTCAAAAACGAATAAATCCAAGGCATTTGTTCGTGGGAGGGGCCAGGAGTCATAGTGCACTGGTCCCCCTCAAATGCCAGGACACCAACCGGGCACCCTAGGGGGCACTTTTACAAAAACAAAAAGAGCTCCCAGGTGCATAGCACCCTTCCCTTGTGTGTTGAGCCCTCCAACTCCCCCTCAAAACCCACTGCCCACAAGTCTACACCATTACTATAGCCCTAAGGGGTGAAGGGGGGCACCTACATGTGGGTACAGTGGGTTTGGGGGGGTTGGACGACTAATAAGCATTAAGCAGCACAAATGTAACAGGTAGGAGGGAGATGGGCCTGGGTCCACCTGCCTGAAGTCCACTGCACCCCCTAACAACTGCTCCAGGGACCTGCATACTGCTGCCAGGGAGGTGGGTATGACATTTGAGGGTGAAAATAAAAAGTTGTGAAACATCATTTTTTTGTGGTGGGAGGGGGTTAGTGACCACTGGGGGAGTCAGGGGAGGTCATCCCCGATTCCCTCTGGTGGTAATCTGGTCATTTAGGGCACTTTTTGGCCCCTTATTCGTGAAAAAACAAGGTCCAGGAAAAGTGCCCTAAATTCTAGCTACAAACGCATACTTTTTCTCCCATTATCGGCGAAAGGCGCCCATCTCTCCTCGGCCGATAACCACGCCCCAGTTCCACCTTCGCCACGCCTCTGACACGCCCCGTCAACTTTGTACGCTTCTGCGATGGAGTGCAGTTGAAAACATCCAAAATCGGCTTTCCGTTATACCGATTTATTCGTTTTTGTGAGATAAACGTCTTGGGTCGAAATCGAGGCGTTTTTCTCTTTCAATTATAAGGTGGATAGTCTTTTGAAACGCCCAAACCCGTCTATTCCATACCCATGGCCCCTTTTTGAATGCATGCATGAGAATTATTTTACTCACTGCATTATAGAATATATCTAGAAAGTTGTATAAATTCTAATTAAAACCAATTAGTGCAGCTAATTGGTTGTTAAGTACTAATTATCAATGCAGATTGATTTTTTAATGAGTTTATTTTATTTATGTAGATTTTGCTCACACCTTTTCAGTAGTAGCTCAAGGTGAATTACATTCAGGTAAGGTGGATATTTTTTTGCCCCAGAAGGGCTCACAATCTAAGTTTGTACCTGAGACAGTGGCGGGTTAAGTGACTTGCCCAAGATCACAAAGAGCAGCAGTGGGATTTGAACCAGCAACCTCTGGATTACAAGAGAGGTGCTCTAACCACTAGGCCACTCCTCCACTCCACAGGACTAAGTTAACACGCACAACTTAAGGTACCATATATAGAATTTGGGGGGAAACGTTTATCTTTTTTGGTCCATTTTTGAAAAAAAATGTCCAAGTGCAAAATGCACAAAATCAAGCCATTGAGGTGTAGGAGGAGCCGGCATTCTTACTAAAACTGACCACACAGATATCACAGCAGAGCTAAAAATTAGCACACGCTAATGCTAGGGACACCCATATATTCCTATGGGTGTCTCTAGCGTTAGCGCATACTAATTTTTAGCACATGCTAAAAGTGCTAGCGAACCTTAGTAAAAAGGGCCCTTAGTGTTTTCTTAAAATGTTCAACCCATCCAGAATTCTCTTCTTTGTGTTTTAAGTAGAATTTTTCCAGTTTTGTTCTTGATGGGAACATCTAGATTTCTTTTTGCTCTGGATATTTCTCTCCCACAATTTGATTTAGAGATCTTGAGTTGTCATGCCCTGCTGCATCCAGTGCCATCACACTGTATCCTCAGACCAATCCTTCTTGTCTACAACTTCTTATAACGTTTTGGTCAAGCATGTGGTATCTGTGTTATGTTTCCTTTCTTTCCTGTATATCTTTGCCTGTTCTGTTTGAATTTTTTGCTTTCTTTCCTTCATCTATAAGTTGCCAGTTTCTTTCTTTTATTCAATGTTCCTTTCACATGTGTAAATCATTACATATCCTGGACTCAATATTCATAAAATGCCGAGCTCCTAAATTTATGCTCCTAAGTTAGCCTCCTAAATTTTGCCCGATTTTAAGCCAAAATTAGGAACATAACTTTTCAAATGAAAATCCATCTTAATTTAGGAGCTTAAAATTTCAGCCTGCCATTTGTTTGCCTAGGGAGGCATGTTCTACGAAGGCCTTTAAAGTATACAAGTATAGTATATACAGTGGCAGTACACATATACCTCAGAGGTTTTCCACTGGTATTTTCTTCTGTTCAGAGAGGTCCTTTTACTAAGCCGTATAAGCGCCTACGTGCACCCAACAAACACCAATTTGGAACTATTGCCCGGCTACCGCGTGGCCCAGGTGATAATTTCATTTTTTATACATGCCCCCATCTCGGGGGGAGCCCTTACCGCCACCCATTGGGGTGACAGTAAGGGCTCCTGCATTAACTCGACACTGCCCAATTACCGCTGGGTACACTCCGGTGCTACAAAAATAAATACATTTTTATAGTGCACTAGGGGTTGGAAGTACCGCCGGGCTGGTGCGGTAGCCCGGCAGTAGTTCCTGTATAGTGAGCAGTAAGCCTGCATTGGGCTTACCGCCGCTTAGAAAAAGGAGTCCTTAGTGCTTTGAAAATGAGCTCCAGTAATATGATGGAACATGGACATGGTCCAAGATTGAATATCAGGATTTAATTCAGCACGTTGACTGCCATGGGTTGAATATCAGGCCTGCCATTTCACATGTCTTTTCAAATGAATGTACATCTCTGCTGTTTAGCCACAGAAAACCCATTCCATATCCAATAACACTACAAAAAGCAAAAGTTCCAAACTACAACTGTATGCAGCTAGACATTCTTCATGTAACCCACAATGTGCACGAGGAGAACTCCAAAGATCAGAGAACACGGAAAATAATCACTGTCTGTCATAAGTATATAGAGTGGTGGCAGCTTATCCATCCACAGAGCTTCCCTAACTGTGGGTCAGGACCCCAAATGGGTTACAAAACCTACTTTGGGGGTCATGATCTAGGTGAGCTTTTCATAACTCCAAGGGGTTACATAATTTTATTTGGTCACAATCATGGGATCACAAGCATAGAAAACTTGGGGAAACATTGCTTTTACATGTGAAGGCAGAAAAATTACAAATCAGATTGGCCTCATAAAAAAAAACAAAAAACTGCTTCCTCATATTTAATCAGACCTACATGGATGCCTCAGTAAAAGTTCTGTATCAAGTGCTATAGCTTCCTGCCACAAAGAAACACAAATTTCATAGCCCCCAACTGCTTCTCTCTATTTCAATATTGAACGCTTTAGAGGGATTATGTTCTACATTTAAGTATCCTGGCAAGGCTGCACTTTCTTTTCTCATATCTTGAAAGCTTCTTTAGCCACTGTGACTGCTTATGTCACTGTCATTGTACTACCAGAGGCATCTGTCTAACACAGATGCTGCTTTTTTAAGGGGAGGGGGAGGGTACCAATCTGTGACAGGTTTCTCGTATTCTTTTTTTTTTTTTTTTTTGGGCATGTGTTGCCAAAGGCTGAGCTGTCGTTCTGCATTTATTTATTTATTTGGTATTATGTTTCAGAAATACAGGAGGAAATGTATATTTTTAAGACATTCAGGGGTAGTCTGCCCTCATCTGCTAATTTTATAAACACTGACCTCTGTGGGTTATTTCATCCCATATATACAGTGCCAGGCCATATCAAAGCACAGGCACAGAGTGTCAGAGTCTATATTTGGTGGCAAAAAAAAATTGGCGTGGATGGAAAACCCAACTATGTGTATTCTATAAACCGTGCCTAAAGTTAAGCACGGTTTACAGAATACGGTTAGCGCCGGCCACATGACTAAAATTTATACCCTGTCATTTACACCAATAAAAATCTGGTGTAAATGCCCACACCTAACTTTAGGCACAGAATGGGTTATTCTATAACAGTGTGCAAAAATTTTAGGAATGCCTTTGACCCACCCATGCACCCCCCATATGCCCCCTTTTGAGATCTGTGCAGTAGTATTTACACAGACTACTTTATAGAATTTAGGGGCCCTTTTACAGAGCGGGGATAAACTGCAAGCAAATCTCTCTCATGAATATACATTGTGGATATACTGAAAACCTGATTGGCTGGAGAGCCTTCAGGACCAGGTTTGGGAACTACTGGCTTAAAGGTTTTCGGTGTAATGAAACCAAGTTGGGCAATTGCATAGCTGGTGTGTTTAAGGACCGAAAAGCAAGTCTAGGGACAGGATTTAGCCAAATAACCTTGGCCTGACTCAGACTGAGAATTCCATTATTCGTGTTGACCAGCAAACCTATTCAACTGGATAGTGGTGGAGACAGTGAAACGCTGCACTTACTGAGTTAGAAAATGCAGCATTTGGAGCAGACTCACAAATTGTAATGCTGCCACCCGGGCTACAACTGATGAACTCCACAGGTCACAACATGTAAAAATGAAAGAAAAAAAGATTATCACTGAATAAAAAGAACCACAGCCTCAAAAATTTAACTTGCATAGTAAATAATGTATTGAAATTATTACATTATCCATTATAAAATTAAAACAATGACCTCTTGTTACTCTTCAAAGTTCATAGCAGACCTTGACTAGAAGGATGACTTTCAGTGGTTGATCTATCATTAATTTTCTTTTAACATCCGTTTCTTAAAGGTGCTGTATTTTTTTCAAATAAAAAACTACTCTTTAAATTCAAATATCAAAGTATGGATAGAGAAGACTAATTGTAAAATAAATTGTTTTCTTAATAGATAAGCATGTAATGAAAAAACTGAACATTACTATACCACTTTATGTTAATATAGAATTATAAAGAACATAAATAACACCTACAGAAATATAACATTAGGTGTTAGGCACTATGATTGTCTTATTAACTTAATTGTTTATAAGTTCACGATGGGCCACTGAGACTTTATAATTTATATTAATGTGAAATTAAACAGTGTTTTGCTATTCTACTATAAATTACTGCACACAGCATTCTTTCTAGATAAACTAGCTAATTAGAAAAAGAATTATTAATGCAAAAAATGTTTTAAAGAAGAATTATATATTGGTGCCTACAGTTTAAAAAAAATATCAGTACCTCTGGATGGTCATCTTAATTTCTTGTAAATGATATGATATGTTTTAATTGGTTATCAAGTCAAACCATCAGTTAGCTTTCTCCTCTGAAAAGACCAAAGGGAATTATTGGAAACCCTCCAGCATTTGAAGAAATAGTAGCAACCTTGAAATAGATGGAAGTTGTGCAAGTCCTGAACCTTGCTAAAATTACAACATAAATTTCAAATGAAGGTAGCCAAGAAGTTCAACAATTGCAAAGTTTTGTCTGAGGAAGAATTCTACAAAAGAAATGGAGTCATCGCTATCATCTTTGTTAGTAATGACTCTACAAGTTGATTAAGTTGGCCTGAGTGCTAAGTAGTCATTGCTATCTTTAAATATACTTTATGGCTTAATTGAGACACGATGATTGGATAGGAATACCATAGAGTTGAACACACTGGCAAAAAAAGTTCATGAGACATAATTAGTCTGCCCAATTTGCTTTCTTTGGCAGTATGGTAGACATCAAGTTAATCTCTGACTTTCATAAAATATGCCTTAAAATATCTGCAGTAAACTAAATTAAATCAGTAACCAAATTCCAATGAAAACTTTCAGGTAGAACATTTGAAATGGTCTCCATTGTCATGTTTCAAGAAACGGTATGGTAGTTTTCTCTGCACATAAACACTGAGCCATGAGAGGGGGGGGGGGGGGGGGGCTGCCACACATTGTGATAGTTTTCATGGTGGACCTGGAGTGAGGTGAGGTAATCAGCACTGTCTCCAGACTTTCCAAGGCCATGGAGGGTTAAATGGCTTGCCCAGGGTTGCATGGAGCTGCTGTGAGATTTGAACCTGGGTCTTTGGATGCATAGCCTGCCTCTTTAACCATTACACTTCACCTCTTCCCTTAAGAACTGATTGTGTGATTCAAATATAGGCATTAACCATTGGATTGTGTAGTAAGATATTTTTTATCTGTAAATCCAGAATCAGTTAATTTCATTAACTAGCTGGACTCTTTTTGCATAATGTGGCAAGCTTGTATCAGGGTCCTGCTAGTATTTTGGAACTGAAAAGGACATTTATTTATTTTAAACAATTCCAACCCATTCCACCCCCAACCTAAGGAATACTTCCCCCTATACCCCCTAATTCTATTAAAGTCACCAAAAGTTGTGTGTGCAATTTAATTGAATAATGAGTCAATGAGCACCAATAATTGCCTTTTTAACAAGGAATTATTGGCACTAATTAGATTTATTTGGAATTTACGCACATAAATTTAAGTCCTGCACCTAAAATTTACATGTGATTGGGAAAAGGGGCACAGGAATGGAAGGGGCATGGGTATAACAGGGGCATTCCTACAATTAGCGTGTGTTGTTATAGAATAATGGGGATATGCATGCACCACATTTCAGTTGGTGCAAATGGTCAAGCCTAAAGTTAGACGTGATTCCCAGGTGTAAACACTATTCTGTAAACCACAACTAACTTTAAGTGCAGCTTATAGAATAGTGCTTTTTTCAGTACCAATTTTTTGGCACCATATATACAATCTAGCCCATAGTGGTCAAACGGATGTGCAAAATGGCATTACATGTGCACTTTTTCCTGTACATAGGATAAGCGATTTTATAAAAGCAATGTTTTTCTGCAGAGATAGCTCTGAAAATTACCCTCCCTATGTACTTCTAAACTCTAGATAACAGTATTAAAACACACCATCTTTGCACAAAATGTTTAAGTCAAAATACTATGCTACGCTATCATTAATATGTCACCAGAAATGAAACCATTATCAGAAAAAATAGTATCAGACATTTGTAACACTTCAAATGGAAAATGGAGAATGTTTTTAAAGCTGTGATAGACAGGAGGGGTTTAACAGATCCTAGCAAGTATGCAAATACAAGGGAAGGCAAATTGTGAAGTTTGCACCAGATGATATGCAACTACTAGACTGAGAAAATGTGCATTTCATAATAAATTCATAATAAAAGAAAAAGGGAAGGAAACAGCAAAAAGCACAAAGAAATTTACCTTTAAACACATTTAGGTGGAGAGAAACGGGTATTCTGAAGTAATGTGGATACCATGAAAAGTGTTTTAAAAAATCCAAAAAGGGCAATAATACATTTTAATTCTGTTTTATGGAACTGAAAATATTTGCAAACATGGAAACTTATTTATTAAGGTGCCCTTTTACTAAGGTGTGTAGGCGCCTACGCATATCCAATGTGCATCAATTTGGAACTACCATCCGGCTACCGTATGCCCAGGGTGGTAATTCCACTTTTTATGCGCTTCCGATACACGCAGCAGAAAATATTTTTTATTTACTATCACGTGGCGCTAAGCAGGCGTTAATCGGCAGTGTATGTGTGCTGATGATTACCACCCGGTTATCATGTGAGACCTTACCGCTAAGTCAATGGATGGCGGTAAGGTCTCAGGCCCCAAATGGAAGCGTGCCAATTTTTATTTTACCGCGTGGCCATTTTTGGCCAAAAAAAGGACTTTTTTGCAGGTGCGCTGAAAAATGGACCTGCATGTGTCCAATACATGCACCTACAACAGCGTAGGCTATATTTAAGCGCATCTTTTCAAAAATAAGCACATGAACAGCAAGTGCCAACCTCAGAGTTGGACTAGATCAACATTGTCCAATCAAGCTCTAAATTAAGACTTTTAGGAATCACAGAATTGAACATGTAAATCCAATGCTGTTCCCGATAATTTAAAAATCATTAATAATACCATCCTGCCACCCTACTTTTACTTGGTCTATAATACTTTAGGAAAGCGGCTTGAAGATTACCTGTAGAAATTCTAGATTTATGCACATTCAGATGCAAACAAACTGAACAGAAACTCATTCTAGCATAAACAAGATCACAAGGACACAAAATTACATAGATAACGTATGATGATGCATATGAATTAGTTGTCTTAGAGCACACTCGATAGTTCATCTGAGGATCAGTCCAATTTAGTCCTTCTAATGTAGTCAGACACTACTGACAATACCCACATTTATTGTAGGTTCCAATTTAAGTAGAATCTACATGGATCATATTTTGATAGGATAAATACTCTTCAATCATTTTACCCCCTTTGTAAAGCCATTATCCCTCAGATTTTATATAGCACGACTTAAATTGTGCATGCAAATCTAGCTATATTCTGGATTTGCGTGCATAATTTAATTAGCCAGTCTCCATGATAATTGCCAATTAATAAGCAATTATTGACACTAATTAGTATAAATTAGAATTTACATGCACAGCTGTCTAAACGTATTCTGTAATGTGATAAGGGGGCATGGCCATGGGTGTGGAATGGGCAGGTCATGGGCATTTCTGAAATCTATTCACGTTGTACACCCGGTCCATGCTTAATTTAGATGTCGGTATTTACATCAAGTTTTACTTTGTGTAACTGCCAGCAACTAAGTTTAGTCACTTGGATGGGCACTCGGTGTATTCAATAAACCACATGGAAATTTGGGCGTACTTTATAGAATATGCCTAGGCATATTTTTTTCACCGTCAATATTTTAGGCATGATATATAGAATCTAGCCCTATAGAAGCATCTCAGAAAACATCATGCTACCGCAATACATGCCAATGGCTCCTCACTGATTGAGCAATATATGTTGAAAGTATAGAGAAAGGAAGAATAAAGGTCATTATGTCCAGCTCTGCTGATCTCTTGATGCATTTCTTGTTCTCAAATAAGCTTTTTGCAATACCCCAACTGGAGGAATTTACTCATTGAACGTTTTTAGTCTGTGGGAATACACCTCTGATGTTCTCAGCTTTAAAAATCTGATATATTATTTTATCGGAACAGAGTTTTATGGGATCTTCTCAACAGTTACATTTTATAAAATGCATGACCCTTATCAGGGACCTTATAAAAGAGGGGTAAGGCAGGAGGTGTCTTTTGGACATTTTACTTAGATGCTGAATTAACAAACAAACAAACTACAGGCAATGTGTATGCCTTTTATTATAAAGATGAAACATTGCATCAGTTTGACATTAATTTATTTAATAGGGATAGAAAAGAATAATGCAGGTTTAGGGACTATGTGCATTTAATTAACTGAAAGCAGTAGCCTGTAACAAAAAAAAAAGTTCCTCATAACAAGGCTAGTAAGTAAGCCTGTTTGTGCTGTACACATCCTATCATACATTATTAAAGTACACAAAGTCATTACATGAGACAATTAATACTTCCACGGACAGCCAGACTTAAGAATACTGACACAAAAGTTTCCAAAAAAGTTTGTAAATATAGAAGTCTGTGGAAATTGTGATACATTTTTCCTCCTGGGCATTGTGAATGGTTTATTATAGGAAAAAAGTAGATAAGATAATTACATGTATCTTCTAAATTGGAGTTTAATATTTTATTAGTGCCAAGCACTTAATTCTTATCAAATGGCAGGAAATGCTTTTTTTTTCTGTACTGATATAAATGTTTGGAGTTTAATATTTCAAAGATAAGTACCTATGTCTACATCTATCACAGAGTAGCGGAACAATTTTCTTTTTCTTAAATATTTATTCCGTGTATCTGTTTAGAAGTCAAATGATTATAGGGGAAATCTATAATGCAGATGCAGGATAGCTTACACTTGCTAAGCCAATTCCAATGAAATTTAAAACTTAGTTATTGTTATTATTGGTAACATATGGGTAGGGATATTGCTTAGGCCATTAGCATTAAGTGATGCAAATATGGGTTCTAATTTACTGGAGCTGATTATAGGGGTGTATTGCTGTTTTATAATAATACTGGCAAATATTGGCAATATTTTAAATAACTTTTTGTCATTTTCCACCTGATGTGACACAGAAAAGATTTTTAAAATGCCATTTTTGTCATTTTTGCATGGGCTAAATCAGCGGTTCCCAAGCCTTTTTGGTTCAAGGCACCCTTAGAGTCCAAAAAAAGTTTTGTGCACCCCTCCCAACCACATAGGTTTCCACCCCTGGCCACACAGGTCTCTACTGCCTCCCCCCTCCACTACATATCATGTCCAATATTTCTCCCTTTCTCCCCAATGCACCAGCTCTACCTTCCCTCCACCCCTATGTCCAACATTTCTCCCTCTCAGGCCCCTGTCCCCTCTCCATGCAGCATCTCATCCTCCCCTCAACCCCCATATACAAGATTTCACCCCTTCCTCCTCCTCCAACTCATGTCCAACATTTATGCCCCTCAAGCCTCCTGCATCATCTTTCCTTCCCTCCACCACCCCACCCACAATTCTCCCTCTGAATGGGTCCCTGGCAGTGACAGCGATTCCCACATGGTGCCTGTCGCTAACTCAGAAGTCTTCCCTTTACTCCCACAGACTAAAAACATTCAATGAGTAAATCCCCTTGTTTTTTTTTTTTTTACTTGCTGCTCTTACAGGATCAGGATTAATTGTGCTTACCTTTATCTCTTTTTGCCAGCTGCATACAAAATCTTTCTCACCGATGGAGGACCGCTGATTTCCTGCCACACATGGCTGGGGCAAGCTACCGATCACAGGTCAGCTGCGATTGATCACCGGAGTCTGTCTGATGCCTAAAAGGGTGACCTTGATTTGGAAACAGAGCCTCACTCCTTGCTTCCCAATCAGGATCATCCTTTTAGGAGCCTGACAGAATCCATGACCAATCACAGCTGCGCTGTGATCGGTAGTTTGCCCCAGCCATGTAGATTTTATGGAACTCCATACAACTTTGTTTAAATATGTTGACATATTAAGTGATGTCCCAGTGCTTGCCTGTGAACCTTCCATCTGCCCCGTGGTACCCCTGTGAGTTTGCTGCTACACACCGAGGTGTCGCGGCGCACTGTTTGAGAAACGGTGGGCTAAAGTGTTCCAGCATACAAAATTAAGTGAATGACAAATGTTATAAAAATAAAACATACGTCATTTCTTGCATCTGAAGTTCCCTCTTAAGTGTATCTTTGTTTAGCAACTAGGTTTGGGGTTAAAGAGCAGTGATAATGGGTCTCAGTTTCAAAAGAGAAAAGTGTTTCAAAAATGGCATAAAATGGCATTTGGACATTTTTTGTTTTCTGAACAACATCCAAATTGCTATTTTCACAACACAATTTGAGACGTTTTTCTCTGTAATGTGTCCAAATCACAAGGGGGCGAGATTTAAGCATTCCCAAAACCTGGACATTTTTATGCCATAATGAAACAAAGCCAAAATGTCCAGGGCTAAAAGTTAAATGTTTTGGTCTAGACCAGTTTCAATCATGCTTAAATCACAAAAAAGGTGACCTAAATGATGAAATAACCACTGTAGAGATTAAGGCATGATCCCTTTACCCCCTCAGTGGTCACTGACCCCCCCCCCCCCCCCCCCGCCCACTCACCCCCAAAGATGTAAAAGAAACAGTGGGTTTTTCAAGGGCACAACATAGGAGTGGATGAGTGGCCTAGTGGTTAGGGTGGTGGACTTTGGTCCTGAGGAGCTGGGTTCGATTCCCGCTTCAGGCACAGGTAGCTCCTTGTGACTCTGGGCAAGTCACTTAACCCTCCATTGCCCCATGTAAGCCACATTGAGCCTGCCATGAGTGGGAAAGTGCAGGGTACAAATGTAACAAAAAAAAATATATATATAAGAGGTAATGGTGAGATGTATACCTGGGCCTTTTATGTGAAGTCCACTGCAGTGTTTCCCAGGCAGTGGTGTGCTGGAGCAGGCTCTTGAGAGCCGTTTGTTAAGTTTTTAAGAATTTTGGGAGCCGGTTCTCCATGGCTACTTTAACAAATGGATCCCAAAATGTGGGCTTGGGCCTCTCCTGAATTCTCTTTTACTTTGCTGGCGAGAGAGAGCCCACAGATAACAATTTACCAGCACACCCCTGTTCCCAGGGTACCCAACTGCTCTGCTGAGATGTCTGTGTGGCCAGTCTATTAAGAATGCTGGCCCCAAATAAATACTAATAAGGCTCTTATATACCACGAAGTCCCTAAATATGGGTTCAGTGAGGTTCACAACATGTTACAATTTAGTAGGAAACAACAAAAGATTAGTACATCCTCACAATTTAAAAACGTACCAGAAAACTATAATAAATATAACAGAAGGATTACCTTTTGTCAAATAAAAAAATTTTAAGGTTTTGTTCAGTTTTTTTTTTGTGCAAAAACCATAATTCTACTCTGTTCTGATACTCAATGGAAGGGAATTCCAAAAAAAGACTGCAGAAAAAGAAAATAAGAACATCTTAGAAAATCACATACCCTTAGCGGTGGGAGGAAAAAGAATAAGTTGGTTTTGTGAACGTGAAGAAAATCTAAACAGAAGAACAGTCACTAAATTCATCTTTAATACAGATGCAGCACCGTAAATGGCCTGAAATGTCAAACATGCCAATTTAAATAAGATTCTTTCTCTTACCGAAAGTTAATGGAGTCGTGCAATAGAAGAGGAAATGCTATCAGAATTTTTAAGCCCCAAAATTAATCTAACTGAAGTATTCTGCATTAGTTGAAGTTTCTTCAGTAATCTAACTGACAGATCTTAATATAATATATTGCAATAATCAAGGTCCGAGCTAGCAGAGCAAAAGGCAGTTGATCAAAATAAGACCTGATCAACCTTAATTGTTGCAACTTTAAAAAAATGCTTTCTTCCAGAGTTGGTTTGCCTGTGGTTCCAAAGTCAAAGAGGAACCCAGAACACCTAACACTTTAGATTCAACTTCAACTGGTAGGGTCTTGCTAAAAGGTAATTCAATCAATTTTTAAAACATAGGACTTTAGTTTTATTGGAGTTTCAAGCCTATTTTTGAATCTTATGCAAACAGAGAGCAATTCTCTTGAAAGTATCGTTCAGATCTGCAGACACAGGTAACAGCATCAGAATGTCATCTGCATATGACAATAATAAGTCTTCTAAATTCAGGGGCACTTTTACCAAATTGCAGGAAAAAGGGCCCTGTGGTAGCAGCAGGGGCCCCTTTTCCAATACACCAGGGCCCTTTTTCCTGCAACAGGTAAAAAGCCCTTAAAAAGTAAAAGTTGGCATTAATGGACACGTGTTAATGTTTCTATTAGCATATGGGCCCTTAGTGCCACCTATTTTGAATGTAGATATGGTAACTAATTAGCATAGTCACACCTACTCTCCACCCCCCTCCCAGACAAATCCCCTCAGTGAAAAAATTAAAAATATTTTTTAGCGCATGTACCATTTTGTCCCTTTATACAGATGCTTCAGCTGCACAAGGCTGTGCACCAAAGAAGGTAAGGGACAAGGACTAGCAACAGCAGTCAAAACAGCCAGTGGCAGATGGGGCAGGTGGAGCACTAGAAGGAGGATGCAGCAGCAAAGCCTGAACAAGATCCTCATGATGCTGAGGCAAATGATGATGAGGAAGAGCTTGAGGCCATGGAGGAGGAGGACCAGTAGCTGAGGGAGACAGATCACAGTCTAGAACATCATCTAGGCTGCACTGAGCAGGAAGAAGATACTAGTACATTAGTGGGCATATGAGAGAACATCCACGAAGAAGAGGTCCTTCTCATGAACGAGGTCACTGGACTTAATTGAAGGATTGATGACCTCACTGGGACAGTGAGTGCCAGGAAGGCATTTGAAAACAGGTGCCTGATTGTCTTTATCACCTTGTGCAACACCATGGAGGGCATCCACTCTACCCTTGTCTCCACTCTCCCCCAACTCATCAAGCAACATCGCTGTTCTTCCACTCATCCAGGTTGCCTAGCCCACCACCTGCTAAATGCCTCTCTCCTATCCTAATGCTGAAAATGTACCATCTTCTGAAGCCATGATCTTCCCCTACTCAGGCAAAACTTTCAGGGGCTAATGGAGCCAACACTAGCCAGCCCTCCACCACCAGCACACCACCAGGGCCACCTCTGCCAGCTAGCCCTCTACCACTAGGGCCATCACCACCAGCTACTCCTCCACCAGCTGGGGACCCTCCTGCCAGCCCTCCACCAACTGGGTAGCTAACAATTTCCATGGCAAAAGTGCCCGAGGACATGGCCATGGGAGAGGCAAGAGTTGATGGTCATCTGTGATTCATGCCTGCCTCTCCATTAGCTACAGGAACATGTTTCTGCTGGGGACTATGCCTCTCTAGGGGACTTTATTTGAGTCTGGCCACTCAGATCCTTCCTACTGACTTTTCTTACTGATGCTCCACCTCACGGTTGAGTGACACTTCCACTTTGACTACTGGGAAGTTGGTATTAACCCTTAACTTTAAAGGGGGAGGGAGTGAGAGAGGGGTGAGGCAGTGAGGTTTAAGGGAGAGAGTAGGGAGCTGAGGGAGGGGAAAGAGGAGGGAATGCTGAGGTGAGTATTCACATACAGTATGTTAAGAAAATTTACTGTGTTAATAAAATAATCACCTCTACAGAGAAAATATATCTAGATCAAGTTTCTCACATCCTGTCCTCTCTGTTGGGCTTGGGGGAAGGTGCTGATTCCATGGTGGGCCATCACCATCATCTTCCGTATCACTTTCCTACCTGGCTCCTTCCTCTGACTGGGTCTGGTATGCAGTAGGTAATTGCATGGTTATGCAGATGATGCATGCTGTGAAAATGTAGCTTGCTCCCCCTCAGACCAATCCAGGCAATGGATCCTGGTCTTCAGTAGGTCAAGCCCATTTCTAACTGTAGACATCATTTTAGCTCTCCTCTGACCTGTTCCTACAGGTTCACAATGGGCTTCATTAGCCATGATTTGAGGGGATAGCCACGATCACCTGCATGGAAGGGAGAAGAGGTTAGAGAACGTACACACACCTCTATTGTATGCATCAGCACATCCACATAGAGTTGGTAACATCCTCCAGACTTAAATAAATATGTGCCCATGTACCTGTAGAAAGAAACAGAGAGCATAGGTAAATGCTTAGAAAGTTGTAGGTTGTACTGTGGATCTCATCTAGCAGTCATTCCCCTATGATTTCTCCTCTTTGAAATGTCTCATGGAAGCCTGACTGGTTGAGGACATATGCATCGTGGCAGAAATCAGAGTAATTTGTGCAGACATCTGTTATTCTATTGGACACATCACAGACCACTTGCATATTCAAGAAATGGTATAACTTCCTGTTCCTATATGCTACCTCACTCTCTGAAGGTAATCTAAGGGCAATATGGGTATCATATATGGCTCCCAGGACCAATGGGAAGCCTGCCACCTCAAAGAAGGCAGTCATGTCTGCTGTTGGTCAGCCTCACGCATAGAGAATCTAATGTGCTGAGTGTCTCTCACTCAGAAAACAGGAACTGCGCAATGCAATGTGAGGTTGGTGCCTGACTGATTCCTGCAGCATCTCCCATAGTGGTCTGAAGGGTTCCAGTGGCCAGGAAAGCTAGGGCTTCACTCATGTCCCCTCCAAGTTCTGGGCTCCATAGCTTCCTTCAGCTGCTCACAGAGGTACCTGATGGTCTCCCTATCAAAGCGGTATCTGCTTATACACTGCCTATCTGTGTGGTCCATGATCAGTGTCCTTGGCCTAAACACCTGCTGTATCACACCTGTCCCTCTCCTCTCTTGTCTCCGCCTCTGCCAAGCCTGGAGCCAGGCAGCAAAGGAGTGCACAGCACTCATGCCTCCCCTTGCAACCACACACACACAGGAGACACACAATGGCACTGTAGCAAACACACACAGAGGCACAAGAACACATCCAAGAACACACACACACACACATACACCCAAGACAAACAACAGTGGCTGCAGCTACAGATATATACACATGCACACCTAATTCCACACAGGAATGAAAAAGAGAGTTAGGGAGGAGAACAAGGATAGAGCTAAGGGACAGCAGGTGGGTGGAGGTGGAGCAGGAATGGGCAAGAAAAGAGTAGGCGGGAATAGCAAGGACAGAATGTAGAATGTAAGGTAGGGTAAGGCACGCATCAAATCGCACAATATCACCAAAAATGGTAAAGCACGCTAACACACTCTCTGAGTCTCAAAGGACAAAAGCAGCTGGACTTGTGTGCTTTTAATAGCAGATTCAAATATCAGCATGGATTTATAGCACCATCATCATCGTTTACTGAGTACGGTTTCTGCGCAAAATTTTGAGGAACGCTCCTGCTTTGCCCACTCTCTGCCTCCTTTTTCTGCACAGAAAATTGTGCACACTGTTCAAATTGAGAACCCGATTACAGCATTCATAGAATTGCGCTTAGCATGTATCTGCCTTTTCCACGCTGAAATTGCTAATTGGCACCTTAATTTGGCACTGCTGTTTTACAGAATTAGGGGGTATATACATAGAATTTCACTTGAGCTCCACAATTGATCACAACAGATTCTGTACAGAGAGGGCAGATGGGCTTGTGCCATTTATTTGAAATAAAATAGTTTTTAAAAAAGTTTTAAAAATATATATTTAGGACTTCTATTCTTAGATGTTCATAAATTGTAAATTTAGATGTTCATTTTCTAGCTAATTAGGAGTTCTTTGAATGTATGAAATATGGTGAAATTGAAACTGATTTAACCCTATGCATCTGGACTAATTTAGCAGGAAGATGAGAGACTGAACTTTTTCCTATTTCTGTGCCATATGTACTATTGCTGGATATCTTTTCCAATGGAATCAAATATGTACATGTGTTTCACTTAGTAATTAGTAATAATCAAAGCAGAAAAGAAATAAATACTGAGGGGCCCTTTTAGAAAGCGGCGATAAGCCCAACGTGGGTTTACCGCTAGCTAAAAAGGATGTACTGCTGGGCTACCACAGCAGCCCAGCAGTAGTTCCCTCTCCCAGTGTGCTGTCATATCCGGCGCTTCAAAAATATTTTTGTTGTTGTAGTGCCAGTGTGTACCCAGTGGTAATTGGGCAATGCTGTGCACTGCCCAGTTAGAACCAGGTTTATTTATTTGTTGCATTTATATCCCACATTTTCCCACCTATTTGCAGGCTCAATGTGTCTTACATAGTACCTTGATGGCGATGGCCAATTCCGTTGTGAGAAATACAGAGTGGTATTGCGTTAGAGATCATGAGTGACATAGAGTGGCATAATTTTATTTATTTATTGCATTTGCACCCCACATTATCCCACCTATTTGCAGGCTCAATGTGGCTTACATAGATCTGTTATGGCATTGCCATTCCAGGGAGTCAGATACAATTGGTTATGTAAAGAGACTGAGAATGGGAAGAAAGTTCTAAAAAAATAGATATTGAAAGATGACTTTCAGTCTGGTGAGGATTGGTGTGGTGGTAAAGCTAAGCTAAGGATCCTATTTGTAGGCTTTGTTGAAGAGATATAATTGAAGAGATAATTGTTGAAGAGATAAAATCGAACGGGGTCGCACATCTCTAAGGGCGGTCATCTCCGGGGACGGCCCCATGAAGGGGCGGAGCCAACTGTACTATTGAACAAGATGGGCGGCCATCTTTTGTTTTGATAATACAGTCGGGGCCGACCAAATCTCAACATTTAGAGATGGTCGACCTAAATGTTGAGATGGCCGGACTTAGAGATGGCCGGCCTCGGTTTTCGCTGATAATGGAAACCGAGGCCGGCCATCTCAAAACCGGCCAAATCCAAGGTATTTGGTCGTGGGAGGAGCCAGTATCTGTAGTGCACTGGTCCTCCTCACATGCCAGGACACCAACCGGGCACCCTAGGGGGCACTGCAGTGGACTTCATTAATTGCTTCCAGGTACATAGCTCCCTTCCCTTGGGTGCTGAGCCTCCCAAATCCCCCCCCCCAAACCCACTCCCTACAACTGTACACCACTACCATAGCCCTTATGGGTGAAGGGGGGCACCTACATGTGGGTACAGTGGATTTCGGGTGGGTTTTGGAGGGCCCAAATTTACCACCACAAGTGTAAAAGGTGGGGGGGGATGGGCTTGGGTCCGCCTACCTGAAGTGCACTGCACCCACTCAAACTGCTCCAGGGACCTACATACTGCTGTCATGGAGCTGGGTATGACATTTCAGGCTGGCATAGAGGCTGGAAAAAATGTTTAAAATTTTTTTTAGGTTGGTAGGGGTTTGGTGACCACTGGGGGAGTAAGGGGAGGTCATCCCCAATTCCCTCCAGTAGTCATCTGGTCAGTTCTGACACCTTTTTGAGGCTTGGTCCTGAAAATAAATGGACCAAGTAAAGTCAGCCAAATGCTCGTCAGGGCCGCCCTTCTTTTTTCCATTATCGGCCGAGTGCGCCCATGTGATAACCACGCCCCAGTCCCGCCTTTTCTATGTCTCTGACACGCCCCCTTAAACTTTGGCCACTCCTGTGACGGACTGCAGTTGAGGGTGGCAAAATCGGCTTTCGATTATGCCGATTTGGCCACACCTGAGAGAAGGGCGCCCATCTCCCGATTTGTGTCGGAAGATGGGCACCCTTCTCTTTCGAAAATAAGCAGGATAGTAAATTAGGAAAACAGGGAGGAAGAGTTAAGTTTTGTCCAGTTCTGGTATAGGTTTCTTTGTGTTGCAGGGTTCAGGATGTTTAAGTTGGATCGTTAAGGTATGCCTTTTTGAAGATGTTTGTTTTTAATGATTTCCGGAAGTTTGTTAGGTCGGTATTGTTTTCATGACGTTTAGTATTGCATTCCATAGTTGCGTGCTTATGTAGGAGAAGATGGATGCATAGGTTGATTTATATTTTAGTTCTTTGCAGCTTGAGTAGTGGAGATTTAGGTATGTGCGTGATGACCGTTTTGTGTTTCTGGTTGGTAAGTCTATGAGGTCTGTCACGTACACCGGGGCCTCACCGTGAGTGATTTTATGAACCAGGGTGTAGATTTTGAACGTAGTTCATTCTTTGATTGGGAGGCAATGCAGTTTTTCTCGTAAGGGTTTGGCGCTTTCGAATCTCGTTTTTCCAAATATGAGTCTGGCTGCGGTGTTTTGGACAGTAAGGGCTCTCCCTGAAATGGCTGCACGGCAAGTGCTTCACTTGCCACATAGCCATTTGCTGAAGAAAAGAAAGACCTATCTTTTACCTGCTGCTGTAAAAGGGTGTCTCGGCATGCGTCAAAAACACACGCCCAAGCCAGCGCAGGCCCCCTTTTGCCACAGCTTGGTAAAAGGGGCCCTGAATGAAGGATACAAAACAAACCAAGGGAGAGGTGAGTGTATACCAGGTAAGTGGTGGTGTCCAGGTACTTATCCAATACACTCCTATTTTTTTTTCATGGGGTGTTTTATCCATGTTTTTTACTGGTACATACTTCAATAAGCATTTCAATGTTGCTTATATTTTCTGCTGAAGAAATTAAAGGTGCTTTTGCAAGAAAAAAAATACTTTGTCCAAATAGAAATAAAACATGAGAAACTTGAAAGTAGACTCTCTGCACATGATTTCAACCAGAAAACTCTTGAGTTTCCTCCACTGTAGAAAGAATGCGGGTCTCTCAAGTGCTCTAATACTGCAAACTGTTTCATCAGTTCTGAGAAATTCTTTCTGATCCATGCTGATACAATTACCTCAGCTTTATTGGCAATTTAGACCTGCTTTTAGGGACATTTTAGAGCAAATGATGTTTTCTTGATATTTTTGAAAAAGCACTGCTATTTGCTATACCTTTGGGATAAGGCAGAAATGCAGTTAGAGGCTCATTAGATATCTGATTGGTATAATGTGATTTCTGTTACTGTGACCCAAAATACCAAAAATGAAGATACTTTTACTGAGTTATAGCTTCTCTTGCAATCAGAAGGTATTTTATTTGGAATATTTGCATATAATATGCAATGGCGTTCACTGCTCTTACTTACTAACAATATGCGACTCTGAAAATCTATCCATAAATACTAGGAAGCTGATGTTCAAGTTGAAATTTTAGCATGGGAAATGCTATAGATTTATTGTACTGTATTTCTCTGTAGCACTATACAAATATGATATCTAATTTACGGTCAGCAAAGTCCAAACTTCTATTACTGTTTCAGGTTATGAAAAACAACCCTGGATTCCAGTGCTGGAAATTGAAATTGACTGTTGAGGAATTAGTCTTGACATGGATTTAAACAAAAGGACACCTGAAACAGTAAGATGTCATAGCAGATGTAAAGCTGTGCAGTGTGCTTGATTTCCCTGGGTATTTTTTATTTCCCCACAGTTTTAGCTGAGGGAAAATCCTTGATACATTCAACCCAGCAAAACTCTTTCAGGGGCCCTTTTACTAAGCTGCGGTAAAAGGTGCTCTTTGCTAGTGGTAGCGGTCGTTTTTGCCATGTGCTATGGCCCATTTTACCGCAGCAAGTAAAAATGTCCAAAAATGAAACAGCCATGCTGTAAGTTCACACTTACCGCACGGGCCATTTGGGGGGGGGGGGGAATGGGCACTTACCCACTGAGGTGGCTGTAGGGGCTCCCACACTATCCTGGCAGTAACTGGGCAGTGCATGGCAGGGGTGTAGCCAGACTTCAGCAGGAGGGGGGGTCCAGAGCCCAAGGTGAGGAGGCACATTTTAGCCCCCCCGGTGCAGCCGACCCCCCTGCCATTGCCGACTTTGCCCCCCCCCCCCCCCCCCCCCCCCCCCCCCCCGCCGACGACCCTCTCGACCCCCCTCCCGCCGTCAACCCGCCGTCACCTACCTTTGCTGGCCGGGGACTCCAACCCCCGCCAGCCGAGGTCCTCTTCTTCTCGCAAAAGGCTTCCTTCTGTTTCTGACAGTAAGTGAAGACCATGTCATTTTCCCCCATAACCCACCAAGTTCCCACTTCCTAACATGGCATACCATTAGGGTGGAATTCAGTAAATGGCATCCAAAGTTAGGGGCCAGAATTGTCCACAATAAGCTAATATTCTATGAAAGGTGCTCCATGCAAAGGGCCCTTTATAGAATACTAGCTTAACATGCATTTCGTGCCTGAGTGAAGTGGAATAGGTAGACATGAATCACTTGTTTATTCTTCCCTAAAATACTGGAGAAAATATGTATTCACTTAATGTGTAATTAAACTCTGGAATTTGTTGCCAAAGAATGTTGTACAAGCAGTTAGTTTAGCAGGGTTTAAAAAAGATTTGGCTACTTTCCATAACCATTATTAAGATGAACTTGGGAAAATCTACTGCTTATTTCTAGGATAAGCAGCATAAAATCTGTTTTGGGATCATGCCATTTACTTGTAACCTGGATTGGCCACTGTTGGAAACAGAATACAGGGCTTGGTGGACCTTCAGTCTATCCCAATATGGCAAAGCTTCTGTTTTTATGTTCTAACTTTGGGCACCAGCAGTTACATCTTTCAGAACTGATGTAAATGGTGGTGTCCAATCTATGACAGCTGAGTGCGCAATTGATAATATTCTATAACATTGCACCTAACTTCTGAGAATACACCTTTATCTGCTAAAAGCCTCTCTCATAACTACATCCCTTTAGCACTATGAAATTTAGGCACACATGCTATACAATAGGGCATAGGGCAGCCCCTTTGGAGTTGCACACTATAAAATTTAGGACCCCTTTTACAAAGGTGCACTAGAGTTTTTAGCGCACACTTAAGTAGAGAGGTGTGGTAGCCGTGTTAGTCCACTCTTCAACATAAAGGACTATTTTACATGCTTATCTTCCAATGTGGTATATATCATTCAGTGTAAAAAATGTAACGAAGGATGCTATATTGGAGAAACAGGCCAGATGCTTAAGACAAGATTCAATCTGCACAGACATCACATGAAAATAGCCGGTGCCAGTCAAGCCCCCACCCCTGTGGGCCAACACTTTACAAGACCGGAACACTGCACCAGTGATTTCACAGTAAGAATACTGAAAGGTAATTTTAAAACAATACAGGAACATAAGACCTTTGAAATAAGAATGATTGAATATTTTGACACCCAACAAACAGGACTTAATAAGGATCTGGGTTTTCTAACCCATTATAAACCATAAAGCTGTATTTCTCTGTTTATTTCTCTGTTTATTACCCTCCTCTCACCTACCAACACGCATCCTGTTAGAATATCAATGAAATGCTTTGATGTCCCCATGCATACCCCCCACCCTCCCACTCTGTCAGACTGTCAAAGTAATGCTTTGATGTTTCTCTTATATATACTATCTGCTACTACATTTGCTTATTTCCGATCTGACGAAGAAAGGCAACCTTCGAAAGCTAATCAAGAAATGTATTAAGTTATGTCCAATAAAAAAGGTATCATCTTTTCCATGTTTTATTTTGTTTGATTTCTATTGATAGCGCACACTTAAAATAAACATGTGCTAAATGCTGGAGATACCCATATATTCCTATGGACGTCTCTAGTGTTTGGCGCACGGTAATTGTCAGCGCATGCTAAAAACGCTAGTGAGCCTTTGTAAAAGATTCCCTTAGGAAGGCATGTTATAGAATAGGGAGCAGTGCAGATCCGTGTCTAAATCCTAGTTAATGTCTATCAATGATTCTTATTGCTTGATTAATTAGTTTAGGTGTGAATCTGGTATCCTCACCTAAAATTGCACACCCAACTTTGGGTGACCTACATAGCATCCAGAAGTTAATGCGCAAACTAGCCTATGCTGTCATACCTCACAGTAACAGTTACTGCATTCATGCAGAAATGGCATATGCTCATTTATTACCTGCTTAATGTAAGGGAGCTCTGCAGCTTCCCCTAGGCTACAGCGGAAGTGATCTTAGAGGGTCTTTTACTAAGGCACGCTTATATTTTTGAAGCGCGCTAAAATTGTGGGCATGCTAAACATTAGAGATGCCAATGCATTCCAATTTTTCTATATGCAGGAGCAAGTATACAGATGCAAACCTCTTCCCTGAAGAAGGATTTCGAAACCTGGCCATGTCGGCAGAGGTTTCAGTCGGGTGAAAAATTGCTGCTTGAAGCCGCTTAAAGTTAAGTGTTACTATAAAACATATCTCGAATTCTAAATTTTGAAATGCATCTGGAAGACGCTTATTAAGGAGAACAATATAAAAATTATAGAAAATTATGTTTAAACTGTTTTATTGACGATATGTATAATACAAACCAACTTGAATTATTCATACAACATGGCTCAGTATTCAAAATCGACATTCCAACAAAATACCCAACATCGTCAATCACTTTTTTCATTTTCTCCCCCCCTGCCCCCCTCCCCTCCTTACAACTTTTTATGTGTGAACATTTTTATTTGTTGCAATTTTAATTGATGGAATCAAGTATCAAACAATACAAACTTTCCATGTATTAGCCTCTTGGTCTAGATCAATAAGTAAAAGAGAAAAGGAATACCAACTGAGCAATAACTAGGCTTGCCTGTTTCCATCACTTATTTTTGTTTAATCTGTAACTCCCCTTTACTCCCTTATGTTTGAATCTTTTTATTGAAATTTCCCAAATAATAAACAGAACCAAAGGCAAGAACATGAGACACAGAGGCATGTTGTACAAATCGGAGCACCAAGGACCTTGACTCTTATAGCCCTCGGCACACCCACCACACCTCTACCTTGTACACACACAAAACCAACAGAGCGCCACCTCCCCTTAACCCTCCCCCATCCCCCCTCCCCCATGCTCCATGATATACCCTTATGAATTCAAGATTCTTAAATTGAAAATTGAAAAAAATTGAAAAAAAGGTCACAACAGAGGAGTTATACGAGTAGATCAATGACGATGTGAGCAGCACCATGATTACATTGGGGCGTTATTCCCGGATGGCTTTATGCTGTCAAAAACTCTGACGATCCCCATTTAATAACCAATTAACGTTTTGTCAACGAGCTAACGTTGTTGTTAAACTGTGGAAGTAATTACTGTCTATGAACTTAATTCATCTGATAGTGTTTGAGATATTATTATAAACACATACAAATAAAATCCCCACACTAGAATTGAAAGGTCTCTTGAATTAGACAATGCATTCCTATGGGCACCTCTAACATTTAGCGTGCCCACAATTTTAGCACGTGCTAAAAATGTGAGTGCGCCTTAGTAAAAGACGCCCTAAGTGAAGGAGTGGTGTAATGCTTAGTGCAGTAGGCTTTGATCCTGGCAACCTGCGTTTGATTGCCACTGCAGCTCCGTGTGACCTTGGACAAGCCACTTAACACTCCATTGCCCCAGGTACACAAACTTAGATTGTGAGCCCATTAGAGACAGAGAAAGTACCTGCATATAATGATTAGAAGTTAATGTACTTTTTAGTAAAAGGGCCCATAGCTTTGAAACAAGCTCCCAGGAACACAACAATATAAAAGAACTTTTATATAAAACTAATTACTATCTAATTTTTTTTCTTTGAAGGTAGAGGGCATTTGAATTTCTCCTCAGTGTCCTATTCCTTTGATTTCCTTCCTCTCCTCTGCCTATCCTTGGAGGTGGGATCACAGATTCTCTAACAACATCATTGTTTTCATGTACCTGTGGCGGAGGAATAAAAGAAAAAGGTGTGAGAGAGACAGAGCACTATTGTGATAAATAAAATCTGTTAATTTAAAACCCTTTAAATAAAAGAGGTGTTACAGTCAAGAGTATATTATTATGGTAAATAAAATCTGCTAATTTAAAGCCTTTTATGTAATGTTGCCATGTTTCCTGTTGTTGGAATCTGACACACAGGACTAAGTTCTATAAATAGTGCTGAAAAATCAGTTTTAAGCACTATTCTATAAATGGCACTCAAAGTTAGCCAACATTTGTAGAATAGCAAAGAGCTGTAACCAGGGGCGTAACCAGACACTCAATTTTGGGTGGGCCTGGGCCCAAGATGGATGGGCAGAAGAACTCCACCTTGTCCCACAAATGATTTGGTCTCTCCCTCTCTCGCCAGCATGCCATATGGTCTCTCAAACATCCCCCCTCCCCTGTATACCTTTTAAATAGCAGATTTTCACTTTCAGCAAGCAGCAACTAATACACACTGCTCATGTTGGCCCCATAGCCTTCCCTCCAGTACAACGTCCTGTTTCCGCATAGGCGGCAATACATCAGAGGGAAGACTGTGGGGCCGGTGCGAGCAGTATGTAACAGTCGCTGCTCGCTGCAGGCAAAGATCTGCTATTTACAATGTATGCAGGAGGAACAGTTGTTGGGAGTTTTCGGCTGATGGGGCATGGGGATCTCAGCCAGCCACATCATAGGTGTACTGCTACTGGGTGGGCCTGAGCCCAAAGTGGGTGGACCTGGGCCCACCCAGGCCCACCCTTGGCTACGCCACTGGCTGTAACTACATTTAGGTGCAACCATTATACCAATGGTATAATGGGGCACAAGGCAGCCCCTTTGGAGTTGCACACTATAAAATTTAGGGCCCCTTTTACAAAGGTGCACTAGAGTTTTTAGCGCGCACTAAAAATAAGCATGTGCTTAATGCTAGAGATACCCATATATTCCTATGGACGTCTCTAGTGTTTAGCGCATGACATCCATAGGCATGAATCCCCGTTAATGCGCCTAAATTACAGGAACACCCCTGATCTGCCCATAATCCTGCGCCTCCTTTTTTGGTCCACGCATAAAAGTTACGCATGGATCCAGGCGTGTTATGGCCCAATTATCAGTGCTAATTATTATTCAATTAAATTGCACACACCCAAATTTGCACGCACAATTTAAAGAACCACTTATAGAATTCGGAGGACAATGCATCATGGGCATAGTTTGATTGTTTCATTTGGGAGGGCAAAGGGTGTGGCTTGGCATATTTGCATATTCATTTGCATATACACAACTCATGCATATTCATTATGGCTATTAAAAAAAAAACAACAACAACAACAACAACACACACACACACACTCAGCAGACTAAAATGCTGAATAGGAAGCTAGCATATCAAAAACAATAGGGCCAGATACTTTATGAAATAACATAAACCCCCCCAAAAAAGACACTCAAAATCTACACAGAAAACTTGCACAACAGCCCTAACCCACCTATGGAATGAAAGTGCTATAAATATTACACTGGACCATAGAGCACCAATATACCTTCTACTGGAAAACAGAACAAGCTGGACTGTTACACATTTCCTACACACACACACTACATGCTAGCAGAATCCGTCACCTCAGTCACACATGCAGAAAACGGACAGACCCTCATGTGATACAAAATAGGGAACCACAAAAAACATGCCCACAAAAACTGAAATATACTGTAGATCTCTTCAAGAAAGCCAGACTCTATAAGCAGTGCAAATACTGGTAAAAGAGAAACAGAAATGTATTTTCTCCTGTACTCTGCAAAATACAACAATAGAAAAAAAATGTACATTTCACAAAGCAGGCACATCTTAGTCCTTAAAAAGCATTAAATAAAAAGAATGTTTTCTTTCCTATCTTTGAGCATTCTATTTTTCTATTTGGGCTGGTTCCAGTCTCTTTTCTACTTTCCATGTGTCAGTCTACTCCTAAATTCTTTTCCAGGTTGGCTTTTCCACTTCTTCGCTCTTCTCTTGTCTTCTTCCTGTCATTCTCTGCATCTGTCTGGCAATGATCTTTCACTTTATGTTTTTTCCCCACTTTTCTCGCACTCTTTAGTCAGTATCCATTTACCTCCTGGCTTTGACCATCTCCCTCTTATTCCCTCTCTAGCACTCCCACTCCCCCCTCTGTCTCTTCCTTGCCCAGTCTCCTAAATTCCTCGCCCATCTTTCACCCACTTCATTAGTCCCCCATTCCCATCCTCTGTACTCACCCTCTTTGCCCTTATCTACCCTCCACTGCATCTCATCACCCTATCGGTCCCAACTCCATCCATGTCTCTCCTTCCTTCCCTTGCCTTCAAGGCCACTCTTCTGTCTGTTACCCTATACCCCATGCCCAATAGCTTCTCTTTCACCACGTTTTTAACCCCTGTCCATCCTAACTCAACCTCCATTCAGAGACTCATCCCCTTCTCCCATATCCCTCACCAGTACACCAATCCCTTTTCAATGCCTCTTATCCTCTCTCCATTCTTCCAGTTCATTCACATTATGTCTCAACCTTTCCCCACAACCTCCCGTTTTCTTGCCCTTCTTCCCATATCCCTCATTTCACATCCTGCTTCTTCCCCTCTCCCACCCCCAATCCATCCATCTCCTGCTCCTTCCCTCTGCACCTCTCCCAGCCCCATCCATCTTCTGCTCCTTCCCTCTGTCTCCTCACTCCTCCCAGTATCATCCACCTTCTGCTCCTTCCCTCTGCTCACCACCCCTCCCAGTCCCATCTATCTCTTGCTCCTTCCCTCTGCCCTACCTCTCCCAGTCCATCCATCTTCTCCTTTCCTCTGCCTCCTTATTCCTCCTAGTCTCATCCATCTTCTGCTCCTTCCCTCTACCCCATCTCTCCCAGTCCCATCCATCTCCTGCTCCTTCCCTCTGCCCCACCTCTCCCTGTCCCATCCATCTTCTGCTCCTTCCCTCTGCCTCCCCACCCCTACCCCCATGGTACTGCATCTCTCTCACTCTCCCCCCCCTTCCCCACCACCAGCAAGGTCCAAGATCACATACCTCCCAATGAGATCTGGGATCGCACACCCTTGAGGTTTGGATTCCCCCCTCCCCCATGAGGTCCAGGATCATGCAAGCACATACACACCCCGAGGTTCAGGAATTTTATCCCCGCCCCCCCCCTCCTCTGGCGCTGCAGTGTTCAATTTGTCTGGGCTGGCGGCAGCATTAGCAATGTATACACACTGCCTTCTGTCTGCTCCAGAAGCCTTCTTTTGAACTACCTGTTCCTGCATAGGTGGGACCAAGGGGTACTGCAGAGAGAAGGCTTCTGGGGCAGTGTGAAGGCAGCATGTATACATTACTAGCGCTGCTGGGAGCCCAGACAGATTGAAGACGGCAGCGCCGGAGGGAGGGAGGAAGGAGGGAGGGGGTAGAGGGATTACGGATTGTGCAGGGCTTCAGGGTGGAGGAAGATGGAAGAAGAGATGGAGTCAGGGAGATGCCAAGGCAATGTGGGAGGTGGCAAGCTGTTTGGGGGGGGGGCCAATGCCCCCTCACCCCCCCAAACTATGTCCATGCAATGCATTCCACATTTTATCTCCCCGACAGTCTTAAACACTGAGTTTAACATTATTGCACTTTTTAGTCTAACACTAGAGCCAGGATTTATTCCATCTTGTTCCACTAGGTTAGATTACCAGTATATGCCAGGCACAGTTGAATTATCAATCACCCTAATATGAAGCTCTTAGTCACAAGGAAACAAAAAAAAAACTGCCACCACCAACAGAAGCAAACAGGCCCAATGGCTCAAAAATCAGGATTCTCAGTTTAGACATGGTATCTGTAGGAAATAAACACACAAGGTAATGTTTTTTTTTCTGTTACATTTGTACCCCATGCTTTCCCACTCATGGCAGGCTCAATGCAGCTTACATGGGGCAATGGAGGGTTAAATGACTTGCCCAGAGTCACAAGGAACTGCCTGTGCCTGAAGTGGGAATTGAACTCAGTTCCTCAGGACCAAGGTCCACCACCCTAACCACTAGGCCACTCCTCCACTCAGAGGCCAGTGCCAGATTTTTCCATTTTAAAAGAATCTATAACACTGATTCACTATGATACCAAATGTTATTAAATTTGGCACTGATTTCATCTACTTATGTAGTAAAAATCTATCCACAAATATTCTGTGATATGCGAGGCTGAATACAATCTATCACATTTGTGATATCTCTAATAAGAGGGACCTGTGTCCTAGCTAATAGAGTTCAGGCATGAAAATGTGAAAAGAACAGCATTTACAGGTGGCATAATTAGTGTGAGCTGGAAAATTATGTAAATTTAATCACAAGGAAAACCCAAAGCAGAGAAGTATGTTTTTCATTAGCAACATCTGAAACAAATCTCTTTTGTGCACTCCATACACTTTTGTAAAATATGCAAAATGTATTCCATTCTTAAACTTCCAGCATTATATTCTGTGCCTTGTGTCATCATCATCATCTTATTGATGGTTTAAGAGATCAGACTTTGAAAGTTGTGGCATACGTTCTACTCTCTTGATATAAAGGTGTATACAGTTTTAGGAATGGCTGGGTAATCATATGGAGGTTCATTTTGATTCCTGGGCTACGCTTTCACTCCCTGGGCTGCTCAGAGCTTAACATGGAGAGGAGGGGGGAGGGGGGAGGGGGGAGGGGGGAAGGGGTGCAGGAGGAAGGAAAGGGAGTCTTAGCCATTGCTCAATAGCCAAAATCTTGAGGACAAGCTTTTGGGCCCTTTAACTAAACTACGCTAGAAAGTGGCCTGCGGTAGTTTTACTGCATGGCTTTCCACTTTAAAATGACTTCATTGCTCTTTTTTCTCTCAATGGCCACACACTAATTTCCCAATTAGCGCATGGCCATTAGCACGGGAACCCTTAATGCCATCTATTTTGTAGGTACTAGGAGCTCCCTCACTAATCTGGCACTAATCGGTTGGCGCATGGCAATGCCCCCACGCTAACCGATTAGCACAGGGAATGCCTACTCTCTGCCCATAAATTTGCCCCCTACACTTATTAATAAAAACTCTTTTTTAAGTATGGGATTGGTGCACGGAGATCAGCGTGTAATTATACTCTGAAACCCTGAAAGCAGAAGTGAAGCGTGGTCGTACCACTTTGCATTGCTTAGAAAACGTGCTGCACAGTTCTGAAGTGTTTGGAGTCTTTTGATTTGAAACCACACGCTAACTGATTAACACAGAAATGCCCACGCTCTGCCCTTGACACGCCTCCTAAAAATTCCTACAAAATATTTACCGCATGGTTACCACACGGACATTCCAAAACTAAAACATGACATTTTAGCTTGTCCTTCTTCAGGCTATTTTTTGCTGTGCAAGGCTCATAGCACTATAGTACAACAGAAGTAGGTTTCAACTGAACTGGAGTCCAAAAGAACAGAAGGAAATTGTTGGGATGAAACATTGGGTTTTTGTTTACATTTCAGCTGGATGTGGGGGTTGGTTGTTGATTCCTCTTGTCTATGAAAGCAATTATTGAAAATAATGTTTGCCACATTCCTAGTGAAAAGTGCCAAGTTCCTTTCCATTTGTCATATTCCATTAGTAACAGTCATGGCACAGGTAGATTGTTTCATTTTATATGATAAAAAGGGTAATCATAGGTCTTAATGCTTGATATAATAAGCTTTACTCTGTAATCTGTACACAGCATGAATATCTCTTGTACAGAAATAACTGAGAAATGGAAAATGAGATTCTTCTGAAAACAAGAGCTGGCAAGTGCCAACCAGATGACACTGGTTGCTTTATAGTACAACAACATTTTGGATCTGGTGTATTTAAGACTTCTTGCCATTATGGGGTAATTTTATAACAGGATTCCTAAATTAATAGATCAGGAATGTGCCAATTTATAGTCTATTTTATAAAAACATATATGCACCTATGTGGCATTATAAAATACTAGAATAAATCTTGCAGGAATTGTAGCTAGATTTATGGCTGGAGAGTTAAACCTGCTTGAGAGCTGTTGTAAATGTTCACATGAACAATACACGCAAAGGTGTGTATTTTTAAAAATAGATGCCTAAATTGTGACCCTACCCGTACTCTGCCCTTGAGCACATCTACCCCTGGATTCTATATATGCCGCTTTGAGTTGTATTTTGGATGCACATTTCATTTGCGCATGCAAATAAAATGTGCTTGCAGTCCATTTGCATATCCTCCCAACTTTCTCCTGGATGACTCTCAGGTCATCTCCGAACCACCCAGGATCTCTGTTCCAGGTTCCTAGCACTTCCACCTGGTGCCTTTCAGGTGCTGTGGAGGACTAGTAGCCCATCTGTATATCCTCCCAGCTTTCTTCTGGGTGACTCTCAGGTCCACCCTGAACCACCCAGAGCCAGGTGCCTAGTGCATCTACCAACTGCTTTACAGGTGCTGTGTAGGACTTGCAGACCATCAGCATATCCTCCCAGCTTTCTCCCTGGTGACTCCTAGGTCAACCCTGAACCACCTAGGGCCTCCATACAAAATATTTTCTCTCTATAGGCTTTACTTTCTTTCTGCTATTCCCAACGACTCCAGTACAATTTCTTTTCTTGATACTGTCCCTTTCCAATATCTTTCTTCATCTGAAACCACTGTATATCTCAGGACCACATTGCCCACTTTATGCTTTCATTACATCACCATCCCTTTTATCTTCTTCCTTCTTCTCAGCTCTCAAGCTTGAACATTTTCTTTCTTTTATTCAACTATGTCCATCTTCTCAACCACTATTATTTATTTATTTTTAATATGTATATACCACCTAATAACTAAGTGGTTTACAATGTTATCCAAGTATATCAATGAGGCTGTCTCTTCTGCTCTGGATACCTTGCTCCTCCCATTCCCTGTTCTGTAAGGCGTACCAAACTCCAGTCTTGGTTGACCTCTAGAATCCATTACCTATGTTCTTGTGCCTGATCTGCTGAATGTCATTGGCTGAAATCTCATGCCCATGCTGACTTCATACATTTCAAATTCTTGGTGACCTCCTTCAAGTCTGCTGTTTCACTTGCCAAACAAGACTACTACATCCACTTGACAAACTCTCTTGATTTTAACCCTTAACATCTCTTTGCCACACTGAACTCTCTCCTTAAACTGCCTTCACCTCCAACTCTTCCTTCACTTTCTCCCCCAGACTATGGCTGAATATTTTCATGTTAAGGTTCACAAGATTAACCTTGAGCTCTCAACCAATTCACCTCCACCTCTCCTTCCCCCAGTCCATTCTGTCAACCCTGCTTCAACCCTTGCCTCCTTTTAGTTTTCTTAAATTACTGAAGATGAAACTGCACATTTTCTTTCTTTCTTTCTCCAAACTGGCTACCTATTCCTCTGATCCTATTCCCACCCATCTACACAGCATCATCTCTCCTACTGTCATCTCTTCTGTCATATCCTCAATCTTTCACTTTCCAGTTTCCACTGCAAATGTTCCTGATGCCTTCAAGCATGCTGTAGTTACACCACTCCTAAAAAAAAACTTCATTGGACCCAACCTGCCCTTCCAACTATCATGCCATCTCCCTCCTTCCTTTCCTATCCAAGATACTTGAATGTGATGTTCACTGCCGTTGTCTTGACTTTCTTTCATCTCAAGGTATTCTTGAACCACTTCAATCTGGCTTTCACCCTCTACATTCAACTGAAGCAGCCCTTGCTGGCTTTGACCTGTTCCTGGACAGATTCAATGATCTCTATTATATCCTCATCCTTCTCGATCTATCTGATGCGTTTGACACTGTTGATCATCACCTACTCCTTGATACACTGTCCTCACTTGGATTTCAGGGTTCTGTCCTTTCCTGATTTTCTTCTTATCTCTCCCATCACACTTTAAGTGTATGCTCTGATGGATCCTCCTCCACTTCTATCCCACTATCAGTTGGTGTACCTCAGGGTTCTGTCTTGGGACCTCTTCTTTTATCCATCTATACTTCTTTCCCCTGGTGCTCTGATCTTCTCCCATGGTTTTAAGTATCATTTTTTTTATGCTGATGACGTCTAGATCTTCATTTCCACACCAGAAATTTCAGCAGGAATCTAGGCCCAAGCCTCAGCTTGCCTGTCTGATGTGTCACTGATGTGTAACTGCTTAGATGTGTCACTGCCTTCTAATACTAAATGTGGCCAAGACTGAGCTAACATGCTACCCCTCCCCCTCCCCCCGAAGCTGAGATGCTGCCGCCCCTGGCGTTTTACCTCGTCATGGTGAAGTTCCAAACCCAGCGGTGATAGCGATTCCATACACTGCCCTGGCACTGCCAACACCTGCTTCTTCCCTTTACTGCGGCTGCCTGAGCCTCTGACGAAACAGGAAGTTACTTCAGAGAGGCGGCAGAAGTAAAGGGAAGAGGCAGGTGCTGGCAGTGGCAGGGCAGCATATGGGAATCACTGCCACTGATGGGTTTGGAACATCACCGTGATGAGGTAAAACACCGTGAAGCCACCCCCCGAGATATCGCTCCTGAAGAGTGCCGCCTGAGGCCCCCGCCTCAAGTTGCCTAATGGTCGGGCAACCCCTGCACAGCCACATTATCAAATCACATTTTTGTACAGGAAAGCACAGGTTTATCTATAGAGGACTAGATTCTGTAAATGACACCTACATTTGGGCACAGAATAAAATGTTGTGTCAAGGCTACTGCCAGGGTGGCTAGGATGAAGCATTTAGACCCTGAAATACAAGTACCAGAAGCCATTGCCAGGAGGGAGGCAGAGAGTAATCTGGAAACAGCATAGGGAGCCAGGGGGATAGCCGGGCTGAGCTATAATTTTGTCCCCCACTAGGGGGAGGCGAAGGGAAGAAGCTCAGTTCCCCTGGATACGCAATCAATATACCATGCGTCCCAGCTCGAATAGAGAGGGGCTCATGGAGAGGGAAGAAGATGATTGGATGGATTATATGGAAGGAGGGGTAGATCAGATGGGGGAGGAATCCCAGGAAGGGGGGAGAAGACTCTATGGAGTGGGAGAGTTCCAAGGCAGGGATGGCCAGCTCCTGGGGGTTTGGAAGGGTGTTGGAGGTGAGAGAAACCTGCTTTATTGAACGCCTGATGTATTTGGAAACCTGCTTTATTGAAAGCCTGATGTATTTGGAAACCTGCTTCATTTACCTGCTTTATTGGAAGCCTGGCTTATTTGGAAGCCTGCTTTATTCCCCTGCCTGCCTACTGACTTTACCTATGCTTGGATTACTCTCTTGACCTGCTGCCTGCCTACTGACTTTACCCGTGCCTGGATTACTCTCTTGCCTGTTGTTTGCCTATTGACATTGCCTGTACCTGGATTACTCCCCTGCCTGCTGCCTGCCTGTCTGATACGTTCACCACCCTGCTTCCAGCTCTGTCTCGTAAGTCCTGCAGGCCGCCTGCATCTAGGGGCTCAACCTCTGGGGAATAGTGGTTAGCACAGGTGAAACCCGGGGTTGTCCGGCCGCCAAGCAGAACCTGGTCCGAGTACCGGGCTCAGCAGCGCTCTACTTGGTAGAAGAACTCACAAGTCTAAAAAATAATGACATAAAATGAAGAAAGGAATGCCAATAAATGATAGGAAAGCAATCACTCATTCGAGGACAATCAAGGGCAATCAAACAAATAATAGACAAAAAGAACAAGAAGAGAAAACAGCTGCTTAAGTATTTTGTTAAATATAACAAAAAATGCAGCAACAGAAACAAGCAGAAACTAAAACTAAAACATAGCAAAGCTGTCAAAGTTACCAAACTGCAGACGGAACCTACTATGGTAAACCTAGATCCAGGTGAAAGAGGTAGGTGAAATATTATTACCGAGCACCTAGTTTAAGGTGGCAAAAATAGGCCTATTTTATAAGGCACCTACTTCTCTTTATAAAATACTTTTGTAAGTGTCCAAAAACGTACTCTGATTTAAGGCGTGATCTCTTACACGAGTGTAAATGCCCATGACTAGATGTGTGTAAATATATGTTCCGTCTATGCTTCACCAGACTCTACCCATGTATACTCTCACAGTAAAAGTACACGCCATACAAACAAGGTGTATACTTTAACGTTGGTTGTTATTATATAAAAGGAGCCCTATGTGTGTATAGCACTATGAAATTTTATACGGTGTACATATTGTACACCCAGAAATAGCTTTGTAAAAATACATCTAAAATGATTATTGCTTCAGTCGTGATTACAGGAAAAAAAAAAGAGAGAGAAACAGAAAATCAATAACAACAGTAAAATAGAATTATAAAGGAACAAAGTATACAAAGGACCACAGCAAAGGCAATTCCCAGATTCCAGTGCTTGTCCATAATGTCTCTGGTCAAACTAGTTTTCATACCTGGTGGTAGAGTACAACACATTTTTCTGCTAAAGTTGCTGATTCTCTTGTTTCTCCCAGGACTACAGAGAGATTTCCCTGCTTGTCAGTTTTGGGAAATGTTATCTCTTTCTGTCTCTCACTGTTACCGTTGTTGTCTCTCTTCTTGTAAAAGCCTCAAAGGAGAGGTGTGGTGATAAAGTTAGACTACTTTTTGTTGTTGAAAATCAACTACCAGGAAACATAGGCTTACCGACTAAGGACTGCATAAAAATGTCCTGTATGTTACTGAAGTATTACATTTTCAAATGCATTAGTTCTCCTTGAATGAATGTGTCTAATATTCCCATATTTTTTCAAGATTATTTAGGGAAATTATTACATTTTCTTAATTTTGCAAATATCTTGCTCTATATCTTCACTACTTCACTCACTAGTCTCTCTCTCTCTCTCTCTCAAATGTATTTACCGCCTCCTTTTGAGGAGGTGATAAGCACACCCACACTAATCACACAAGTGATAGTGCATAGTAAATACTGTACATTAAGGGGGTCTTTTTTTTTCCTACCTAGATGACTCGATGAGGTATCTTCAACATTTCTAGGCACCAAAAAAGCTAGGCATATTGAAACAGAATGCAATGATGATGCTATGGTAATGATGTAGAGTTGTGGGGAGTGGGTTTGGGGGGCTCAGCACCCAAGGTAAGGGAGCTATGTACCTGGAAGCTATTTATGTTTTTTTTTTTTTTAGAAGTGCCCCCTAGGGTGCCCAGTTCGTGTCCCAGCATGTCAGGGGGACCAGTGCACTACAAATGCTGGCTCCACCCATGACCAAATGCCTTGGATTTCGCCGGGTTTGAGATCGCCGGCATTTTTTTCCATTATCGCTGAAAAACAAAACCAGTGATCTCAAACCCGGCGAACTCTGGCACTTGGCCGGGCCAAACCGTATTATCAAAAGAAAAGGTGGCCGGCCATCTTTTTCAATAATACGGTTACGGCCAGCTGTTGTGCTGCCGCCAAAATAGATCGCCGGCGATCTATTTCGCTGGTGCCGTTCCATTATGCCCCTCAAAGTCACTCAACCCCCCTGTTACTCATAACTACAGGCTTCTTATCCTTGGGATCGGTAGCATGTAATCTTGCTACTCTTTGGGTTTCCGCCAGGTATGTGAGACATTGATCTGACCCAGTATGGCTATTTTTATATTATGATTTTCCATAACAGATAAACACTATTAGAATAATCCCAATCATAACATCAGGCTTGCCAGTTATAACCAAAAAAGGTTCAAATGAACAGAATTCAGATAATGTCATCTAGCAGCTGTCATCACAGCAGCATCCTTGCTCCCACCACTTTATGCACGAACAGGCATGTCCTGTTTTTCATGAGAATAGGAAGTACCTGTTCTCACTTTTTAAACCCTCTTGCAGAGCTAGTGAAATAGCACAGAGCCTCAAGAACATAGATGCAAGTTCATGCTGCTTTTTGCCAACTGAGATGCTGGAGCTTAGAGAAATAAAGACTGATGCTAGGGCTTGGAAAGGGGGAAGGGCTGGCGCTGGAAGAATGGGGGCTGATGCTATTTCTGGGGCTGGAATCCAGAAGAATTAATTCAAAAAATTCCTTTAGATGCATGGCAAGATGAAAAATCATTTAGAAAAGAGGTGAAAAAATAGGTGAATGCTAGCATGAGCTCCTGACATATAACAGAAATATATGACCCAGCGTTCTGATTCTCCTCTTACTTTTCTCTCTACTTTTCACTTTGAGAGGCCAGTTGTATTAAGCATCTTTTTTCCAGGGACACAAAGTGGGAGAACCCCTTCAAACATCTGACACACTTCTGCATCAAATCCCTTGCATAATGAATAGAGTCAAGCAAAGTTATTCAAATACCCAATTGGCCATGTTCCTGCAGTACAATTTCCTAACCCCCAGATAAAGATCCATGCCTCTCTTTACCCTTTAAACAAAGAGGTATTGTAATAGCATGTAGTGAGATGCATGGCATGAATACCAAAATACATATGAGCACTACTAAAATATTTAAATACAGAAGGAGTAGTCTCTAATAGCATCAGGAAACTGAAATTTAAAAATTTTTCTCACACACTTATTTGATGAGAACTAGGCTGCTGACAGGTGAAGCAGAACGTCATTTTTCAAGTTAAATGCCAAATGGTTATATAGAATAATATTCAGTCAAAATTAACCACCTCACTGCTGCATTGACACACAAGATATTTAATGGAACTGTGTGTCAAATCAACTTAATACCAACCTTAGGGATCCCCAGGACACTAGAAGAACATTTCATTAAAAAAAAAATAATAATAATAGGTTGCTTCTATTTTAGAAAGATAGCAAGTAGAATCCTGTAAATAATTCTTGTTATCCCCCCCAAAATAGACTTCCTGATTATTTTTCTCATGCAGTTTTCACAATATGATGCCATTATGAATTTATTTTCATGTATTTATTTGTTACATTTGTATCCAACATTTTCCCACCTATTTGCAGGCTCAATGTGGCTTACGTAGTACTGTAAAGGCGTTTGCCAGTTCTGGTATGAACAAGTACTGTAATGTTGTGGTAGAATAAGGTTTGTGTGTACAGACACATTAGGGAATCGTAGAGAGGAAGAGTTAGTATATGTCCATTATGAGCTTTGGTTTCGTTGTGTTGCAGGGTGCAGGCATTTAAGTTGGGTCAGTAGGGTATGCCTTTTTGAACAGGTTAGTTTTTAATGATTTCTGGAAGTTTAGGTGATCATAAGTTGTTTTCACAGCTTTTGGTAATGTGTTCCATAGTTGTGTGCTTATGTAGGAAAAGCTGGATGCCCTTTTACCGCATGGGTAGCGTGTAGAAAACAGCACTACCAATGGGCATGCCCAGGCACCCTGCGACAGTTCTGAATTTGTCATGTGTCTTTTCCCATGCTAGAAAATCATTTTTATTTTCTAGCGCGGGGGGGGGGGGGGGGGGGGAGGGAGTAGACATTTCTGGCAGTAATCAGGCAACATGGGCACATTGCCTTGTGCTGCCCAATTATCACGTGATCTCTTACCACCTTCTAAATAGGAGGCGGTAAGGGCTAAGGCTGTAATGGCCATGTGGTAATATGGAAATTAGCACATGATCATTAATAGCAGAAATAGAGCGCAAGGGAAACCAACACACACTAACTACCGCCAGCCACTTTTTAGTGTGGCTTAGTAAAAGGATCCCATAGTCTGTTACATTTTTTTCCTGAAATGACTGTAGTAGTTTGCAAAGGGAACATAGGTTGGGATGAGTTGAGCCTACCAGTTCCAGGAACAATGTCAGCCTTTCCATTGCAGTTACTGTACATAATCCGGGATCGATTTGCCTCTTGTTTTGAGCCACTTGGCAAATAGCATCAGATATTTGTGGCTGAATTTCAACTGTTTTAGAGAGGTTTAATCAAGTGAGATTCAGGACAGGCAAATATATGTTTGTAACATAAGGCATCCAGGAAGAAATACCATCATAAATCTACTATAGTGGTCTCCACTCCAACTTTAAGGGTTAGTCACCAACATACTTACATGGGTGGTGTTTTACTAAAGATTAGCTCAAGTTATCTGCAGCAGGGCCCATAGGAATAAAATGGACCCTGCTGCAGATAACTCGAACTAATCTTTAGTAGAAGACACCCATGGTATTTATTAACATCCCAGATGCTTTTTTCCCTGAATATACTGACTGACTCGGGGCAGGAGTAACTTCAATGGTTTTTTTTTTTCCATTTACATAAACTTTTACATCTGTATTATATTAGTAACAATACAAGAAAATACTATAAGAACAATTCAATACACTATAATCCAAAATTATGAGTGCAAAGTCCACATCAAGAGGATGCAGCTTGTAATCCACTATAATCATACCAAAAGTAGAAAACAAGGCTTAAGCAAGGCTTTAAGCTTATTTAGAGACCACTGTTACTATCCCACTCCTTCAAAACATTAATTCAACTGATGCTTTACCCTGCACAAAAGTTTCCAATTGTAGAGCATCCACAAATATATACTGGTTATTCTCATACGTGACCAGACACAAGGGAATGTAAGAAAAAAGAATAACTCCAATAGCCAAAACTCTAGGCTTTAGCTGCAAAAAAAAAAAAAGCCTTTCTCCTAAGCTGGGTTGCTCTGGTCACATCAGAAAGCATCATGATAGTTTGCCCTCAAAAAAGGTACTTGTTTTTTAGGAAAATAAGCATTTAATATCTAAGGGCCTTCTTTCATAGTCTCAATTCTATTTGAAGGAGTAACTTTTAGGGCCTCTCTTTGTAGTCTCAATTCTATGTGAAGGAGTAACTTTTAGGGCCTCCCTTTATACTCTTAATTCTATCCGAAGGAGTTAATTCTAGGGCTTCCTGTTATAGTCTCAATTCTATCTGAAGGAGTAATTTCTAGGACCTCCCTTTGTAGTTTCAATTCAATCTGAAGGAGTAACTTTTAAAGCCTCTCTTTATAGTCTCAATTCTATCTGAAGAAGTAGCTTTTAGGACCTCCCTTTATAGTATTAATGCTAACTGAAGGAGTAAATTCTAGGGCCTCAGTTTGTAGTCTCAATTCTGTCTGAAGGAGTAAGTTTTAGGGCCTGCTTTTATAGTCTCAATTCTCTCTGAAGGAGTAGCTTCTAGGACCTCCCTTTGTAGTTCTCAATTCTGTCTGAAGACGTAACTTCTAGGACCTCCCTGTGTAGTCTCAATTCTATATGAAGGAGTAACTTCTAGGGCCTCCATATATAGTTTCAATTCTATCTGAATGAGTAATTTCTAGGGCTACCCTTTATAGTTTCAATTCTTTCTGAAGGATTAACTTTTAGGGCCTCCTTTTTAGTCTCCAGTATATCTGAACACAGGCTTTTAAAAAGTTCTCTTCCAGAGTTTCACCTACTACATAAGTGGCATAACATTATCACGAGTAACACATTCATACTTTATTTGAATCAACGTTAGAATGCCTTGAGCCTCTTTTTTTAACCCCCCCCCCCCCCCCCCCCATCATTCCAATAAAACATCTAGGGGGAAGTTCCTGTAAATGGTGCTAAAATTTAGAAGCCAAAAAAATTGGATGCTAAGCTAGTATTATATAATGAGAGTTGCTATCGAATCTGTTCTGGAATAGTAGTTTAAGTCCGCAGTTATGCATCAAAGTTTAGACATGACTACTTACCTCATGTCTATGGTTGGTGTAAATGCTGCCTCCTAAAAGCAGGAGCTAGGCATGTAAAGGTAGCTATGCTATAAAATGCATGCACAAATAGTTGGAATGGCCCTGACACACCCTTGCTGCTCCCATGTTAATGCCCTCTTTGCAGTTGTACATAAGTATTGCCATACTGGGAAAGACCAAAGATCCATCAAGCCCAGCATCCTTTTTCCAACAGTGGCCAATCCAGGTCACAAATACCTGGCAAGGTCCCAAAAAAGTACAAAACATTCTATACTGCTTATCCCAGAAATAGTGGATTTTCCCCAAGTCCATTTAATAATGGTCTATGGACTTTTTCCTTAGGAAGCCATTGAAACCTTTTTTAAACTCTGCTAAGCTAACTACCTTTACCATATTCTCTGGCAATGAATTCCAGAGTTTAATTACATGTTGAGTGAAGAAAAATTTTCTCCAATTCGTTTTAAATTTACTACATTGTAGCTTCATCGCATGCCCCCTAGTCCTAGTATTTTTGGAAAGCGTAAACAGACGCTTCACACCTACCCGTTCCACTCTACTGCGCTATAGAACTTAGGTGCTCAGTATAAGAATAAGGGCATGTCAGTTACCTCTGCCAATTAGTGCTTGTTAACATCAATTATAGGTACTTATCTCCAATTAAGTGCCAATTAACTAATTATGTTGCATGTGTAACTGACCCTATTCTATAACTGGGCATTCAATTGTGTACCTAACTGTAGGTGCCATTTACAGAATTTGGGGGCTAATATATTCCCTCCAGCACATATTGGGGAAAATCCTGAAGATCAACTGGCATTAAATCAGGGTAAAATCTTGCCGCTTTGAGTTCAACATGAACTTGATAGAAAATATTTGCCGGTAATAAACAGCATATTGAGTTAGGGCTTGATTTATTACGTGAATGCCATTCTCACAATACTAAACAGGGGGCACCATAATGAGGCACAGCTAACACTCCTTCTGATGGATTTGAGATAAGGGGGAGGGAAGGAAGGAGTGAAGAAAGGACGAGACTTAGAGTGGTATGGCAATCCAGGGAGAATAAAGTTTGATAGAAGGGAAAAGGTGAGGAAAAGAAGGATTTTCATGATCAAGCTGATTGGAGCAAAGGCAGGGTGTTGCTCCAATCAGCTTTGAGCAGAATTTTGAGGAGCTGGAGATATATTGGTGGGAGGGAAACTTTGCTGAGGGAGTTGGAGTGTTGGGGGGGCATCAAGCCTCCCACCCATCCATGGGTCTTTAGGTAAAAGGAAAGGTAATAGGGGAGGGGAAGGGCATTTTCCACCCCTTTTTTGTTCTTTTGGGGAGGGTGGTTAGGTTTTATCGTAATAGGTTTTGAAAGATAATTGATGAGTTAAGTTATAAGTGGAGAAGAGGAAATGGGAATGGGGTATTGAGGGGTTGGTTCATGTATAGCACCATCATGAACCTTGGGGGAAGGGGGTCAAATGAAGGATCTTGCGTTACTGCAGATTCTGTCATTGAGGGGATTAAATGTCTTGTTAAATATTGTTAGCTCATTACCAACTAACTACAAGTGAAAATGATGAATTGTTTGTTACTGTTCAAAAATTGTTGAATTTGCAACGTTGATGGTATCTTGTTAATCAATAAAACTGCGGCCAGTTTTGCCAATTATTGGTCTGGCTGGCTTATTTTTGGTTTGATAAGGAGAGAGGAGTGGATTTGCAAGTGCCTTGATTAAAACTTGACTCTAATTCTGAGTCTATGTAGAAACTGAGCTTAGTTAATCAAGCCCTTCATGAGCTAATGGATCAGTTGATTTCACACTGTGACCTTATTTATTAAAATGTGCTATGGTTTTGCAGTTATCACACAGCAATACCAAAAATAAATCCATAGTAATTGCAAAATTTTGGTTTTGTACAGCAGATTAATATGTTTTCTAAGGAGATAATTACTAAGTTGGTGTGGTGAGAACCAAGGCTTAGCTCACAAACAGAGAATGAATGTCAGAGGCTAAGAGAAACCCCCATATTTCAAGGAAACATGAGCATAGGAATCAGCTGTACATTATATATAGAGAGAGGCTAGACAGGGCTATAAGCCAATGTGACTGTTAAGCAGCACTACAACTCTCATGAACAACCGGAATAGGAGCAGTGCAAAACAGACAGGAGTTGGTACAAATTAGTCCTTGGTGACTCAGTTACTGGCAATGTTTCCTAGGTAAATGACAAGTTTCTCTCTAGAAGCAGGAGGATCTGAGTTTGTGGCTGAAAAATGAGAGTCATTTCTGCTAACTCAGTGGCCAGTGCATAACACCCTTTAAATGTTGGCCCATCTGCTTTCAAGAATACAGTCACAAGGTGTGAAATGTATTCTTAAAACTTGAAGACATTTTGGATCGACAAGCATAAAAAGATAACAAATGTTTATCTGTAGGTGGCTGGGAAGCTCACAGAACTGCCAGAGGCCTACAGACTCATTCCCAGCTCTAGGTCATTAATGGAAACTGTTTAGTGTTGAATGTAAAATTAGTTATGACCTCCATCCCAATTCTTCCCCATTGGGAAGAGCAAGCTATCTCATCTCATTAAAGCCACCCTTACTATGATTTGCTCAGTCCCAGTTGAGAAGTTACACAGGCATTGGGACTATAGGGTGCAAAAAAAGGGCCTGTGGTAGTGTAGATGCGTGTTTTGGGCGTGCACAGAATTATGTTTCAGTGCACCTGCAAAAAAATGCCTTTTTTGCCGAAAATGGACGTGCTGTAGAATCAAAATTGCCGCACGTCCATTTTGGGTCTGAGACCTTACCGCCAGCGGTAAAGAATTTGGGCAGTAATGACCTACATGCATTAGATGCCACTTGGCGTACGTCCGCTACATGTGCCAGAAAATAAAAAAATATTTTTCAGACGCGCATAGCGGACATGCGCCAAAATTGAAATTACCGGAAGGGCCACACGGTAACCCAGCAGTAACTCCAATTTGGTACATGTTGTGCGCGCATAGGCACCTACGGGGCTTAGTAAAAGGGGCCCTATACTACCCTTTCAGCATTAACCATGGAACTGTCCATAGAAAGACTGAGACACACTGTCGGGGGGGGGGGGGGGGGGGCACAGCCATTGCAACCTGCTGTACCTGTTGAGTGGATGAATGGAAGACTTGAGTTCCTTGTCCTGTCTAGCATCTGACACAAGTAATAAAATCCTTAGGAAACTGAAAAAAAAAATCAGAACTAAGCAATTCAACATATTTTTTTTTTGTGCTCATCTCTTTCAAAAATGACTGAACCGATTTTTCTGAGATATGGGCAGACTGCCTGGGAGTGGAACTCAGACTATGCGCAGCATTCCTATGGACTATCTCCAGAATTTATTGCACATGGAAAGAACTGAAACAGCCATATAGATCTGTATATTGTTTTACTGGAAAGGATACATTATGTTAGCAGCAGTTGTAAGATAAAGAAAATGGCAAGTCATTCTTCACGGTACTATATGAAAATTGTCAAGTTGTTTGGAATACCCTAATCATCCATGAGCTAGCAGAAAATAAAGTATATTTACATGGGAATTTTTCACTTTCTCTGGACAGCAGAGCAGTTTTGTTGCTGTTGTAATATGCTGCAAAATATTGTTTCCTTTATCTTGTCAAAGAATGTAGCAATAAAAGAATTGTGAATGTAGCATGTTTATCAGTAAGACTGAACACATTGGTTATCAGTGGAGATGGAGGACTTTTTTTTTTTTTTTTTTTTAGTGCTGAAACTGAAATGTCTGCTTGTTATTGTTTGATCAAAATACCGGGAACTATAAATCAATAAATGTGCCCAGATCTTATTACGCAGGTGCTTTATTCTTCATTTATTTTATATGACTGGTAACATATGGAGGGCAGTAGATTATGTACAGGAAGAAAATACGACAATGGCAGATACAGATTATAATACTGCAGAGGGGAAAATCTTTCCACTTAATTTTAATTTTTGGACTAGATGTCCAAGTGGTGATGCAGTAAATTAATTTTTGTTACAAGCTTACCTTACTTTGGTAGACGGTACTTTGTATGTGTTTTGAAACATTTTTTATTTGTTCATTTTTGGGGGGGCAGAATGAATTCCTAACTCACTTTTGGCTCAGTTTTGGGAATGTGAGTATTTAAAATGAAAATCAAAAAATGCAAAGCCAAAGGAAACAAACATAACATTTACTGTACCCTCCTTAATCTAATTTTATACTCCAGTGTAACACTGTGAAGCCCTTTGTCTAAGTGTAACAAGTTTTTGCATTTCTTGCACTATAACAGCAAGCATTAAAGTGCGGTAAGTGCAAAGGTTGTGTAATAATAGTCGGGGGCATGTCCAGCATGTCCTTCATAGTGACCGCACTGAAAAATTCTTTACTGTAAGTTAAGATTCTTTGCAATTAACGTAGCTGCATTTAAGAGGTGATTCTATACGGAGATTCCCATGCTGAAATCTTCTGTGATGGCCAAAAAAAGCAAGCAGAATATTAGGAATGATTAGGAAAGGGATGGAAAACAAGACAAAGAATATTATAATGCCTGTGCATCACTCCACGGTTCAACTTCAACTTGAGTATTACATGCAATTCTGGTTGCCGTAGCTCAAAAAAGATATTGCAGACTTAGAAAAGGTTGAAAGAAGAGTGAAAAAAATGGTAAAAGGGATGGACTTCCTTTCATTTGAGAAAAGGCTAAAGAGGTTAGGGCTTTTCAGCTTGGAAAAGAGATGGCTGAGTGGGGATAAGATTGAGGTCTACAAAATCCTGAGTGGTGTAGAACGGGTACATTTTTACTCTTTCAAAAAGTACAAAAACTAGGAGACACTAATGAAGTTACATGGTAATACTTCTAACATGAATAGGAGGAAATATTTTTTCACTGAATAGAAACATAGAAACATGATAGTAAATAAAGGCTAAATGGTCCATCCAGTCTGCCCTTCTCCAGTAACCACTAATTCCTTCTTTTCCTAAGGGATCCCATATGCCTGTCCCATGTTTTCTTACATTCTGACATAGTATTCGTCTCCATGACCTCCACCTGGAGGCCATTCCATGCATCCACCACCTTTTTCATGAAAGAGTATTATCTAAGATTCCTCCTAAGCGTATTCCCTCTTAACTTCATCCTATGCCCTCTCATTTAAGAGTTTTCCTTCATTTGAGAAAGGCTCACCTCCCGTACATATACGTCACTGAGGTATTTAAATGTTTCTATCATATCCCCTCTCGCCTGCCTCTCTTCTAGTGTATACATGTTGAGGTTCATGATCCTGTCCTTATATGTTTTATGACAGAAATCGCTTACCAATTTTGTAGCCGCCCTCTGGACAGATTCCATCTTGTTTATATCTTTCTGTAGAGCCTCATCAGAGAATTATACAAGGGTATTGTTACCTCATTTTTTCCTGCTGGTCATCCCCCCTTATGCACCCAAACATCCATCAGGCTTTGACCACTACCTTTTCTACTTGTTTGGCCACCTTAAGGTCATTAGGCACAATCATACCCAAATCCTGCTCTTTATTCATACACTGAAGCATTTCACCCCTTGCATTTCTTAGTATTAAACCTTAGTTGCCAATTAATAGACCATTCTTCAAGCTTTGCTAGATCCTTCCTCATGTCATCCACACCATCTGGGGTATCCACCCTATTACAGAGTTTGGTATCATCTGCAAATAGATAAACCTTACCAGACAGTCCTTGTGCAATATCACTTACAAAGACGTTAAAAAGAGCTGGCCCCAGGACTGATCCCTGTGGTACACCACTGATAACATCCCTTTCCTCAGAGCAAGCTCTATTTACCCCTACCCTCTGTCTCCTCCCATTTAACCAGTTTTTAACTCAGTTAAGCTTTGGAACTTGTTGTCAGAGGAAGTGGTAACAGCAGCTAACTTACAAAACGTTTGGACAATTTCCTGGAGAAAAGTCCATAGACTGCTATTGAGATGGTCATGGGGAAGCCGCTGCTTGCCCTTGGATTGGTAGCATGGATTCTTGCTACTATTTGGGATTCTGTCAGATACTTGCAACATGGATTAGCCACTGTTGGAAGTAGGATACTAGGCTAGATGGACCATTGGTCTGACCCAGTATGGGTAGTCTTATGTTTCTTACATAAATTTAAGTGGCAAATACAGTATAAATGTAAATGTTAGTACTCTAGTCACTTACGCATTTATATGAATACATATACATGTAAATAACAATAATCTAGCTATTCTGTAAGGATGTACATATCTTTGACAGTGTGTCCTTTGCTGTGGGTGCAACCTCTGTATAGCAAGAATTGTTATAAGAGGGGAGAAACCTCATCTGCCTTAATGCATTTTTCATTTCTAGCATGTGAAATTCTAGTAAATTATTGATCTATGTCTGCCTGAAGGGGGCCCTGTGTCATTTTACCTTGCTACAGTGCTGGGTACATTGAATGGACATATTTTATTTTAGCAGCAAAATAAATTAAAAATAAAGCTTATTAAAATCACAATTAAATATGTAGAAACAGAAGCACAAGAAATAACTCCAGATCGGTCGTATTTTTACCTATTCCAATATGAGATGTATTTCATTAGATCTTATCATCTTTATTGCTAAGTAAAGAACAGACCAGTCTAAACCCTGCACTTGGAAATTGTACAAGCCTGCTCATTTTCAGCTAGGTGCCTCAGCCTGGTGCCTGGCTTATGCTTAAACGAAAAGAGCAGGTCAGGAATAACACAAAGTAATTTAGAGGCCTTACACTGGCAATATGAGGGATTGCCCACAGCTACACCTAGCAATCACCCAGTTCATATTTTAGGTCCTGACATGAGAGTTCATAGTGTTTTACAATACCACGTTCCATGTCAGTGACTGACTGTGGAGTTGAATATCAGTCCTATTTAAATCTGGAAGAAAATAGCTGCAGGTGACATAACCTTTCATGTAGTTCCACGGTGTACATATATAAATAATTGAGGCTCTTGACCCTGTCTATGCGCATACAACTGTAAGTACAAACTTGACATTTTGATACTGCTTGTAGCCTTTCCTGTTGTTATTTTCTGTTTCAATAATCCATTGTAGGTAGAAAAATGAAAGAAGGAAGCATGAATGATTAATGCTGTCAAGCTAAAATAATGTATTTAGAAAAATCTATAAATCTGTTATTTGTGGCATTTTAAAAGTAAACTCGACACACTTTGGTTCCCCTCAGCCTATTTGGCAGCCAACAAATGTAGACATTTTGCAGCAGTGATTGCCTTGTAACTCTTTCACTACTGGCACTGGAGGGGGTAAATGTCACACTTAAAGACAGAAAGTTGACCATGAGATTAGGGCAGTACTTTTCAAGCCCTTTCTAAGGGCTCTGCTCATTCCCACCTTGATAGTCTGGTTTTAAGTCCACCTGATATTTAAAACCACTTAATTCTGCAGTATTCAGCGGGAGATAACTGGTTATCTCCTGCTGAATATTTCTGGATAGTACTTAGAGGAGAACTGGTTATAGCTCGCAATATAATCTGCTATCTGCTAATATTCAATGCATCGCCGGCTAAGATTGACGGCCAAATTAGGCCACCAAAATAGCAGGTAGCCAGCGCTGAATATCAGTTGGCCAGTTGTGTTTAAACTGGCCAAAAATAGATCAGATATTCAATGCCAGTCACTGTAAATGGCCCAAAATTTAATATCCAGGCTCAGCGCCAACCAAGGGAGGCAGCGCCGACCAAGGGAGGGCCCATGATTGGAATATTGGGCTCTGTGTATCCATGATCTATGCATGTGCCCCCCCCCCCCATGGGAATGCCTACTTTGTAGCTATGTGCAAGAACACTATCCAGCTTATTTTTGAAAGAGATTGCCGGCTAATTTCCGACACAAATCGGGATATGGCCGGCCATCTCCTGAAGCCGGCGAAATCGGTATAATGGAAAACTGATTTTGGCCGGCTCCAACTGCTTTCTGTTGCAGAGCCGGCTAAAGTTAAAGGGGGCGTTCCGGAAGGGTATGGAAGGCGGGACTGGGGCGTGGTTATGAGATGGCCGGCTTCGGCCGATAATGGTAAAAGATGGCTGGCTCTGATGAGCATTTCGCCGGCTTCACTTGGTCCAGTTATTTTTATGACCAAGCCTCAAAAAAGTGCCCCAATTGGCCAGATGACCACCGGAGGGAATCGGGGATCACCTCCTTTTACTCACCCAGTGGTCACCAACCTCCTCCCACCCTAAAAAAAATAAAAAAAACAATTTTTTGCCAGCCTCTATGCCAGCCTGAAATGTCATACCCAGCTCCCTGACAGCAGTATGCAGGTCCCTGGAGCAGATTTTTGTGGGTGCAGTGCACTTCAGGTAGGTGGACCCAGGCCCATCCCCCCTACCTGTTACACTTGTGGTGGTAAATGTTAAGCCCTCCAAACCCCCCAAAACCCACTGTACCCACATGTAGGTGCCCCCCTTCATCCTTAAGGGCTATGGTAGTGGTGTACAGTTGTGGGGAATGGGTTTTGGGGGGGATTTGGGGGCTCAGCACCCAAGGTAAGGGAGCTAGGCACCTGGGAGCTATTTTTGAAGTCCACTGCAGTGCCCCCTAGGGTGCCCTGGTTGGTGACCTGGCATGTGAGGGGGACCAGTGCACTACAAATGCTGACTCCTCCCATGACCAAATGTCTTGGATTTGGCCTGGTTTGAGATGGCTGCCCTTAGTTTCCATTATCAGCGAAAACCGATGACGGCCATCTCAAACCCGGCCATCTCTGACATTTGGCCGGCCCGAACCGTATTATCGAAACGAAAGATGGCCAGCCGTCTTTTTTGATAACACGGTTCGGGACTGCTCTTTGTTCGATTATGCCCCTCCACATGTAACCAAATACAGAATAGTACCTAAGGTGTCCTTTTACTAAGGCACACTGAAAAGTGGCCTGCGCTGGTGTAGATATGTGTATTGGATGCGTGCAGGTCCATTTTTCAGTGCACCTGCAAAAAAGGCCTTTTTGGGGGCCAAAAATGGACATGGGGCAAAATGAAAATGGTTGTGCGTCCAGTTTGGGCCTGAGACCTTACCGCCACCCATTGAATTAGCAGTAAGGTCTCACACGGTAACTGGATGGTAATCGTCAGTGCGTGTACAATGCCAATTACCGACCAGTTAGTGCCACACACCGGAAAATAAAATATATTTTCTGGCGCGTAGTGGACAGCATAAAAAATGAAATTACCATCCGGGTCATGTGGTAGCCAGATGGTAGTTCCCAATTGGCATGTGTTGGGAGCACGTAGGCGCCTATGTGGCTTAGTAAAAGGACCCCTAAGTGTACTTACTTGTGTAACTGATATTTTATCCCGTTTTAGTGCTCAACTACTGTTATCTTCCATTTTCGCATCTAAAGTTAAGCCTAACTTATGGCACACTACATAGGATTATCCCCTACCTTCGGGGGCAATTCTATAAATGGGTGCCTCCTTTAAGGTATTCCCATGTCATGTGGTGAGAGCCCATTCTATAATGTCACCTGGAGGGCACCCAGACTCTTTTATAGAATAGGGATGGGCATTCATTTGCAATGATATGGGATATGTCAACAACATATCCCACGTTGTTGTATGTCATTATCAAATGAAAATGTGTAGAAAAACCACAAACATGAATGTTTTGTTGTTTACCGATAACAGTGCACACTTGTTCAAGAGAGTGTGCACTGTTTGCAAAGAGGGCATCTATTGGGCATGCACAAACTATCGCACATGCACAAACCACTGTGCATGCATACGTAGTGTGCAGTCTTTCAGAAAAAGTACATCCTGTTTGCACATAGACCCTGTGCAAATTTAGGTGCTAACCCAATTGGTGTGTGTAATTTAATTGATTAACGAGCCAATTAGCATGTTAATTGGGTGCTAATAATTGATTATCAGCTCTAATTGACCTTAATTGAAATCTACACATGTATTTTTAGTCGCATAGATCCATACATAAATTTTGCATGTGGCTCTGAACAGGGGGAACAGCCATGGTAGGGTCATGGGCAGATCAGGTGTGTTTCTAGAATTTACGTGCACTGTTATAGAATAAGGGGTGTCTGCACCTAATATGGATATAAGGATTTATACCAGGGTTTACTTGGTGTAAATCCTCACATCTAAATTTAGGCGCTAAAGCCCGGATTCTATATAGCGCAACCTAAGTTGGGCATGTAAATATAGTCATATTCTGGATTTTGCGTGCACAACTTAATTACTTAACAAGCCAATCAGTACTGATAATTGCACGTAAGTAATTATTGATGCTAATTGGCATTAGAATTTACATGCAGAACTGTCTAAACAGATTCTGTAACCTGATGCATGCAAATTCTAAGTCACATGGAGGGGCATTTTCGAAAGAAATGTCTAAGTTGGAATTTGGACGTCTTTGTTTTCTAAAATACCATGGTGTCCTTGGATTTTCGGCCATTTTCGAGCACAAAGATGTCCAAATGCAAGACACCCAAAACAGGAGGAGTGGTTTAATGGTTAGTGCAGCAGGCTTGTGATCCTGGCAACATAGGTTCAATTTCCACTGCTGCTTCTTGTGACTTTGGGCAAGTCAAATGCACAAGGGGCATTTTTGGATATGACATCTAAGTCTGAATTTGGATGTGTTTTTGTAAAATGTCCAAAATCAGAACAGGAAAGGACATTTTGTACAAAATGAAAGTCTATCTTTTCCTTTTGAAAGTGCTGTTTGAAAAAATGTTTTGTGATTTGGGGGAGGAAGGGGCGGTGATCTCGAGTGCCTCCAGAGGTCATCTGGTCATTTGGGGCACCTTTTGTGTGGAGTAGCCTAGTGGTTAGTACAGCAGACTTTGATACTGGGGAAGTGGGTTCAATTCCCACTGCAGCTATTTTTTTCAAAAACAGGTCTAGCTCAAAACATCCAAGTTTTAGTCTTGGATATCTTTGTTTTGTTCCATTATTGCTGAAAGACGTCCATGTCTTAGGAACGCCCAAGTCCCGCCTTAAACATGCCCCTACCATGCCCCCTTGAGTTTTAGATGTCCTTCCGACAGCCTTCAGAGAAAGATGTCCAAAAAGAGGTTTTAATAATACTGATTTGGACATTTCTGTGAGATAAATGTCCAAATGCTGACTTATGTCACTTTTTGGACATCTATCTCTTTTGAAAATGAGCCTGATAGTTGAAAATGGGTTGTGGCCATGGGTGTGGAATGGCCGAGTAATGGGTGTTTCTAAAATCTATGCTTGTTGTTATAGAATACACCTGGTCTTCTCGTAATTTTGGCATTGGCATTTACACCAAGTTTTACACTCGCTCTAAATTTAGTCACATGCATGGATATTCTATAAAGCATATTCTAAATTTAGACATAATTTAATGAATATGCTTAGGCGTATTTCATTTTGGTGCTAATAGTTTAGCTGTGATATGTATAATCTAGTCCTAAGCATATTCTATAAATGGCACCTAACTTTCAGCAGTAAGTTCAAAAGTGAGGTGAATCCAGAGAGGATATCAAAAAGTCTTTATTATAAGCAAGCGGAAAAACGACCCAACATGGCCGTGTTTTGGCACAAAAGGCCTACCTTTATAAATTAAGAAGCCAGGCAAACCTGGGAATTAACAGAATCACCAAACTGGCATTTAACAATCTTTACATTTCTGAAAGAAACATGTCTTCAATTGTTTTTGAAATGTTCTGTATCCAGGTGAAGAATTCCATCTTCTGACATATGAAAACAACTTAGATAAACTTGACATACATACTGCATTTTTTACTGAAGGAAACAGCAAAATCAAATAATGTCTAGACTCGGTATCACAATTTCTAGGAGTGATATTACAATGGTCAGACATAGATTCTGGGGCTAAGCTGTGAAGGTTAAGAAAAGTAAGAGAACATAGTTTAAAAATGGAACAAGCTTCTAGGAAGCCAGTGAGTTTTCAAGTACAGAGATGTTGCTCTTTCAAATTTTGAAACTCCACAGATCAAACATGCCACCATATTTTGCAAAGTCTGGGGCCTTCTCCTGAGCAGTTCTTGACAACCCAAATAAATAACATTTCAATAAACAAAGTGAGCACGGATTAATAACGTTTGTACAATAAGCCAAAATGTGTCCACTTCAAAAATATGATCTAATTCTCCTAAGCTTCCGCAAGAGTTTAAATACTTTAGTGGTAACTGCATGTATTTGGGCTTCAAAAGTCAGGAAGCTATAAAACATCAAGTCTAATATCTTAAATTGTGACTCTAATGCATAGGCCGTCTCATCAATTTCTAGCTTCTATTCTAAAAATGGATGGAAAAGACTACTCAGTACCAAAAATTTGGTCTTTTCTCTATTGAGTTCTATCTTAAATGTTGTAGCTCAAGTACCTAAGGGGTCCTTTTACTAAGCCGAGTAGGCATCTATGCGTGCCCAACGCATGCCAAAATGGAATTATCACCCGACTACCGCGTGGCTCCTGCGGTAATTTCATTTTTGGCACGCATCTGATATGCCCATCTGAAAAATATTTTTTATTTTTAGACGCTTGTAACAGACGCACGCCGTGGCATTTGCCACACGCAGGTCATTACCGCCCGGATTCTTTACCACTAAGTCAATGGCTGGTGGTAAGGTTTCAGACCCAAAATGGATGTGCAGTAATTTTCATTTTGCCGCACGTCCATTTTCGGCAGAAAAATAAAACAGGCCTTTTTCACATGTGAGCTAAAAAATGGATTGGTGTGCACCCAAAACCCGCGCCTACACTACTGCAAGCCATTTTTCAGCGCACCTTTGTAAAAGGACCACTAAATTATTAAGACGTTGTATCATAACAGATTGAGATGTTAAAACTTCTGTCAGCTTCTCTTTATGCTTAACAAGAATAAGGGATTAAGCAAACAGCAACAATACCTGATAAAGATGCCAATCCTTAAGTCACAGCTGTTAAGAAGTTGGAGCAATTCTTCAGTGGCTCTGAGGGGGCTCAGAAGGGGATGAGAGTGATTCTTTAGCCACACCCTTTCAGACATGCACCCATGGGAATCTAGTTTCCCTTTCTGATAACATTTTCAGAGGTGAGGGAGGAGAGCAGCAATCACTGGGGGATTAAGGAGGGATCATGCCTTAATCTTACCAGTGGTTAGCTATTAAATTAGGGCACTTTTTTATACCCTGGATATGATTGAAAGAGGTCTAACTTAGGACACTCTTCTTTTTTTGACTTGGACATTTTTTCCTGTGCAATTATAACCGTTGGACATCCTAAGGGGCCCTTTTACTAAGCCGCATAAGCATCTACGCATGCCCAACGGGCACCAAAATGGAGTTACCGCCCAGCTACCATGTGGCTCTTGCAGTAATTTTATTTTTTGGCGTGCCTCTGATACGCGCATCCGAAAAATAATTTTTCTTTTCAGACATGCGCATTGGGTGCACGCCAAGTGGCATTTGACACGCATAGGTCATTTCCACCCAGTTACTGTGTGAGACTTTACCACTAGGTCAATGACTGGCGGTAAGGTCTCAGACCCTAAATGGATACATGGTAATTTTCATTTTGCTGCACGTCCATTTTCGGCAAAAATTTTTAAAAGGCATTTTTTACAGGTGTGCTGAAAAATGATTCTGCAAGAGCCCAAAACACGCGTCTACACTACCACAGGCCATTTTTCAGCGCACCTTAGTAAAAGGACCCCTAAATTTGAGCCCTCCTTAGTTCCATCTTAAACACGGTAACAACATGCCCCCTTGCTATTTGTATGAATTGCAGTGTAGGACATTCAAACTCTGCCTTTCAAAAATCGCAATTTGGACGTTTTTGGAAGATAGACCTCTTTTTGGCCATTTTGAAATGTCCAAATGCTTTGAAAATGAGCCCAATAGTGTGCACTACTGATTACATTGTCCTTGAAACAATAAAAAGTGAAATTAAACAAATAAAGTGTCCTACAAATGACATTAGAAACTCAATAAAATGAAACCCCTTTGGTCTTCATACCCCTAGCACACCCCAATGTCTGCTGATAGCAAATTATTATCCACCTGTAATACTTCTTAGGCTAGATTCTGTAAATGGAACCCAAAGGATAGCTGACAAAATGATGAGTGCTATGCTAGTATTCTGTGAAGAGCACTCTGCATGGAATGACCTTTTACAGAATACCAGCTTAGCGTACAGTTCACGCCTAACTTTGGGCACAAGAATTTACACCTGCCAAAGGCTGTTGTAAATGCTCACGCCCAACTGATGGTAGTTAGACATGCAAATACAGATATTTTATAACATTGTGACTAATTTCTGGGAATGCCCCTGACCTGCCCATTCTCATCTCAGGGCCATGCTCCCTTTGGAGTTGAGTGCTATGAAAATTAGGAACTCATAGAATGGATCAAAGGTCAGATCTGTGTGCAGCTCATAATTACTACCAATTAAATGCTTGCTAATGCCAATAATTGATTGTTAATGCCTAATTAGCTCATTAGTTTGCACGCAGAACTGTGATCCTTGCCCAAAATTGCACACCCAACATTTTTAGTGACATGCAGAATTGTCCTCTCTTTCCTGATGGTTTGTTTCTGCAGGGCTGGTGTTATACATGCTGAGGACCAGGGCAGCAATTTGTGACAGGGAGCTAAAGAACATTGGCAGTCTGTATTTTCTTCAGTTCAAGTAGGCCTGGGGCCCCAGGGCAATTGACCTGTTTAAGCTCTAAAGCCGGTGTTGGTCTCTGTACCTCAGTTCTGGAACAGTGTTATGTCTTGTTTTTAAGGCTAGCTGAAGGCAACTTGCTTTTCCTGAAATTAAATTCTGTGGTAGCATTTTTGCAAAATGCTCACTACCTACCTGTACTAAAATGGCTAGCAGCAGAGCATCCTATCATGCACCAGTATGTGCATTCTACACCATATGCAAACGCTTTCACAAACTCTCCGAACTGCATATTTCAGCCGTAAATGTTAAAAAAAGATATTTTGTCATAGGAATAAATTGACATTATCATTTAAATTATATTTCAAATGGTTATCTTTTCAGTCTTTGCACACTGCTACATAGTTGGAGGATGCATTAAGGACTTTGATTTCACATATGTGATTAAAAAAAAAACTTTTGAAAGTCTCTGTTAAAATGTCTTAAACACTTTTTACTTTAGGTGGCAGGGTAATCCAGGAAGGCTCAGAAATTAAAGTCATTTGAAATTAAAAGTTAATTAAATGAAACTGCTGCTAATTGTTTCACTTGATGAATCTGTATAACCCAAACTGTGTAACTCAAGTTAGAGAAGATAGGTGAATTAGTAATTAATGCAAATGACTGAGGTTGTTTGCAGATTCAAAGCTAATTAGAATCAGATCCATCGCCAAAGGCAAATTTTACCTGAAATCAGAGCCTACAATCTATAGTAGTTTTTGCAGATTGTCAAACAGACACAATTCTCCAGAGAGCTAATTTCACATTTTAAGTCAACACTGTACTAATACAAGAAAATGACATAACCTTCCCCATATTTTATTCATAATAGACTCAGTTCACCCAAATAATCTTTGGTCTCTGATGGGAAATATTGGAGAATCCCCCCTCCCCTTTCTTACCAGTTAGTAGCTATGGTAAAAGGAGTAGCTTAGTGGTAATTACAGCAGACTGGCAACCAGGAAAGCCAGGGTTCAAATCCTACCACTGCTCGCTGTGATTTTGGGCTGACTATTTCTCCCTTTGTTACCACA